>NC_140296.1:172828325-173233325 GCF_964211825.1 Aythya ferina | reverse complement strand
CCTTCTCACCTGATGTCAGTGTGTGTCAGCTTGGAAAGGCACAAAGGGAAAGGGAGAGGAAGAGTAGAACTATAATTTGTAACCCTATTCTTTTGTTCTTTTGGGGAAAGTGCACAATGACTTGTAGCATTTTTTTAAAATTTGCTATATGTAGCACCAGCCTGAGCAGTGAAATTCACCATCTTCTTTTTACCTTCAAGCAGAACTTCTCTTTCACAGGTAGTGCTCAATATGACACTTCACAAGCAGGCCAAAGAAGGAAGGTGAAATTAGAAAGTTTTACCAAATGCAAAAACTATCTCCCTCTACCTGAAATCTGACACAAAGTAGTGCTCTCACATACTGAAGTGCATAAGGTATGCCCTAGGAACAGGTGCTAGATTACGGTTCATGCAGGAGAATTGTGGAAAACCCTTAATCTCTTCATCATTATCATCATCATCAAATAAATAAATAAATAAATCTTGTCAACCATTTGCTAAGACCTGCAAAGTCCTGGACATGAGAAGAGCATCCTTCATGTACCTGAGACACATGCAAGGCTAAGCAGAAGGTGACCAGCATTTTGCACCCCTACTGTTTTGAATTTAGGGACCTTAGTTTTATTTAAGTCTGCTTTAACTGCTAAGTCATCTTTTGGATCTAGCTTGAAGTTTATTTAAATTTACTAGAATTGTCAGAAAATAAGGCCAAAGTAATGACTATTGGATCAACAACACATATATTTACAGTTCACACTGACCTTTTATGTATGCAAGTTAAAAATATTCAAGGTAGAATTCGAGTAAAGTACATGTATAGTAAAGCATAAAATTGCACTCATGAGGGTTGACCTCACAGTAGCTGTCAAGGTGAAACAAAAAATGAAATTGCCAACAAACATATTACAGCTAGTGATTAAGTGGCTTTTTAGACACCCTTGGGAACATTGGGACAGACAGTTCTGATGGAAAAGACATGATTAGTTCTGATTACATCTTAGTATCCTACTGCAGAGGTCTGATACCAGATTTCAGTGGAAAAATAGTTCCAATAAATATATGAAGTATATATCATGCAACCATCATAAGTATCCACAGCTATAACGAAATTGAGTTACACATCATGAAAAATTACACACGGGATCTCCCTTTGAAAGGTTATTTTTATACTCCTTTAATTTAAGCCATAGATACAAGTGTTTTTGCACCTTAGACATTTTAAAATAAGATGTATTGAAAAAAAAAAAAAAAGTGTTCTTGCATGAAGCTCTCTAAAATGAAATGGATTCCATATTATCATGTTTTAAAATACCAAAATATGCTACACAGTGTTTATTATAATGGGTGTCAGGAGAGATGTGGGGAAGAACTACTTTTTTGTTATCTTTACTGTTGTGACTATGAAAGGAAAGTCCCTGGTGGTTTTACCCAGCTGAGCAGCTGTGCTCCACCAGAACTGCTCTCTCACTCCCCCTCCTCAAAGGGAAGGGGAAGAAAATGTGATGGAAATGTCTCAAGGGTTGAGATAAGGCCAGGGAGATCACTCAACAGTCATTGTCATGGGCAAAACAGACTTAGCACAGGGAGATTAATGTAATTTATTACCTATTACTAACAGGCTGAGTGGAGCAGAGGAACTGGGAATGGAGGCTGTGGCCAGTCCCTAACGCTTTGTTTCCACAACTCCTTCATGGTCACTCTCTGTCCCTGCTCTGCGTGGCATCCCTCCCACAAGATGTTGTCCTTCCCGAACTGAGCCTGCGGGGGTTGCCCACAGGCAGCAGCTCTTCAAGAACTTCTCCCACATGGCTCCATACCACGGGATCCATCCATCAGGAGCAAACAGCTCCAACACAGGTCTCCCACAGGTGGCAGCTCCAGCCCTCCTCCTATGAGGACTCCTCCATGGGCTGCAGCATGGAGATCTGTTCCATATGGGACCCATGGGCTGCAGGGGGACAGCCTGCTCCACAAGGGGCCTCTCCACAGGCTGCAGGGGAACTGCTGCTGTGTGTTTGGAGCACCTCCTGCCCTTCTTCTTCCCTGACCTTGGGGTCTGCAGGGCTGGTTCTCACTCCTCACTCTCTCAGTTGCTATGGCACAGAAGTTTTGTTTGTTTGTTTATTTTCCTTTCTTAAATATGCTTATTGTCTTTTTCTTATCTTAAAATATTGCATATTAGCTCGGCTCTGGCCAGCAATGTGTCCCTTTGGAGCCAGATGAAACTGGCCTTGATCTAACATGGAGCAGCTTCTGGATTCTTCTCACAGAGCCCACCCCTGCAGACCCCAGCTACCAAAACCTTGCCACGTAAACCCAATACAAGGTCTTTTTCCAATGATATACAACACAGGGAAGCCCCACCAGGTTTTCCCCTTTGTGTACTTAAAGCTTGTTATACTGTTGTGCTTGCAGTCTGCATAGGTTGAAAAATGCATGGATACCTGCAGTCTCAGCCTGATGTAGTTTACTTATATAAGACAGAACTGATATTTTTTGAAGCACTATGATATGTCAGGATATTAGAAGGAATGATTAGGAGAAGCTAATATTTGAGAGGTGAAAAGTGTGTCCAGAGTTCTGGCACTCCTAAGATAAATTAGGGAAGGAGAGGAATGTGTGGCCATGAATTTTACAACCATCATTCAGTAAACATTTATTACCATTATTAAGAATGTGACATAAAATGGAAAACAGCAAACAATCCATATACTTGGCAGATATATGAAATAACAGATGGCACTTTAAATGGGATGGGGGAATACCCAGCAGATATGAACACTGCCTGGCCGTAGACCTGGCATTTATATAAATAAGTGAGACAAAAATCTGGACCTAATAAGGACCCCACATGTATACACTTGTGCACAATTATTTTTGTGTACGCTGGGCATCTCATAATTCTGCCCTATGATATTCTCAACCCCTTGTATGGGAATCATTCTAGACATGTTCAAACAGGGATCTAGTAGCATAACCATATATAATACTCCTTGAGCACAGAAGAGGACAGAACAAAATTAGCAGCATCCTGCCCAAATTTGCATTTGCTCTGAAAATAAGGAACAGTGTAGTTTTTACCTGTCTCTTGAAGCAAAGCTACCCTTTCTGTACAATATATTATTTCTATATTATTCCTCAGTAAGCATTTTGTCAGTGCACTGTTTTTCCTTCTTTTATTTTTTTTTATTTTTTTTTTAATGGATCCTGGTGCATTCATATGTGGGAGTACTTTACTGTCATCTCTACACTGTAATCCATACAATGGTAACTGTAATTTTATCTCAACGTATATAATAGCCTTGTGTCATTCTATGCTGTTTAAGAGAAAGAAGAAATTTTAGAAGCTTGTGTGATCTTTTCTACTGGTAGTATAATCTCAAAAGTTGTTCAAGACCAGAAGATATAATGATAAACCATTGTTCTTCCTTAGTAAGATGCATTCAGTTGAACATCTCTAAACAATTTTTTGTGAACAGTCCATTTCATAGAAAAAGCTGTACTAACAATAACTTCCCCAAATCCAAACAGTTCAAGGACCAAGTCTATTCCTTGGAAAAGGACTATATATAGGTTTGGTTGGTTTGAATGCACTGAAGAGACCTATGATAATAGGAACATTTCATAGGTACATAAAGCAAATAAATGCAACTACATTACACTAGATAATTTGGAAGATATGCTTCTAGGCATAGAACAAAATTGCATCAAGGTTTGCTAAAAGCAATTTCTATATATATAATATTGACAACAATGTAGTTTAACTTAATTTTGCATGCAGGCAGCTGTCAAATCCCTTGCTGATTTTGTAGACAAATTCAAAAAGAAAAAAAAAAAAAAAAAAAAGAACTCCATGACTGATAATAATTTTGCAGAAAACCATGGTGCTTATTCCAGAGCACTCAGGACTAGAGTTTATTTTAGAAAGCATTTTTCTGGTGTTCTTATACTAAAAAACAACTGTTTCTTACATTTTTTTTCCCTGTTGTAATCTAGTGTCAAAATACTGAAAATATGAAAGCAATTGCTATGAATTAATTAGTCACTAATTAATTAGTGAATTAAAGACAGCATTATATGAATTATCACAACAGTATCAGTGTTCTTGTAATACATAATAAATGTCCCTTTACATAACCTTATAATAATAACAAATTAAATGTCCCAACATTAAATTATTAAATGTTCCAGGTCATGAACTGGCCTACTAGCACTTGAATATTTTGTAGCCTAGTCAAGGAAAATGGTTAACTGCCATCTTCATGGCCATAATAACAACAAAATCTTTGAAGTTTTATGCAACATTCTGAGAAAAAAAAAAAATCTGTAGGGGCTGCTATCTTCTGTTATTCATTCTGCCATTCTATCCTGCAGAATTAATTTTTTTCACTCTAGGGAAAATTGAATTTTCCCTTGCTAATAGAAACAGTGAGAAAAGTTCTATAAACATTATCATTGATGCAAATGCTTATTTTCCTTAAGGAACTATTTTGTAAGCTAACCTCCTGATATGGACAATCACACTCATTTTTGTGATAAAATAAGCACTCATTTCTACATGGCTATTGCCAGTTTTTCTGTCTCTTACTTCTCTGAGGAATCTTCAATCTTGTTTCATAATTCTTCTTCCCTGTTATAGTGTCCTCTTGGAGATTTTTTATTTTGATCAGTGAGTAGCCAAATTTATTTGTATTTTAATTCCCCTACAACAAGCAAAAATTTCCTGTGCTTTTGATCACTTTTCTGAAAGTGATCCATCATGAATAGATGTCACAGTGAAAGAAATTGGATTCAGTGACAGCTGCAGATTCTTGGCACATAAGTCACGATCAGTCCTGTAGGTGTGTAAATACCACTAAATGACTGGTGTTCAGAATGCAAACCAGATAACTGTGAATAGTGACCCTGTTTATTTAATCTTTCTAGGCAAGAAATAGAGGATATCTCATCTTCCTCCACTACTGTAAGGCTTCAGAAAAAAAACACAATAAGAATAATACAGTATACTTAACATTTTAATAGTTTACTGAGAGATAATATTACAAAGAAAACATGTCTGCAGAATAAGGAGAAGGGCTTAAGTTTGGAAATAATACATATGTCTCACTGCTTCTCTTTCTCAGTGGAAAAAGATGTAGTGCTGTATTTAATATTCAGGTTAATTTATTATATCAAATGAGTTTAGTAATTTATATCCAACACAATCACATAATGGTTGAGATTGGAAGGGACTGCTGGAGATCATCTAGTCCAATTTCCCTGTCCAAGCAGGGTCCCTTAGAGCACGTCTCATGTTCTGGGGAGCCCAGAACTCCAGGTCAGGTCTTACCAGGTCTGAGAAGAGAGGGATGGTTGCCTCCCTTGATCTTCTGGAAACACTATTCCTAATGTCGTTCAGGATACCACTGTCCTTCTTTGTCACAAGGGCACATTGCTGACTCATGGTCAACTTTTTTTTCTTTTTTTTTTTTTTTTTCTCATCAGTACCCCCATGTGCTTCCCCACAGAGCTGCTTTCCAGCAGGTCAGCCCCTGCCTCTGGTGCATGGGGTTATTCCTCCCCAGGTGCAGAACCCTGCACTTGCCTTGTTTGAATTTCAAGATGTTCCTCTCTGCCCAACTCTCTGTCCCTCTCTGCTTGTTGAGATCTTTCTGAATGGTGGCACAACACTCTGGGGTATCAGCCATTCATAACAGTTTTGCATCATCAGAAAACTTGGAGAGGGACAAAGGGACTCTATCCCTTCTTCCAAGTCATTGATGAATAAATTAAACAATAGTGGACCCAGTATTGACCCTTGAGGGTCATTGGTAGCCAGGCCTCCAACTATACTCTGTGCCATTGATCACAACTCTCTGAGACCTGCCATTCAGGTCAGAATATGTATTTGTATACATCTGTATGTGTAGCATAGGGTCCATCGGGCTGAGTTGCTTCACTTGAAGCTTGCCTCTCCTCAGTTTGGAGAGCACTAAATGTGTTCATTAACTGCAAGTCTTCAGGAGAAGCAAGAGCCTTTCTTCTTATATGAGGAGTCACCAGTTTCCAGGCTTCATCTTCTACAGACTTTTGATTTATTTTTTCACATGGCACAGAGCCTACCTGCATCTCCACTGTAAGTGGATGTTGAGACTCATGAAGCTGTAGGGTCTCTGGGAATATCTTCTCTCCCTCTCTCTTGTTCATCTTCATGAATGCCATACAGCCTGCTTACTTCCTCCTGTAACTCGACATGGAGATATAACTCATCAACAACAACAACACTCCTTCTGCAGAAGGGATGACTGTCAGCTCTAGCTTCATGAAGAGGTCCCAGGCACTCCCTGAATCCCAAGAAATGCAGAGCTATATCCACTGTCAAGTCTGTCTGGGTGGAATCCTCTGAGACAGCTGACATGTAGCTCCAACAGCTACCAGGGAATCAACTCTGAAGCATGTCAAAACCACACCTGAGATGGCATACGCTACTAAGACTGGAGATACAGGACATTTCCTTGCACTCTTCTGTGTCAACTGCTGCACAAACTGCTGCATCTGTTTGTGTCCTCTGTTGCACAAGCTTCTCCAACTGTTCACTTCCTCTGTTAGCTGCACTTAGATGGCCACAGAACAGTGCACAGTTGCTGGGTTATGTGTATTTGAAGTAACACACTTGTCCAATGGAATTGTCCTTCTTTGAATATTTGAATGTTCAATGTACACCTCTCCACCCAATTCTGTTGGCAGCTTTTTAGGGCACTCAGTGATGGGAAGAAGGCATGTTCTCTCAGGGAGAAGGGAAATAAATTTTCATCTTCCCCACACTGGAAGAGCACACCGAGTCCTGAGTGCTTCAAGAAGAGACTCCTACGAACATAGATCAAGGTAAAATATAAGTTTCTAAAGAGTTACAAAAATCACTAGGCCAAAAAGAAAGTTCTTTAAAAGAGATTTGAGTCCTAATAACTACCTGTCAGACTTAGACCCTCCATGAATGGCTTTGAACTGTGAGTCCTCTTCAGGAGGTAGTTCCATCTTTTTCAGATAAAGATGAGAGACAGGCTCTCAGGGCAACAAAGCTGGTGAAGGATCTGGAGAACAAGTCTTATGAGGAGTGACAGAGGGAACTCGAGTTATTTAGCCTGGAGAAAAGGCTCAGTTGGTTATCACTCTCCTCAACCACCTTAAAGGAGGTTGTAGCAGGGTGGGGGTGGGTTTCTTCTCCCAAGCAACAACTAAATGGCCTCAAATTGCACCAAGGGAAGTTTAGGTTGTACATTAGAAATAAATAAATAAATAAATAAAATCACTGAGAGGATTGTGAAGCGTTAGAAAAGGCTGTCCAGGGAAGTCACCATCCCGGGAGGTATTCAAAAGACATAGATGTGGTGCTTAGGGACATGGTTTAGTGGTAGACTTGTCAGTGTTAGGTTAATAGTTGGACCTGATGATCTTAGAGGTCTTTTCTAACATAAATGATTCTATGATTCTATGACAGTAGCTCAGCATTTAGAGCACATGTGGTAGAGCAGAGTTCCATCTGCAAATTCCTTCCTGAATGACAAGGCAGAGCACAACATACCTGTTGCATAACTTAGGCAAGGACCAAGCAGGGATATGCATGAGGTTAATGCAGCTTCCAGCTCCAGGGGAAGAGAATGCAGGGGTGGAGTTGCCAAAATAATTCAAGTATGTCAGTAAACTCAAGGCCTTGACAGTGTTCAAAACTTCTGCAGATATCACAGTACCTGAATACAAGATCCATGTAACTGAAAAGTCAGTTAAGTTCTTAAGAATCCTCATTAACCTTAAGCATGTAGGAAATATTGCTATATATTATGTGGAATAATTTAAAAATAATCAGCCTTATAAAAAGATCTTTCATGAATGACCCAATCATTATCCAGAATTAAAATAACAGTTAATGGTAATAAAGGTGTTTAAAGCTTTCTGAACAGAAAAGGAGGGTGACAAAGGTTTGTAAGTATAACAGAAAAGTAGGGTGACAAAGGTTTGTCAGTATAACAGAAAACACTGTCAGGAGGACTGAGTTATAATGTTTTGGACAGCAGGTATAGGCAGGAACATGAATTAATTTGATTAATAGGTCCTTCCTCGAAGAAGTGCTAGATTGCAAGGATTGTGACAAATCAGGAACTTCCTTGTTCCAGGTTTCTCAGTTGATTTAAAATCTATGACAAAAGTACATATGTACATGTGCATCCCCAAAATCATAATTTCTTTGTGGGAATTGAGAAAAATATTTCACTAGACAGCCAAAATGATGGAAAGATCATACTGTCAATTATGAAGCTACTTTCATCAACACTTATTCAACAGTAGTGAGATCTTTAGGTAAAATATAACACAAAGCAACATTTTCCTTTGAATTTATTAAACATTGTCAGGAAGACTCAGCCACAGAACTGGCAAAATATCCTGATCTTAAGCCTATCATAGTGCAAGAGAGTCCTTTCATTATTCACAAAAATCTCCTCAAAAGCTGTTTCCAGAAGGACCAAGTACACCCTCAGATAAAACAGAAAGCTTGTTTTTTTTTTTCTACAAAAGCTCGTAGAAATCTTTCTAGTACTTCCCTCAATTACTAGCCCTGAAAGCCCCCTTTTCTTTTTTCAAGTCCCTCCTTAATTACACTTTTACTAAAAGAAGGAGTCCAACACATTGTACAACCTATTACAAAGAGATACTAATTTTCATTTGAATTCCACAGAGGAAAAAAAAAAAAAAAAAAGGAAACAACAAACAAAGACAACAACAAACAAAAACAAAAAAATAAGTCTGTAATTAGCAAAATATATGCAGTAGTCCATCAATTCTTCCCATGCTTTTCTTCTATCTCATGTTCTTGCAGTCTATTTACATATCTGCCACCACTTTACAATCTTAAAAAATATATATTATTTTCTGAAAATTTTCTGGGATTGTACAGATAATAAATAGTAACAGCAATCCCCCATTTACAAATGATTATTTTTGACAAACTAGTTAACATAAAGATGGCCAAATAGATAGAAAATATATTGACTGAATGCAATGTATTTTGAGGTGTTCTGAAATTTACTAAGTATCAAATGTATTTGATTAATTAATCTCTGGAGATATTTGACAAACATCTCCAGGAAAACAAATAGACAGCTTTTCTTAAATCCATTCAGGGAAATAAACTGAAATTTATTACTTTACTCAGTTGCCAAAAACTACAAAAGTGTCTACAGCAATATTTTAATTATACAGTTCAGAAGATGTAGTACAATGGCTGATTCTGTTTCAGACTGAAAAGTACATGTAAGCCTGATTTTTTTTTCCTTTCTTTTTCATTGAGATATAGAAGATAATGCCTTTCCCTAGGAATTTTGTCAATCATAAATTCAATCGGATGTGAAAAGATGGATCAGGGAGATTTAGTGCAAGATTATTGCACTTGTGAAATGGAAAAGGCTGAAAAGAAAAATTGGACACAATCATTAATTTCCTGAAAAGTTTCACATCTCATTCTGTTTAGGGTTAAAAACAAAAAGAACAAAACAAAACAAAAAACAAAAACAACAACAAAAACAAACAAACAAACAAACAAAAAAAACAGTTTATGCTGGTATTTTTCCAGCATTTCTAAGCACAATTACAGAGATGGACAAAAATTTGGATTAAATTTCCCATCTTTCTTTCAACTACCAAAACCCTTGGAACATATAGCATAAAAGAAGTTTTTCTCTTGGATGACGTTTGTGAGCTTCCTCTTACAGTTGCTTTGAAAAATGGCAATGGCACTCAAATTGCTTTATTTTTACATAGAGATTCTCCATTCAAATTACTAGTAGGAAAAGAAAAATCTATTTTCTAATTTTCTATTTTCTATATTTCTGTTTTCTAAATTTTCATTCTCAATTTTCATTCAAATTATGAATATAAAAAATTTCTATGTTCTATTTTCTAAATTTTGAATTTTCATTCAAATTATGTTAGAAAAAAAAAAATCTAACAGAAACCAGACTTTTACAGACTAACTGCATCACTCATATTTAACTTTACTTGGCCAGTAAAGTTAAGCTTTTAAATCTTTTTGAACAATGACATTTCAGTCACTGCACACAACTGAGGCAAGAAATATTTAGTGTTCACATAATCTAGTACTTAGCATTGTAATGGTAAGAGGTACCACCTTTTGAAGATGTACCCAGAAGAAAATGCTTGACTTCACCATGTGTGATTGCTGGAGGCTTGATTCTTTAACCTTAACACTTTATTGATGCTCACTTGTACATGGATTATATAATTTGGAAAAGAACCTTGTGATGAAAGATGTTATATAAATGTTCTATGTTTATTTTGATTATCATTGTAGGTAAAATCCATTACTCAATTATGATGATTAAATGCCTCTTCAACCTCGAACAATGCAGTAATGAAATGAGTAATGCTTCTTTAATTGTAAATTTTTGATGCAGTTGATTTAACAATTATAAAGCATATGTGCAAATATAAAGTACATCTTCCTTTATTTCATCAGACAGTGCAAAATTTGAAAAGAGTCAAACTGTGCTTCACTAGTCATTTGTAAATGGGGGATTGCTGTTACTAAGAGTGACAGGTCTATTGCTGGCTGCTGAATAAAAGTCTCAGTCCCAAATATTTTGCTATTAATGTATTTATGTCAAGGAATTATTTAACAAGGGATTGAATTGTTGATAAAAAGAGCATTAAATAGGATCTTCATCTTTTTGTTATAGTTACACACACACACAATTCTACTGTGAATTAATCAATAAAAATGTCAACATGTAGCCCTTGTGCATCTCTCTGTCACCTTTAAATGCAATAATAATAAAGAGTTAGTGGTCAGTAATGTATTGCTGATATATATGTGACAGAGATCACAAAGTCTGAAGTAACAACTGATATCAGAATAAGATAGAAATGTGAACTGTCTTTCTGCAAAATGTGTGATTAAAAAAGAACACATGAAGATTTCCTATACTCAGTCCTTATATAAGCTTGAGGTGACAGGAAAAGGTGAGACAAGTACATCTGACCTAACCTTAACTGAGGGAGGTAAACACAGACAGACAGTTACTTCCAGATATCAATTCATACCCATTCTAGCAGGACTGCTTTGTAAAAGAGCACACAGCAGAGTGAAACATCAAGAGGTTAGATGAGATATTTAACTTTAAGCTGGCTAAAATTTGGTAATATGAATTTGATCTTATGCAATGTTATTGCAATTTGTCTTGAAGATACTAGCATTGTTTTTCTCTGAATTAATAACAAGACAATGCTAGAGTGTTATAAAGAAAACACTGAAAAACATATGATGAAAATACGATGTATGCATTCAGTTAAGAATAATGTGTGTACTTAATCTGTATTTATTTCTTTCCTAGGGCTTGCTTTTCATTTGGTTGACTTGTTATGCCCTTTTCAGCTGATAAATTGATACACTAAGATATATTTAAAAAGAACAAGAAGAATATATTTTCATTAATAAGGAATTGCTCATGAGAATTTTCAAGGGAATTCTGTGCAATAGAAAATTAATAAAATAAACATTAACATTTCACTGTCCAAAATCTGGCATAAAGGAGAGGCAAGTCCCATAAGAACACTGACACTGTGGAAAAGGCTGCAGTAAATTATTTGTCTAAACCAGCTGCCAACCTACGTAGCTCTAGTGGTTCAGGAATTTTTCTTTTACCTTATGAAGAGCAATTACTAATCTTTTTATTTTTTTTTTCCATTGAAAAATAGACAAATATTTAAATAAACATATAAGTCCTCATTTAAAATGCTTGTGTCCATCGCAAACTAGTTTCAGTGACATGTTATTGCAATTGCACATACTAGGCAATCCACCATTTCAGCAATAACCAATGTGTCTAGTTTGTCTGTGGGTACTCATATTTAAGAAGAAGATGAAGAAGAAGAAGAAGAAGAAGAAGAAGAAGAAGAAGAAGAAGAAGAAGAAGAAGAAGAAGAAGAAGAAGAAGAATGAAGGGAACTATAGAACTCTAAAAATACATGATCTGAGTGTATCCACTTGGAATCTTCCTTATTTTGAAAATCTACAACATAAATCTGTACACAAAAATGTAAGGGACACAGCTGCAGGACATAAAAACCAAGCTGTCCAGAATCATACTCAAACATTTAATGTGCTTTTCTTTTTCTCTTTTTTTTTCTTTTTCTTTTTTTTTTTTTTCTGACATAATCTTTTTAAATTGTAATGAATATTGTTTAGAGTCACACGAAACTCTGAGATGTAAGTCCTTACATGAAAGAGGGCTAATAAGATTACTTTGCACCTTGTTTTTTAAGAATGTGTTTAACAAACCACCACATGAAGCATAACCAGTGAAAATAATTTGGGATACAATCACTGTAATGTGTTAATCTAAAGCACATAAATGATTTGGCTCTTTAAAGTAAAGAATTGGTTTCAGCTGACTTGGAAATGAAATAAAGTTATAATGTTCTCATATAAACCTCAGAATATAATATGGGCACTTTTTGGAAAACAAACAAACAAAACACCTCTCAAACTAAGGAGAGTTTAACTCCAAACAGTTATACCCATTTCTGAAAGTTTGGAATTCCAACTCACAATATTCAGGATCATATTTATATCCATATATATTCAGGATCCATATATATTTTAACATATATAAATTGAGTTTTTATTTCTTAATAAACAGTGATAGATAGACATTGTAAAATTACCCTGGATAAAATGCAACTAACAGGCTGTTGCTTAGAATCATAACTTGGAATAAAAGGAGCCATAGAAATATTTCAGCAGTTAAGATGTACGAAGCATTGAATCATAGGAGTAAGATGACAGTATCCCATATAAATGAAGTTTTAATAATGTAACACCACAATTTTATTTCTTTTCTCTTTGTTCCTAACAGAAGGGAAAGTCCATTGCAGTGAAGTCAAGCCTAATTTGTGCAGCGTTTGCTTTCTGAAGAACAGCACAGAGAACAAATAGTTAACAGCTTGGCACGCAGGAAAGGTTCTTACTCAATTTTTATTTCTCTATTTCCAACTGGTTGATTGAAAGAGATCTTTAACAAAACATAAACTGTATCTTTAAATAGTTTGTGGAGAGATACAACCCAAGACCACTATTTAAAGAAAGTAACCAGCTCAGTGTGTAATTTTACAGTGTTGCTGAGAGCAAATTTATTGCTACTGTGTTCTCAAGTGACTGACTCTACTAAATGTTTGTTTGTAGAAATTTAAAATCATCCCTCTTGCGATCAATGTCTCTGACATAAGCATAGTTAATGCCATATGGAGATAATTTATTACGAACTTTGTAGTACTCGAATAAGCATCGTGACCCAAGAAACCCTGTCAAATGGAGTTGCTGGTCTTTTTTTTTATTATTATTATTATTCTACAGTGACAATTTAGTTCTGCTGTGTGCTGTCATCATATGAGATTAATCACAGTAATGACATGTTTTTCACTAAGAACATTATTAATAATTATTTGAATATAGAGCAGGAGGAATGAGATTCTAAGTCAAATGATATAAACATTGAAAAAGGGTACAAATCACATCTTAAATGGAGGTCTTACATGTGTTCTGTTTGCTTGGAAAAGGAAAGCACCAAAATGAGGATTATACCACAGGCAACTCTGTGACAAAAGTTTATTTACACAAATATAAATGCTTGACAATTAAATAGGAAAATTTATCTGATTTTGGAAATTAGAGGATGATACATTGATTTATTTAAAATCAAAGCATTTTTTGAAAAACAAACAAACAAAAAATAAAATAATAATAGTAATAATAGTAGTAGTAATAGTAATAATAATAGCAATAGCAATAGCAATAGCAATAAAAATAAAAATAATAATAATAATAATAATAATAAAAACCACCCACTACATAAATGATGAGTGGCTTTTTAGTATTAAACAGGCCAGGTTATATTTCAGATCCACATTTGGTTTTATCCAGAAGACTAATTAAAATGTGTATTTTGGTTTGGATGTGACAGCACCAAAATCTTGTGACATGTTTACACAAAAGCCTCTAACATCAGATGCATTGCAAATCAGTTGCTATAACAATTTTTCTAATCCCCTACATAATTCATATTTTGAAAAACTATGTGCTCTCATATGATTTTACCCCTAACCAAGAAATAAACTTCCACAGCCAAGGTTCATTCTTGATTCAGTATATCAGATCTGGATATGGGAATTAAAGTAGAATCACAGATGTGATAGTTAACCCTGCTACCAAGTAGCAAATAGGTTGAGGATTAATGAATATAAGAACAGAATAGTTGCAAGAGTTTTGGAATAAATCAGAGAAACCTGGGAACAGATCTTCTCTGGTATAGGAGGCCCCAAAGCTAAGATTCAGGCAGATATTTTCTTCCGTCATTACAAAATTATTGCAATGTGGGTTTCTTCCCTCGCCAAGATGATTTGGTTTAGCACAGGAGCTTGGTATTCTTTATTTATTTACCTACTTATTTGTTTATTTATTTTTTTTTCACCATGTTAGCCTAGAAAAATTACTGCCCCTGTTCTGGGATTTCTTTTGACCTTTATCCAAGGATTGTGTTGTCATCCAGTAAAAACCTAATGCATTTGAAATCCTTTGGGACAGATTTTTTTTTTTTTTTCCTTTTAGTGTGCTTTAGGCCTTGAGTCATTTTGTTGCCTCAGCCTCTGTCATGGCTTCTGAGTCTGTGGCCAAAAGTTCACAGCCTTTGGGCTGCTTTGCTGCATTTCAGTGCCAGAAAAGGGCAGCCTGATTCAGCAAGGCCATAAGGAGAATGGAAAAGCAAAAATAAATGCCAAGAGCAGAAAAGGCCTGAAAGAAGGGATTAAATCAGTGCCAAAGCACTGACAGTGTCAGGACACTGTGAGGACAGGAATGGTGTGGGTTGACCATAGGGATGGCAGGGCAGGATCTTCCTGGCCAGGGAGGTCCTGCCCTGCTAGCTCCCAGCTGGGGACATTCATCCAAGATTATTTTGTAACATAGATATGATGAATTTTACTTTTGGCGAGAAACTGAGACAACTGGAAGTACTCGCATAGGACAGACTCATGTTTAAAGTCAAAGAGTTTGACATAAGTTCAGGACTTACCTAAAAAATCAGTCTCCTAAAAACATTTTGTGTTAAGTTTAAGGTCACCTATATTTTCTGTGTAGTCCCTGGCATGAAACAGACACCTCACAGAGATAGTTCGCTGTTCTAAATCATTGTTCTATAACTAGAATTTTTATTTTATTTTATTTTATTTTATTTTATTTTATTTTATTTTATTTTATTTTATTTTATTTTATTTTATTTTATTTTATTTTATTTTATTTTTTAAGGTTGCTCAGCTACAAAGGTTGCCTTTGACTCTAAGGAATCTAGACAGCCAGCTTGGGTAGATCCTGAGCTTAGGTAGCCAAAGAGGTGTGAGATGAATTTCCTTGGATACAACAGGCCAGAATATGCTCCATTCTCAGTTTGCAGTGGTGAGACTCACTTGTTATTGGTGCAGATCTGCTCTTCTCTGAGGATCTTATCTAAAACATAGTTTATCAAAGAGATGAGCTAACTATCTGTCACACCAAGTGCTTTTCCTTTTAGCTTCACTGGTTAAAAGGATATCTTACCTTGAACAATATAACAAAAATCTAACACCTTAAAAAGCAGTGTCAGCAACATGAACAAAGAGCTGTATGGGACCCTAAGTCCCTTTCTGACACAGGGAAGTGTAATCAAGATCAATTTTCAAAGCAGTTAGTTTCTCTGCTCCTACTATTTTAGCTGTTTTTAAGAGAAGAATTCTCTCATTTTGTAGACCAAATGTATTTATTGTCCATTTATACCCATCTGGCTCTACACCAACATCAAACAATAATTTAAGTGTTTATTCTCCCTCCGAGCATCTTATTTTTCTGATGTGTCTACAGAAAGGATTATATGTTCACTCAGCTTTGTTTTCCAAAGGATGAACTATCATTTTTTTTAGTTTAATTTCATAAATTGTATTTCCTGAAGTTCTTACATTTTGCCATCTCACACTGTACAAAATCTGAATTTTGCATTCTCACATGTACAATTTTTTAATTTTCAGCCTTTTGTCATGCTTCTTGCTACTGTTTATGATAGATTTTCTTGTGTTTACTTTTTCTTCATGTCTTCGCTGTGGCATATAGATATAGATATAGATAAACTATATATATAGTTTGTCACTTCTCTCTCTCTATATATATATAGAGGTGACAAAATATAAACTGCAAAGCACAAGAGAAAGCACACAAGTCATATAAGGGTACAATTTCTAGAATTAAGAAATAATCATAACACTTAATTTATCATCTCTGGAATGAAATACTACTTCATAACTATATATGAATGAAATAAGTCTTTCCTGTATAAATATGGACTCTGAATAGCTCATCAAAAATCCTCAACTTAGAGTCATTAGGAGAATTAAGAAGTATAAACATTTTAAAGACGATAAAGTATATAAGACTAATTCTTGCAAGGTGGCAAACTTTGCTTTGCTACAGAAAATAATCACTAGTTTCCCTGTAGGGATATGTTTAATTCTAGTGTATTGAATGGGATTACTAAGGTTTCTGATGAAATTCTGAATAGGAAACATAAGGACATGTTTAATAGCTCAGAGATCATAGAATCATAGAATATCCTGAGTTGGAAGGGACCCTTAAGGATCATCAAGTCCAACTCTCGACACCGCACAGGTCTACCCAAAAGTTCAGACCATGTGCCTAAGTTCACAGTCCAATCTCTTCTTAAATTCAGACAGGCTCGGTGCAGTGACCACTTCCCTGGGGAGCCTGTTCCAGTGTGCAACCACCCTCTCTGTGAAGAACCCCCTCCTGACGTCCAGCCTAAATTTCCCCTGCCTGAGCTTAACCCCGTTCCCGCGGGTCCTGTCACTGGTGTTAATGGAGAAAAGGTCTCCTGCCTCTTGACACCCCCTTACGAGGAAGTTGTAGACTGCAATGAGGTCTCCCCTCAGCCTCCTCTTCTCCAGGCTGAACAGGCCCAGTGACCTCAGCCGTTCCTCGTACGTCTTCCCCTCCAGGCCTTTCACCATCTTCGTAGCCCTCCTCTGGACACTTTCCAACAGTTTCATGTCCTTTTTATACTGTGGTGCCCAGAACTGCACACAGTACTCGAGGTGAGGCCGCACCAGCGCAGAGTAGAGCGGGACAATCACCTCCCTTGACCTACTAGCGATGCCGTGCTTGATGCACCCCAGGATACGATTGGCCCTCCTGGCTGCCAGGGCACACTGCTGGCTCATATTCAACTTGCTGTCTACCACGACCCCCAGATCCCTCTCTTCTAGGCTGCTCTCCAGCGTCTCATCGCCCAGTCTGTACATGCAGCCAGGGTTTCCCCGTCCCAGGTGCAGGACCCGGCACTTGCTCTTATTGAACTTCATGCGGTTGGTGATCGCCCAGCTCTCCAACCTATCCAGATCCCTCTGCAAGGCCTTTACGCCCTCATTTGAGTCCACAACTCCTCCAAGTTTGGTGTCATCAGCAAACTTGCTCAAAATACCCTCTATTCCTACATCCAGATCATTTATAAAAATATTGAAAAGTACCGGCCCTAAAATGGAGCCTTGAGGGACCCCACTGGTGACCGCCCGCCAGCCTGATGCAGCTCCATTTACCATAACCCTTTGGGCCCTGCCCGTTAGCCAATTGCTCACCCATCGTATGATGTTTTTATTTAGCTGTATGGTGGACATTTTGTCCAGTAGGATCCTATGGGAAACCGTGTCAAAAGCCTTGCTGAAGTCCAAAAAAATCACATCAGCTGGTTTCCCTTGGTCCACCATACGGGTGATCTTATCATAAAAGGAAATCAGGTTAGTTAGGCAGGACCTACCCTTCACAAACCCATGCTGGCTGGGACCAATGACTGCTTTGTCCCCCAGGTGCGCCTCAATAAGTCCGAGAACCAACTTCTCCATGATTTTACCAGGCACTGACGTGAGACTGACAGGCCTGTAATTGCTAGGGTCTTCTTTCTGACCCTTCTTGAAAATCGGCACAACATTTGCCAGCTTCCAGTCTACCGGGACCTCTCCAAATTCCCAGGATCGTTGAAAAATAATTGAGAGAGGTTCCGCGATGACATCCGCCAGCTCTTTCAGCACCCGGGGATGAATCCCATCCGGACCCATGGACTTGTAGGGATCCAGGTGGAGTAGCAAATCCCGCACACGTTCAGGGTCAGTTGGGAGTTTGTCATCCCCACCGTCCCGGTCCTCCAGCTCAGGGCACCCTGGGTCCCGAAGCCCATCATCGGCATTGAAGACAGAGGCAAAGAAGGCGTTAAGCGTCTCTGCTTTGCCTACGTCATCGTCTGTGAGGAGACCTTCCCTATCAAGGAGCGGCCCTATGTTTTCTTTAGTTCTCCTTTTTCCATTTACATATCTAAAAAAACCCTTTTTATTTTCTCTCACAGACACAGCCAGCTTCAACTCTAGCTGTGCTTTGGCCACTCGAACTTTCTCCCTACAAACACGAACAGCATCCCTGTATTCTTTCCATGACACCTGGCCCTCCTTCCAGTAGCGAAACACTCTCTGTTTCCGCCTAATCTCCATTAGAACGTTCCTGTTCAGCCACGCCGGCCTCCTGCCCCGCCTGCCTGACTTGCGATATTTTGGAATTGCCTTATCTTGTGCTTCTAGGAGGCATCGCTTAAAGAGTGACCAGCACTGGTGGACATCGAGGCCTTCAAGAGCAGTTTCCCAGGGGACCTTACTGACTAGTTCCCTGAGCAGCCTGAAGTCCGCTTTCCCCATATCTAGGGATGAGGTTTTGGTGGCACTTTTCCTTCTGTCACCATAAATTTTGAACTCAACCACTTCATGGTCGCTATGACCGAGGCGGCCACCAATCACCACATCTCCCACCAGACCCTCTCTGTTTTCTAGCAACAGGTCTAGGAGGGCACCTTTCCTAGTTGGCTCCGTTAGCACCTGCACCAAGAAGTTATCATCTAGGTGCTTCATGAACCTCCTGGACTTGCTCGTGTCAGCCGTGTGGCACTCCCAGTTAACGTCCGGCAAGTTGAAGTCCCCCATAAGGACAAGGGGAGTTAATCTCGAGGCCTCTCTTAGTTCTGTAAAGAATAATTTATCGGTGCTATCATCCTGGCCAGGCGGTCTGTAATAGACTCCCACAACTACATCCCCTTTATTCGTTCGTCCCTTGATCCTTACCCAGAGGCTCTCAACTTTACCATCGCCGACCTGAAGTTCCACACAGTCCAGCCCCTGCTTCACATACATCGCCACCCCACCACCTCGCCTACCCTGCCTGTCCCTCCTGAAGAGCCTGTAACCATCTATCGCAACACCCCAGTCACAGGACTCATCCCACCAGGTTTCGCTTATGCCGATGATGTCGTAGTTGCGGGACTGGGCCAGGACTTCTAGCTCATTTATTTTATTCCTCATACTGCGTGCGTTTGTGTAAAAGCACTTCAGGTGCGTCTCCTTACACTCAGCACCTTGTGGATCTGACCAAAGGACCCCACTGGCACACAGCCCCTCTGATTCTAGCGTACCATCCCTTAGGTCTTCACCGGCGTGCCTGGTTTTAGCCCCTTCCCCCTTCGACTCTAGTTTAAAGCCCTATCTATCAGCCCTGCCAACTCCTGACCTAAGATCCTTACCCCTCTCCGAGAGAGGTGCATCCCATCCGGTGCCATCAGGCCCGGTGTAGCATAGACCTTCCCATGATCAAAGAAACCAAAATTCTGCCGGTCACACCAGTCTCGAAGCCACGAGTTTATGTGAACAGTACGTCTTTCAGCTTCGATCCCCCCTATCGGAAGGACAGAGGCAAACACCACCTGCGCCCCTGATCCTCTAAGTAGTCGCCCCAAATCCCTAAAGTCTCTTTTGATCGCCTTCGGACTTCTCATTGATACTTCATCGCTACCAGCCTGAAAGACCAGTAGCGGGTAGTAGTCAGTGGGCCGTACCAGGCGCTTGACTTTCTTGGCAAAGTCTCTCACCCGAGCCCCAGGGAGGCAACAGACTTCTCTGCGGGTTGGGTCCGGTCGGCATATCGGTCCCTCTGTCCCTTTCAGGAGGGAGCCACCCATAACAATAGCCCTTCTTTCTTTTTTGAAGGATGATGTGGCAATGCGACGTGTAGGTCGCATTGTCTTAGGCGCCCCCTCCAACTGGGACGGGTGTTTGTCTACTTTGTCATTTAGATTGTCTTGCTCTAGTCCTTCATATCGATTATTTAAGGGTGGATGAGAAGGTGAGGTGGGCAGAGAGAGGGCTCGCCTACCACCCCGAATAGGCACCTGCCTCCATTCCCCCCCTTGATCTAGGTCTCCTCCCGCTGCCTGGCTGGAGGAGTGAACCTCCGTCTTCTGCGTAACAGGAGACGCCTGTGCCGTGGCAGTCTCGTGAGCCTGCCTCAGAGAGGGTAGAGCGCACCTCCACCAGTCAATTTCCCTCTCTGATTCCCTGATGCTCCTGAGCCTGTTCACCTCCTCCCGGAGCTCCGCTACCTGGCTGAGCAGTTCTTCAACCTGGGCACACCTCCCACAGGCATACCCACCACTGCTGTCAGAGACCGACAGAAGGCTGGGGCACACTCTGCAGCCCAGGACCTGGACGGCTGCGTGTTTCCCCGAGCCCTCCGTCTGAGTAGCCACACTGGCGACCGTGGCTGGAGATGCCTCACGAGATGCGGAGGCCACGGTTTTCTGCCTGGTCGATACCATGGTCAGGTTCTACGCAAGCAGGTTACAAGCACCGAAGGGAGAGGCAGCTGCAACAGAGCGACGATGAGCCCCGCGCTCGCCCTGCCCGCGCGAACTGCCGCGCAAACTGCCACGCCCTTCGACGTGCCACGCCCTGTTTGCCCGTCCTGTTCGCCGCGCTCCTGGTCGCTCCCGCTCCCTAGGGGCAGCTTTTAAACAGCCTGGGAGGGGGCGCTGCTGGCTCCGCCCTCGCCTCGTCAGCCTCCCTCGCGAGGACAGCCGGGTCCCGGCGGCTCCCCCGAGTGGCCTCGATGCCGGACAAAAAGCCCTGCCCGCCTCGGTCCCCTGCTCCGCTGCAGAACACGTCTGCCCCGGAGCCGATCGCCTCAGCAAATGATACCACAGTGCTCAGCATAGTTCATAGATACCACATAGTTCATAGATACCACAGTGCTCAGCATAGTTCAGAAATGAGACGCAGTGAAAAAGAAGATTTTACAAAGAAGAAGCTAGCTATGGCTAAAGTAATTGGTTTATAAGTTTAGGCAAACAAAAACTCATCACCAGGCTAACAAGGCAGGTTTAAATCATGTCTTGACTTCTTCCTACCACTTTGCCTGTTCTTGATTGTACCACGTTTCAGAACATCAATTCCACTGTGAGATCTCTGCAGCATCCCAGAGTTTTGTGTGTTGTGTGTTGTTTTTAATATAGAAAAAAATACTACACGTGTTTAGAGTTAAAATTATTTAGAGATGGGATGATTTCCTTGAAGATGTTGGAAGACACTGATGCTAGCTTTAACTTCCATACAGATTAGAAATATTAGTGTAAGTGGCCCTATCTTGTTTAACTGTCCAAAATTTTGAAGCTGACATTTATTGTTAATTCAAATAATTTATCAGCCAATAGGTGGCACTGAAAGTATTTAACATTTATCTATATCTCCTAATTTCTTTTAGGCGAATTCCCATTTCCCTCAAGTAAATGGTATATTATGCTCACAAATTAAAAGCCAAGGCATATATTGAATTCTGTCATTAAAAATATTAAGTATTTTTAGATTGTTGGAGAACTGTTGAGAATTTAAACAATTCCCTGGAAATACAAACAAGTGCATCATAATACATGAATCTTTGTTGAAACCAATTCTAAAGCAGGAGATCATATTGTGATCCTGGGACCAATGACATCCCAGAGACTTAATATGAAATTTAAGCTGCATATATCTGTGGAAACTGTAACATTTGTAACATACCAGGAATTGACTTATACTGGCTTCTACAGGCTGCATAACTTTTTTTTTTTTTTTTTTTTTTTTTTTTTTTTTTTTTTTCCAGCTGCTATTGTTTTGCAACACTGTGAAGAAAGAAAGAAGATTCTGAAATATAATGTAATTTTTCATTACTAGCATTCACCTGAATTTTATTAGGACAATCTTTTCAAGCAACTGCTTCATTCTCTGTGGTAAACAAGCTCATAAACTATTCTACAAATAGAGTTAATGAGACATTTCAGATCAGATTTCCAAAGAAACATACCGTAACATATCCGCAAAGAAGCTATCTTTCCCTGGAAAGCTTTTGCTAAACTTAAATGTTCTTTGAGCGAATGCAATTCAGGAGATAATATCAGTGTTTTGGTTTGTACTGAGTGTAATGCAGTCATTCTCTGTGTGTTCTGTTTCACAGCTATACATACACTTCCTCTAAGCTTTCTATTGAAAGATATGCTAAAATGGTGAAATGGGAGTGGCTTGTTCTGAAATAAATACAACATTTTGACACAACATAGAATCTAACTATTCCATTTTGAAGCTGCTTCTCTACCACATTTATATAATAAACTGTTTTTCAGAAAATAGCACAGGCACCACAGTGTTCAGCTATATCAAATGATATGTGATATTATAGGGGACAAGAAGTAGCATTGAAATATAAATATTTAGAAAATACAATGCTATGTAGGGATAAACAGTGATTTCTATGGTGCTTTGTAGTGTTACCTTGCTTAGTACTTCAGCACACTAAAAATACTATTAACATTTGCATCAAAGAGGGGGAAATCATTGCATCATGTGCCAATACAGAAACTGAATTTTGCTAACTATAAGAGCTTTATTTGTGAGATTTTCAGCTGCACCAATGTTCCTTAATTACAAGCAACTAGGAGCTTTTCATTCATTCCTGCCTTCATCATTCCTCAATAGCAGGAAAACTAAAATGCCTTCAAATCACAAAGCAGTAAAACTTAATAATTTAATGTTACACCACCAGCCTTAGGCAAGGTATAAGACTTTCCAGCTTCACCTGAAGAAGAGAGAGTTATTCAGGAGAGTTATGGCACCACAGTTAGTCATGGGCATGAACATATCATAACAGTTAGGCATTCACTAAATCACTAAAGTTAGGCATTGATTTCACTGATAAGGAAACAAAGTGAGCAACTAAATCCAAGCCAAAGAAGACAAAGTAAGGATCCTCCACTAACTGTATGACTGAAAATGTCATCCTTCTCACGTCACTTGGAATGTGAAAAAATAGAACCATATGCATATTTTTATTTTTTCAATATGCATATTTTATTTTTCATGCATATGAAAAAATAGAACCAATATTAAGGCTATTAATGTTGCCTACTTTATTCCTACTCCACAACTTCTATAACCTAATATTAATCTGACTACCTTTAAGATATAAGTAAAAACAGAACTATGAGAATTTAGATTTATCAGAAATCACAGACAAAGACGGTGAACAAATTCATAAATATTCTGGGAAATAAAAACATAGAATTTTGCTGATATCTATGTTTATGAATATCTGCATAACCATACTTTGGTCACAAAAGATAAAATTATATTTTAAAATTGCATATCTTGAAAATACCATATTTTTATGAACTATTTGTCACTAAATAAATCATTGATTCTTCCAGATACATATTCAAAAATCCTACAAACTAAATGAAACCTTTTGTGCAGCCTTCAGATAGATATCTGATATTGATAATTTTATTATTTGCAATAAGTCTGTGGATCAGATCTTATAAGAGCCTTATGTTTTTCCATTTATTTTATCATCTGAATATTTGAATATAGATATATGAATAGAATTAGATCATAAATCTATTTTTAACGATTAATTTTCTAACTATAATTTTTAACTATTAATTTTGTACAAATTCAAGTTGCAACGTTGTACAAGTCTATTTTTAAACTATAATTTTTTAACTATAATTTTTAACAAGACAATGTAATTTTTATTTTATCAAATCAAGAATAGTTGCATATGGACATTTAAGGAAAGACAACTTAATTTCAGTTCACATTTTATCTGAGCTTCAAACCCTTTCAGCAGTATTACTTAATTCTGGAAATATACTCACAATAAGCCTGAAACATCACTATCTGCCTATGCTAAATATTCAATTGTTGCTCAAAGGTTAATGTCTGGAAAAATTCAAGTCTAGCCACTACTAGAGTCCTGGCAATAATGAATTAAATATTTTTGTATCAAAATCCAATCACAGCCCTGATTCTGATGAATGTCTACCTCTTCCCAAGAGTGCTAAATTAAACAAACAAAGAAACCAAAGCAATAACGGATTATAAATGCAGAACTAAAGTTCTTTTCTTTAACATAATGGTCACTATGAGTATATTCACCTAGGATGTTGAAGACATTTTAACTGTTTTCAACAAAATGAAATCCAGTTCATATATGCTGCTTTTACAATCCTTCCTATCCATCAATATTTGTTCAAGGTCTTACTATTTTTTTTTGTAGGATATAAATGCATTTGCATAAGTGGTCCCCTAAGGAGCTTCTACTATAGTAATGTAACATGTTGGTTTTCTGTAAGCAAACTTCAGTGGTAACTATCAGCAATGTAATTTATCTCAGGGTATTTCCTCTTAAGACTGTCGAACATGCAGCAGCCCTCCAAACTACCTTTGGTCCTCTTCATGCACATCAGATTAAGACTTCATAAAGGATGGGAGATTGTCAGAAAAAATGATGTGCAAACTTGCTTAGATTTTTGCAGGCAATATGTATTGAATTCACTGCACTATGTGCTCTTTGCAAACGCTTTCCTTTCCAGACATCTACAAGCACCTGAGCACCAGCAGAGTAGTATTCTGAATGTATAGTGAGGTTTGCTTAAAATGCTGGCTAGACATTAGGCATATTTATACAGCTGATTGCACCTCAGGATAAATTCATTTTAGACTATATTCACCCTGACAGGTCTCGGGGAACCTTTCAACAGTAGTTATTTTTTAATCATTTGTTTGTGTGGGTTCTGTGATCAAACCAGTATGTCTGAGGCAGACTGTAAACAGCCGTTACCTGAAGATGATAGTCTTGAAGATGATAGTTGAATTTATTTTATGTTAAGTGCTAGATTAAGTCTTTTATGTTTCTGTAATTTTTTCTTTCTTCATAGAGAAGATCTAATCCTAGAGCTGATATCCAATGCTTAACTCTGGCATGTAATCCTGGTCTTCTAAGAGCAATTTCCTATTAATATGTTATTTCTGGTCTATACCATGTTCTTGTAGCAGTAGTACCTGAAACTATACAGCACAGGGTACAAGCTCAGGATCTGTAATGCTTCTCATAACTGCAAAGAGTACCACAAGAAAACTCTAGGTTGGACAGCAACTTGAATATATTTACCATGGATCAATACAATAGGAATCAACTTGTTATAAATAGAAGGATTAATTTTATTTATTTATTTATTTATTTATTTATTTATTTTCTACTTACAGGTAAGCTTTTTGTACAAAGCTCTGTCAGGACAAAAGGACTCTCAGCATATGCTTTCTTTACATGTGTTATATGGATAAGATAGTATGCAGAGACTACAAAAATAAATTAAAATATAAAATCCTAGATTTAAATATTGTGTGTCTCCCCCTCCCTTCTACTGAAGTTATGTAACTATCTCTAATTGGGCTTGGATGCTAGCTTAGAAAGTCTGAAGTTGTTATGAGTTCTTGGATATTTGTATCACAAGTAGAAGTCCTGTAGCTAATGAAGGAAATCAGATCTTGCTTTAATGAGGAAACCAACAATGTGCTGTCCAATGGGGAGACTTGTTAAAACTCTCATTGAAACACTGCCTGCTGCTAAGTGAACAGGCTTGGCAGGCATGAATTAAAAACAGTAGCTATTGTAACCTGCCAGGGTTCTTTATGATGGGATAATCATACTAATACAAGGAACTATTAAGGAGAACTATGGAGAGTATCCAAGTAACTGCCGAGGATGTGATTTCACCTTATGCTTCAGTGCACTCAATTTCTAATTAGTGATAGTAAAAATTCTAAACAATATGGAAATCAGCTGAAATGCAGATAAATAACAAGCAACAAATAAGTTGTGCGTGTAGAGGGTGACAAGGGCAGCAGGAATCAAGGCCAGCACACCCTAAGCTAAAACTCTTTTTCTTCACAGAGTCAATAGTCATTTGGAAAATGACTAGGACTGCAGTATTTTACTAAGCCCAACACATCTTCCTTGGCTCTATTCCAGTAGCTGCCAGACATACCAAGAAGGACACAGCCTGTGGCAGACAACAGGTTCCTTCATTCTCCTCTTCCTGTCTCTTCTTCCCTTCACCACTCCACTCTCAATTTCTCTTCACTAACCTCTTAACATTTCTCTGCAATGACATTGCAGAGCAGAAGCTGTGCCCTTTCACTCAGAAAGTGACTAGTGCAGATGTTAGGTAGTTGAAAGGTTTGGAGGGAGAAAGGGTCAGAATGACAAATAGTGAATGGGACCATATAAAGAGGAAAGGAAAATAAATAAATAAATAAATAAACAAATAAATAAAAAGAGAGAGATCCCAAATGATACCGACAGCTAAATAGGAACACAGACAAAAGAAAAAGGTGAATGAAAGGAAAATAATTAATCTAACTTTGGAAAAATAAATCTGAAGTATCTTCTGTATAAAATGCAAATGATATAAAATTGATATGTTCAAATATATTTCACCTATTCATTATAAAGCTCCAAACTATTTCTCAATTTCACAATTCTAATAGAATGAAATGGTTGCAAAATTAAAGCTGACAAGTTGGAAAACACCAGAATGCCATAATCAGCTTCTGGAAGCACACAATGATACATATTCTTCCAGATACAAGACTCTGGAAGAAGATCTGCAGATACAAGGCTCCTCTGAGGGTGTAGTGTGTCATTCTTCACAATATTATTTTCTGTTCTTTGTTCAAAGTAGATGAGCAACAGGGCTTCCAGATAATGAGTGAGTCAAGACCTTATCTCAAGTTCATCCTCAGCAGTTCCTTCTTTGAAACCTTCAGGAAGTGAAGAAAAATACCTCATAGATCTCTGTGGGCTTCAATGTAAGCTCATCCTCTTGACGGAGGTTCTAGTTACTCCCAGTGATTGCAACTAAAACCTTTCACTGACTTGCTTAAAATCACACCGCAGTTCTGAGGTCAGAAGCATTAAACATTTTTCCTGTTCTCTCTCTTGTCTCTGCATACCTTCTAAATCCAGTAATAAATTAAGCAATAGCAGCCACTTTTGCATTATAGTTCTGAATCTTTCTGATGATTCACACAGCTTACCAGGAGCACTGAATGAAGTATCCCCCAAAACCAAAAACAAAGCACAAAACAAAATTGCATCCCAATATATACACATTTGGCTAAGGTTGCAAAGGCAACATAAATCTTATCATTTCATAATTTTACAGCATTTGAGCATTATGAACATTACTTGTGACTTCATGAGAAATGTGATTTTGGATTTAGAAACAAAACAAAAATCCAGGAACCATCAGACATAGTCCTGACATTCTACAGAGTCAAAGACTGGAAACTCATCCATGGCATAGACTTCTGCTTTTGGTTATAACAGTACATCTGATAAAAAGTATCACTGATTTTTTACCCAGCATGTTGACCTACCCTACAGATTCTAGTTATTCCAGTAAGTTTCACAGATACTTGCTGGCAAATGGCTCTTAATCCAGAAGCTTACTCCAGTGCCAAATGTCAAGCTTCCTGTTCTATGTTACTAGAGCTTTGCAATAACACTCCTGCAGTGGTTTTACTGATTTTTAACTTGAAACACCAATGCAGTATTTTTTAGTCTTGTTCTATGAAATGGCCACACACTGAGTCCATAGAAATTCAAGATAAGGCAAAATTCTCAGGTGGAACATTTTACTCCAAAGGTTTAGAACCTAACAGAATTGTGAGAAATTGAGGGCAAGTTCTTGAAATACTTGTTCAACCGGACTTCATAAAATGTTTGCATACAATTTTGTGTCCCAGTGAAAATCTGTAGGCAGAAAAGTCATTGAGAACTATATTTTTAAAGTTATTTTGACTCATGTTTCAGCAGTGTTTTTTCACTGATGAAATGTGTTCTTCATGCACGTTTGTAGCAGAATCCAGAATTTCCACGCTATCACTGGTCAATAAAAACAAGTGATCCTCCTTCTAGCCAGTCTAGAAAGAAATTGGCACATAGTAACATTCATCATAAATAATGAATGGGCCAATTTCAAAGTGTAATATTACTTCAATATGCACACTTGTGGAATATTGATGTAAATTGGTTTAAATTGACCAGATGCTCAGAAGATGGCTTAGACAGGTGCAAATTATTTCTCTCCTGTCAGCAAATCCCATTAGTCTTTAGAAGAGATACACTATAAAGGAAAGCAGCTGCTTGTTCCCCTTAGGGCCTGCAGAGAAAGGCACCTCTAATGTCCCTTGGGAATTTCACAGAAGTGCTGAAAATGCAGAATAAGCTTGGGATCAGATCTCTAATCAACACTTTACCATGACTGCCTACACATTTTACTACCCATTTCTCAGTACAATGACCCTGTCACAAGATTGTCTATGCTCTGTCCTCTCTCTGAGGCCTGTTATCATGTTTACAGAAGTAAATAAAAGATGCTGTGGCCATTTGCTACCCCTGAGGCCTGGTGATGACCTCATTCTTATTAATTTGCTTAAACACCTTCTTTCCAAGTGGTGAGAGAAGTCAAACTACCAATTTTCTAAAATGTTTCTATTTGATTTAATATCTTGTCACTTATTAGCTGTGCTAAAAATTAGGTTTTAGATACACTCACACAATAGTGTTTGAGTCCACAAGGCAATTCTGGTTTATTTACTGGTGTGAACAAAGCCTCTAAGTGCAACCAAAGTCTTTTTCTTTAAATCTGACCACTTCTCTGTTTTGCATCTTAGTATCAATGCTAAGGGTCCTTCACCCTTTCTTTGTGAAGCCTTGAGCAACTTTCCAAACCAGGCTTTTCTTCTTTCCTTTATTTTACAACACCATAGCCTACCCTGCTGAGGAAGGGTACCTTCTTTCTAGGTGTACTTGAGTGTTGACTGTAAAGCCATCATAAAAACATAATTCAATCGGCATGTAACTAGAGCTGCAATGCAGTTATGTTTTTATGCTAATTTTGCAATAATCCTATGATGCAGTAGAGATTGTGTAGTATGTAATGTATATGGAGATCTGACCTTTAAAATACCTGTGCATAAAGAAATATATGGGGCAAGAGAGAGAATATTATCGTGGAGAATGCTGGAGAAGGAAAATACGAGTACTTCAGGATCACACAAAGCATCTAAACCAGATAAGAAAGGCAAAGAGAAAGAGTGACACTGCATTAATAGGAAGGGACTAGTGCATGCAGTCTGGAGTTCTGGTGCTAACAGAAATTTAACAGAAAAATTAAAACAGAATTCAACAGAAAATTAAAGCTGTTCTCCTCTTGCCATCTCTCTCAACCTGTCTTTAGTAAATTATTAATCATCTTTTAATTTTGTAATTTTTATACTGTTTTGCACCCTCCCCTACATGCATGCATGTTACAATTGTTTTACATGTAACACACTATCCAGATATCATTAATATAAATTACCCCTTTCTGACTCTGTGACAGAATATGTATTTTCAGCATTAGTTTCTAGGTCAGTTTTAATCCTGTTTTGTATTCAGGGTTTGTTAGATATATTCTTTTGATTTCTTTCTGAAAATCCATGAATATATCATACAATAAATGATCAATTCATCTTTTCCTCTTTTTACCCCCAGCCGTGGCTGTTTGTGACAGAATTACTGTTTTACTTTTCCTCTGAAAACAACATCGTCCTTAATCATTCAATGAATGCACACTATTTCCTTTTGCTAATAGAAGATGTCTGTATATTGTCTGAAGGCATACATACAACATATAAACATGGAAATGAGCTCACAACAATGATCATATCATTTGCATCAGATTGCTAAGCATTCTGAAGCTTTCAGATTTGCATAACTTAGTGGAAATAGGGTATAAATCAGTTCTTCCAGTTTGTGTTGCTGTTTCTGTTTGTTATGGGAACAGCAGCTTCACTTCTTCATTGCATACCAAAGACAGGTCAATAAATGAACAGGAATCTGAGAATATATAGCTATATTTGTAAACCATTATAAATTCACAGGGTAGATCCATCCTCCCACCTTGCTGAGTGTGATTCTTCTCTATAACTTTCCAATATTCACACAAATTCAAATATAAGCTGCTATTGCCACAGTACCCATTCAGCTTCATAAACACTCTATTTATATGGCAGTTCTGGAGAAGACATAGGCCAGACTTAGAAGGGTTTTAGAGAGCAATGGAAATTGCCAGAATTGCCAGTGTAAATAGAAATAACAGGAGGAGGTAATGTTATGAGGATAAATATTGGAAATGCATCTAGGAAATTGGTTGGGGCAAATAATTTTAAATCTTTCTCCTCTGCAAATATAAGAGCATGGAGTACCCTGTCTGTAATGTACATAGCTTAAGCCTTCACACTCAATACAGCTGCCACTGGAAAAGGCACTGTGAAAAAAACAGTTGATTCAGAGAGCAAACTTGTGAAATTAAAGTAAATAGTTTAGGATTTACTCTTTTTGGCAGGTCAGATACAGATGCAAGAATGTTAGTAACTCACTTTTCTCCAACAATGTAGTGAAGTTCAAGTTCACAGTCCCTTGAAAAGCTGCCATCACTAGGACACACTGAAATCCTTCACTGGAATGCTGGTTTTGCACCCTTTCCTAGGCTACATGATTTGTTGCTCTGGGGTGATACATCCACATGGAGTTAGCAGAAAGAGGGGGAGGGTAAATAACATGCTGTACAGCATGCTACCTGCCTTACTAATCATGACACAATCACCCAGTGTAATGAAAGCTCCTTTGAGTTTGTACCCAATGGACTACAGACAAATGATGTAGCCAGATTCAGACAGCATGAATTTGGAGTAGGGCTCAAAGTCACAGTGGGAAGAAAGAAACCTCTGGGAATCAGTGAGTTTTCTAAGTATAATTGCTGAATGGCTATTCTGTCATTTTCATAAGTAAACCAGAGGGTAAATAAAATAAAACATAAAGAAAATAAATCATAGATATTCAACAATACCTTTATGAATACTAACCTCCCTCCCTCCCCCCCCTTATTTTTTCCAAATTTATAAGGCTTCTGCATCCCCAGCAGCTGATGTAATTATTCACACACAATCATTAGCAAAACAGTATCTTATTGTCTGGAAGTATTTCTCTGAGATCTGTTAACACCACTCCCTCCTGACACATATCAGGTAGGTTTTATACTGGGTGAGAACCACATTGCTGTCACATTCCACTCAATACCATTCCATACTAAGAAAGAATCCCACACCAGAGAGCAATTAATCAGAACCCCATACAGACTTCCATTGAACTGCATTGTAATTCAGTCCAGTTGGTTTACATGGTTGAAAACTGCTCAGATTGCTGAAAAAAATCAGATATAAATACTGCAGACTCAAAAAATCTCTAAAGAGGAAAAAAAAAAAAGAAAAAAAAAAAGAAAAAAAAATAAAAGTTATCTTTCAATGGCAACATCAGTGTGAAAATTTGCCCTCTTCCCCTCTTCCCCCCCAAAAACAGATCCATTTTTAAAATGGTAGAAGAAAAATATACCAAACCAAATTGGGAAATTTGGTTCTCTTTTTTAGAAAATGTTATTTACGAGATGATAAATAGAAATTGCACACTGCATTTTTGGTGTCTAAGGAGAAACTGATCACAGATTCGTAAGAAACCAATCCAGTCATATGATCAGACATGATGTATAATGTTGTATATGATGTATATAGATCAGACATGATGTATATGATGTATATAGTTAAGTGGTTGGAAAGATTAGATGATATAATTAGCAAATGAGACAAATCAGATATGTAAAATAGAACATAAAAATAAATTCCTTCTTTGAAAACTCAGCATCTATGAAACAAGCCACTAATACCCTCCTATTTAAAATAAAGAAACAAACCAATGATCAAGTAACAGAACTAGATCACAAAAATCAGAAAGAGTAAGAAGCGTGAAGAAAGAAAATTTTGCAACTAGAAAAAAAGTGGTATTTTTAGATATTAATTCATCTGGCCTCTCAGACAACCCATAACTATCCATTGCAATAGCTTTTATACAAAACTGTACTGCATAGTCTTAAACAGACACTCCCGCATTCAGTATATTGTAAGAGTGACTATAGCTCAAGCTTTACAAGAAGCAGCATGAATGGGAGCCCTGCAGCAGGGACTGTGTTCATATGCCAGGAAAAGCTACAGCTGAAGGCGAATTACAATTTGAAGACATGCCTGCCTGCTCCCTCAGCTCCAGCTCCATGATCCAAGCTGCGAGGGAGGAATAAAATTAAATAAAAAGCACACAAGCCAAAGGTCTGAAGGCTTCATTACTTTTTCAGGCAAACCTGAAAGTCACTTACTAATCTCAAACATTTTCTTCAAGAGAAAGGGTCTTGAACTGGCTAGAAAATTAAGAAGTATAACAATAGATATTCTTGAAGCTTGCACCTATTATCCATGAAAGAGAGTGTATGATCAAGGTCAGAATCCAAGCAATGGGGTTGGAAGAGTCAGTGCACTATAGGAAGTAGTGCAACATTAAGACGAAATCAGTCATAAAGACTAATTTTTGTCTGAAGAAATCTAACACAGAGGAAATGAATAAGCAGCCAATTCTTCCAAGGCATGGAATTTTCTTTTCCCCACCTACAGTACCTTCTGCAAATAACTTCCTCATGATGCTAAAGCTGCAGCAGAGCTACACACTGTGAAACTATGGGGAGGAAAGATAACTGAAGATAATTCTATACTCTTTTTGTATCATGGCTTTGCTTTAACACAGGAATTTGTCACTGCCATTTTTTTAACCCTCAGACTGGCCAGACTGCATACGTAAGGAACATGTCAGTGTGAGGGCACAGCAGCGGAGAGCTGGGTAGCAAGTAGGGTCATGGACCCAATAGTTGCCATCCAACAGGGACTGACCATGCTGGGAAGAGCTGGGACTGACAACAGGGTCTGCAGACAGCCTTGGTTAAAGCAAACAATGAACCAGGGTTAGGGTCTATCTGATGGATCCAGCCAGGAGACCAGGAGACCGGGCCAGAGACAGGTCTTGAAGAAGTAGAGCTACATCATAGCTTCAACTAGGAGTCATAGCCCAGGCCTCAGCTTAAATGAAGCTCCTGCTGCAATGGGTAGGATGGAGGTGTGGGTGTGATAGTAGTAGTTATGAAGGTAACCTCATTATACTGAGAAAGCACTAACATAAAATGGCTGCTAAACACTGACAGGAGAAAATGTCTGCCAGCCTGGGAACTGCAGGCCTAGGAACTTGGTCTTCAAACTAGGAACTGGCCTCAGAACTATGGACTTCTTGAGGGGTTCAGGTGGCATCCTTGAAGAGCAGCTGGACAAGTGAAAACCAGAGGTAGCTCGAAGAGACCATCGATAAAGACAAAACAAGAAACTGAGGAACAGTTTATCACCTAGAAAGGTGAAATATTTAAAAGCAGAGGGAATCAACCTGACAAAGTGGGAACTGATTTGAGAAATAAAATTTTGTTTAAAGAATGTAAAGGAAAATAAGGAATGTTGTCATCTATTGGCTGTCTCAGGAGGAAGATAAAAGTTAACAGCATCTGTTAACCAATAGTGCTACCTGAAGTGGTGGTATCCTGTGCTCTCTTATGTCTCTGTGACAGGGCCTCATTTTTTTGCATTTCCCTCTCTCATTTTTAAACAGATTGAAGCTTTGCTGGAACATCAGGTTAACTGTGTTGCTGGAATGTTTACTCAAACTCTAAGATGCTCCACACCCTATGACATGGATCAGCTTTGAAGACACTTTATTTAAGTCTCCTTTCTGGGCTCACTTCTGGGGTCTCTCTTGAGATCAGCTTTTTTAATTAGACCCTGCGAGGTCGGTATGATCCTGACCTGTCCCCTTCTGGGATTCATTTGATGTGCTTATTTTACCAGTGATTTTATGAATATATGCATATAAAAGTATGAAAGTCTTAATTAGTATAGTGGAAACAAACATAGTCATGATAAATAGAGTCTTGATAAGTGTGTTTGTCACAAGTATTTTTGCTGTTATATTAGTTTGTTATCCATAAGAAATATATTTACTGTCATAGTATTATTGATGTTTGCTGAACTTGTAATACCAATCCATATTTGCTGCTATATTACTGATTTTACTACCTCTAATTGCCTTTCTACTACTTCTCATTGCTGCTATTATTAATTAGTGTGATAGCGATAATATCTACTACTTATATATTTGCATTTTGGTAATATTTTCAGTAGCCTATTTATGTATATATATCTTTAATTTTTTAATATTCATAGTATAATTGCTCGTGGTGATTCGTGGTGGTCTGTAATAAACATCAAACAAAGTTTTTGTGTCCTTGTGTATTACAAAATCCTACCTATCCAATGCTGCAATCTTTATGCACCTATGGACTGTGCAACCCTACTTTGATTGGGACAGAGTCCCAGGTGAGACTGCTTAGGGCACATAAGGACTGCTAGTGCTCTTGGGCCTGACAGTTAAAACTAATACATACTTAAAAACCTGCCAGAGCCTTTCTCACATGTCTGTACCAGCCGGCACAGGCACCAGCTTTGCAAGGCAAGTCACTGTGCTCAGTCCCCACATACCTTCTGAGTGCTTCTTTCTGAGTACATTTTCATAGCTCCTGCAGTAAGACACAGGAGAGGGAACAGGCCTGTATAAGCCTCATGTAAACCAAAGCTATGGAGTCACTATAAGAAAAGTGAGAATGTTTACATAACAGTCGAGAAAGTTGGGGTGAGACTGAACAGATGTTAGAACTAAAAGAAAAAAGGAGTCTATCTTTTAGGCTGTCTGTGACCCTGCTTCTACAGCCTGCAAGAAATACGGAGGAAGCATTGACCTGAAGAGGAGATGAGCCAAATCTAAGACTCAGCAAGGAAAAATGGGAACAAATGAACGGATGGTGAGCAGATTGTGGTACAGACCTTTAAACAGAATGAAAAATATACTAGGTGGGAAAAAAGAGAACAGGGAGAAAAGAACTGACAATTATCAGTACTTCAAGGAATGGAGCTGCTTAGTTGAGAAAGTATATTTTATAACCAAATGGAAGAAAGAAGCAAGATACAGGTAAACAGTCAGATTATGTTCACTAAAAATCGAGATTCAGGCTAAACAAATAAGACAGCAAAAGGCAGACTAGACAGCAAATAATGCTACGTGACTGTCAATGTCCAAGAACTAAACACTGATGCTGAAAGACTGGTGTGCCCTGTTGCTCACCCTTTCTCCACAGTACAGATCCATGATGAAGACTGGGTGCACACTATACACACTTTTGCTTCCTTGTCATAAAGCCAGGCATCTCAGCAGGGAAGGAGTGGACACAACAGTGTGACATGGCCCTCACAATCTAGGAATCAGCCCTGCATTTGCAGGTGTCCTGCAGGTAAAGCAAATTATGTCCCTGGGCTCGTTTCTAAGGCAAACCTTTGTTATTTATCAAGCAAATTACAAATATTTTTCTAAGAGCTGAAAAAGGAGGAGGTAAGGTCTGCACCTGTCCTTGTATCCAAATTGGCTCTGCTTGTATACAGACGTCGAACCAGTTTTACAAGAATGTTCCAGAGGTGTTGCCTTGCAACACAAAGTTACACATTACTTGCCCTTCAACAACCCTTTCCAACGAGACAATACACACGCACTACTACATATTTGCCCTGTGTTTCTTTGCTCAGCACTTCCTCTTGTACTTTTGCACTCTACAGTTTGTTCTTTTTTAGAAGGCAAGCATACAGAGTCCACCTCTTTCCTACATATTCTTGATGAGGACTCTGAAAATGTGATTTATATTCTTCACACAGCTCTTTTTTTGTTTAGCTACCACTTATCCCTGAATAAGGGAAAATTCCTCAAATTTTCTTTTCCCATATTTTTACTTTTTGTATGTATTTGAATAATACACACATATACCAGTTTATCTGGTATTAACAGGTTTGATCCATCATATGTGCCTTTATCCCCCTTCCATATATATACATGTACGTATACATGCACATGCACATCCCTATAATCTCTTATAACATTTACAGCAGCATACAATGCCATTATTCTTAGCTAAACAACTGAATGGTCTAATTTCTGATTTCTGTTAAACAATATTGGAGCAGGTAAAAGGATCAGATTCAAGGATACTACTCTAACTTAACCGCATAGTTGATGTAATTTTATATTTAGTACTTATATTTCTGATACTTTCACATCTGGAAAATAGCCAACAATCATCTGGAATTGACACAGAATAAAGCCTATTATTCTTAATAATACAGCTTCATCTGCATTACAAAAATCTATTTCAAAGTCATTATAGGAGTAAGATATTAACAGCCATCACTATCTTTCAGTTTGATTTTATGCTGTGGTTTTTGCAGTGACAGACCATATTCTGTGAAAGATGACCATCAGACCTTGTGAATAATTTTCTTCTGACCAGACTCATCTAGTTCCAAAATCAGACTACTATGTCTTTCTACTTCATTTCCATCCAAACTTGAGTTTATATATTTTTTAATGTTACCACATAGTCTTTTCCTCATTCATCTCTGCTTCCAAGTTGTATAATTGAAACTGAAAAATAAAAGCTTCTGAAATGCAAAATTCTTTTCTAACTTCTTTTTTTGTTGTCATCATTCTAAACTCATGACATTTTTCTACCAAACTTAGTTTCCCTTGAGGAAAACAAAATAACACAACAAAAAACAAGGCCCTGCTTGCAAGCACCAGGTGACATGGTCCCACACTTACTGTTCTACAATTGCAGTAGAGGTTCCTTCACAAACTACATGTAAGTAAAAATTTCAAGCTCCGTGCTTTGATCAGTATTTCTTACTTGTTTTGCTGTTTTACAAACTTACAAAGGTGTTAGTTAAAAGTCAGCAGTTGGACTAGGTAAAAAATTTCCCTGAAACGTGCTGTTCCCATGAATTTTTGTGCACCATTTTCTTTCTATAAGTCAAGGAATTACAAATATTTTATCAAGATGTATGCGTATCCCATAACAGGATATTTCTTCTCCTAGTTCTGTGCTTTCTTTAACTTTACATTTGTTGTTGGTGAGCCATTTTCAGAGCTTATTTGCATGTCTGGTTATCTTTCTGCATTGTTTCACCTTACATTTGACTGTCCTCTGTGTAATATCTGAATGATTTGAACAGCATCAGCTATTAATATCTTTGGGGAATGTATTTCAGGAACAAAGCATTCCTCTAAATAGCAAAACCATTATTCTTGAAACAAAGCATTAAAAGCTTGCAAACGTCTTTTCAAAGAAAACAAATCATTATTATTCACAATCAATGCAGAATATTGGACTTTTTTTGTTGTTGTTGTTGGGGGGGGGGAAATCATCTTTATTAGCTAGGGGATGATATATATATTTTTTTTCACCACAGACATTCCAACTTATTTGTGATCATCTTCTCCACTGAAATATAGCTACTGAGGAATGAATCTGTTCAGCATGCTCTTGAACACTCTGTACAATACCAAACTTAATGAATCCATCTAAATTATCATTCAGATTGAGAGGTTTCTTTTGAGCCTGAAAGGACTATTTTTATTACTTGTATTCCAGGATAAGTGAATTTTCTTATCTGTTTCATAGTCTGTAGACATATTACCTCTTCTATTAAAGATTTCTTCTAAAGGTATTTTATACATCTAAGGATTTCTGCCCTATAGAATACAGTCTCTTAAAAAACAATGAATGTGTGATCTGTTCTCATCTTGACCTAAGTATTTCTTTTCTTCAAACAATTGTGAAATCTTATCACAGTCTGATTTATCTTTCCACCTAGCTAGATCAGCAAAATAGAAGATTCCCTATCTGTCTAGCCTGAATCTTAGTATGTTGCACAACACCAGGACTATTCACTGTGTCTCCAGACAGAGCAAAAGGTTTCTCTCTGGTATCCGTAGATGTTCAATGTAATGTTCAGTTTGGGATATGCAGCCCTCCTGTATGGTCTCCGTCAATAAACTTACTATTTTTCTCTTGCTGCTCTCTCTGTGCACAGAAGGTAAGTTTCATTACTTGGTAGGCACATGGCATGTTCCACTAAAGCTTACATATGTCTCAGGGGGCACTCCAGTGATCTGTCAGGCCTGTTAGAGAGAACTAGAATCACCTTCCTCACTCCCAACTGAACACCCTAATAACCCACTATAGTCAGGCTTCTCCTTCTCTTTTCCCTTTTATTTCCTCAGGCTGTTGAATGGTTCAATTTTGAGAGAAGGGGTAAGAGTATGTTCACCCCGGAGATCTTAGAATCAACTCTGTAGGTGATACAGGTGATACAAGTCCATCTGACTATCGATAATTATTTCCTTAGGTAGACTAGATCCCAAGGGAATAGGAGCATTGGACATTTCCTATTATTTCCTATTATTTCCTCCCTCCTTAAAAGAGGAGCTGAGTGCCCTAGCTTAAGACTGGATCCTCCCCTGGGAAGGTTAAATTTTTGGTATGTGGTAGAGAAAAAAGGAAAAAAGATAATTTAGAGAGTGCCTAAAGATAATCTGGTCTCCTAGTTTCGAGGGTGGAACTGACAAATCTGCTGCATACCTTCTGCCAACTCTGCAGCTTTTGGGACTGTGTAATATTCCTGTTGGATGAGAAAAATACCAGAAAAGGAATATCCTAACCCTTAAAAATCTAAAAAGCATTTTACCACTTTAGTTCTGTGAACTTGAGGTTTTGGGATAAAAACAAAACAAAACAAATCGAAACCAACCAACCAAAATGCACACACACACACATATATCCTTCCCTTCTCTCCCCCCCCACCCCCCCACCCCCCAAAATCAAACAAATAAAATCAATAGAGCCAGCACTGCAATGGAGATAGGATACACGATCCAAGGACAGGAAGCAGGAGTTAGAAGAGCTTATCTACAATGCGGGACCCCATCCTCAGTAAACTAATTTTTTTTTTTTCCAGATGTTTCTCTCTCCCTTTACCTAACACGGAATTTAAATTGTTACTTTATCACTATATCATCTTTTACAGAGCCAGTTCTATTTACTAGGAAGGCAGAAAACTGGGTAGCAATTATATCATGGAAGACAATCTCAAAATCCAAATACAACCTAAATAAATTTACACAAACACTTCAGACATTCATCATTTTTTGAGAGACTAGTTTTACAATTCTCAAAAGTTTCTCTGAAGTATCTCTCAATGGGCTCTCAATGAGTAAAAAGAATACATAACTGAAATCTCTCAAAGAAGCTGGAAAAAGATCATGCAAACAAAACAGATAAAATGAATAAAATGCCTAGAAATATTTAATGTTGTGGATTGTCTTAAATGATTAGTGATGGTTTAAAATAACAGTTAGTTATTTAATGTAGTCAAAATAGAAGTAAAATTATCTTGAGGAGTGCTGCAGTGAAAAGAAGCCTCTTTCAGTATACTGCCCTGAGTGGACAGAGATACTGAATCTAAAAGCTTTAGACATTAATAGATCATTCACTCATTTTTGCTACGGCTAATTTATCTCTTGCATTTTGTTTTCACACATCTTGTTTTTTTACTCCACTACCACTTCTGTTTTGGACATCTTCTCTTACATCTCCACTTCTGGGTTGCTACAGTTGCTTCAGCAGAATCCTGAAGATTAATCTAAATTGTACATGTTTATCCCCCATGAAGGAGGATTAGACACTGCTAATGAATTATCAGTGCCACCTCTCACCAGGCTAGAGTAACTAGAACAAGCTCAGAAATTTGCCTACATTATTATACATGTACAAACAACAATCTGAATAAGGAATTAGAATCAGGAGTGCACTTTTTCCTTTCAACTGCAGAGAAAGCAGCGTGGGAGAAGTATTGTAAAGCCCATGTTTCTCTCTTCCCCTCACTGTTGTTTGCCCAAAGGAGAACAGTCATAGCTGACAACTCAAAGTGCAAAGCAAAATTCACAGATCACAAGAAAAGAGGGTGTGAGGGGTTCTGACTGATATCCATCTTAAAAATTTGGGTATTCCTTTAAGTTGAAGTTTGGCTATTCATATTCATTACAGTTAATCTCTTGAAAATCTGTGATTACTGACAAGATGACATTTCCAAAATGTTTCTCTCTTTTATAGCTGTGTTTCCTGAGCTGGATGAATTTGGACACTGTCTGAAACAGAAAAATGAGATTTCCAAATATACTGGGCCATAAATCTCTTTCTATCCAGCTCCTTAATGCAGTGCAGGTTACATTTTATTTGGATTACTTGATTCAAATCACAGATGATACACAACCAGAGCAAACGGATCAGCTGAGCTTTGATTACCTCTGGATTACCTCTACTCTTGCACTAAACAAGCAAAAGCTAATTCAAAGCTGCAGCTTGCACATTCTTTTAGCATTCTCTCCTTTCCTGTAAACACCAGCAATGAGTCTCAGTTAGGTGAGACTAACTCGCTTCAAAGTACACTTGGTGATTTACAATTTCTTCTTCCATAATTTAGAATATTTGGGATTATTTCTTTCTTTGACAGAAATCCTAAATAGCAATTGTCATAATTAAAATATTCTTTAAAACCAAAACTCTCTGAGATAACATCAAAGACTTTAATCTCAGTGACTTTTTCTCCACATACATGTATTCATCATGAAAGTTAGTTTAAATGTTTAATTCTGCTATGTTCTTTAAAAAAAAATGTAAGAAAATGTGCTATTTCAGAATTTAAGAATAGCCACTAGTTTTATCATTAAGATGTTTTTCCTTAGCTGCTATTATTATACATATGAAATGTAAACAAAAGTCTACATGGAACTAACGGCATATTTTTAAACTTCTGGTGACATGATTTAAAAACTAAACAGAAATGCTTCAAAAAGTATATGAAGTCAAAATCAATTCCTTCTGCTCCTACTTGTTAATGGATAGGAAAAATAACAGTGCCTTATTTCTTAATGCCTTTACAGCAAGTCATATTTGCTATATGCCTTAATGAAGCTTAAGCACTGGCTGAAATTTCTAAATGGAACAATTAACAAAAGATTATATGAGTAATGTGAACTCAAAGCCACTGTATTTCTATACAAAACTTTGAACTTTACTTGTCCATGTTATCTAAAAATAAACAGAACACATTTTTCTTTGTTAACAACACTGAAAAATGCCAGTAAGGAGATATGTCAGACTGAAAGAAGGTGAAGGATAAATAGAACTGCAATTTCAACATGGAACATGGAGTATCAGCAATCTCAGTATTAGGACTAATCTGGCTTCCTTGTGTTGCAGATTAGGAAAGTACTATTTAAATACTGATGTTTGCAACTTCTCACTAAATAAGGAATTATACAATGGGAAGGATATTTCACGTGAGAAGTGATAAAAACATAGACCATGGTATGAAAACCTCATTCCAAAGTCATAAGTAGTTGAGGATCCAAATCTCATGAGCTGATTTGGAATACTGGGCTATATATTATACATGTAGTTTCGTACGCAGTATTATCCAAATCTGAAATAACTGCATTTTCCAGAAATCCTGAATATCCACAGACACTGAGAGTGGGTAATATTTTTCCTATGTAGTACCACCATTCCAATCACAGAATTAAATGCTGATAATTTCAATATAGCTATACAGTCAGTTCCCTGGCAACAGCTATTGTATATACTGTATTCACATACAGTGAATACAAGTATTCTATTCACACATAGCCTTTGTACTACAATAATAAAGACAATAGAAAATATCCCATAGTGGGGTATTTTTATTACTTTTTCAAATTCATACTACTTGCCACTATGCACTTCTAAAGCTACATTAAGACAAAATGTTTAGGGGGTTCCTGAGTAAAATCTAGAACTCCAAACATTTAGTGCTCAGTCAAAATATGTCTAAAAGACATCTACATTTGTTGTATTCTCTTTTGTTTTCTCTCCTTTCAGCCAAAAGTTTTAGCAGGTAGAATTAATCTGTTAATTGTAGTAGTGCAATTTCAGAAACCATTCCTGCCTGAAGAAACTAGAGAGTAGTTGTAATTATCCTGGAGCATGAAAACACCTACCTTGTATTCTGTGACCCAGACTGTGGCAATCTGGCATTTCATTCTCATAATGTTATAAACTTTGAAAAGTTTACCAAAGTATCCTTTTTTTTAAAAAAAAAAAAAACAAAACAAAACACATTTTTTTTTCCTATATAGTCTCTTTCCAAGCTGAAAATTGATATATTCATTTTGCTAACTAAAGGGAACTGATTTGATTCTCTACTTGAAAAGTCCTTTTTCTAAAGAAAGCCTTGCAAACTAAAATGTTTGTACACCAAAATGTTTCTAAGGATTCTTGTTTTTGATGACTCATGTGTTTATGACCTTTTTTAGATATCTTTATTCATGGCTCCCTGCTGCCTTTTATCACCTCATCAGTAATCATGCTTATATAATGTCATTGCATCAGCGCAACACACCACATTTTTTTTTCTTCTTTAATTTCAGACCCATTTTCTCTACCATTTATTCTATCTTTGCTTACGCAGACCCTACTGAATCCTTGATCAGTTATCATAGTCTCTTTTCATGTTTATTTGGGTGACTAGTGGTTTGGCACTACGCTTTTCTCTTTAGTTCCAAACTTCTCTCTTAGGACAAACAGAACAATTTTTCACTTTCCATATACAAAACAGTAACAATGCCAGAGATACATATCCCCGTGTTCAAAAGAATTCCACGAAGCTATATTTTATTTTTAGGCTAAACTGTCTGCTGAAAGTCTTGCAGATTCTGTTCTTGATTTCATTCCCACTGGTATTCACAATGTGTCTGTTTCCTACTACTGAGTCCCAGGATAGTTACAATCTCTGCCAGCAGTAGAGAAAACTTTTGTATCTGTCATCTACTTCAGATCCTAACTCCAGAGCTTTAAATCATGAATATATCTTCTGACCTTACCTTATTTTTCTTACTGAGTCCCATGCATTCTTCTCACTCTGCTCTCTTCCACAAACCTTTTGCACGTCCCCACATATGTACACGAGCTCCAAGCAAAAATCCCCATTTATCCACACTCATACTGCACAAATTGTTTCTTGACAACTTACCTTGGCATACAGAAAATTATGTCTGTTTGGATCTGAAGTGTGTGGTACATAATAAATGCCCATTGCAACTGGGATTTAAAATATCAGTAAAACTGTGTTCCTTTCCAGAATGTTTAATCCAATGACTTTCAGATATCTGAAAACCTGGAGACAAGTTGATGTGTATGTAACCAAAACTTGTGAATATCAAGAAAAAGAGTGCTAAAATACGTGTCAGTGAAGCATTAACTTTACTCTTCCTTCCCAGATGGCAAAATCCACATGCATTTCAGCTGGATTCACTGTTATGTTGAACGATGAAAGGATTATTTGGAGCAGTTTGGCAATGTGAGATCTGGGTCTGAGCCAGTACTGGGTGTATTCAAGGAGAGAATGTGTATCTTAATCCAAAGAAATTCAAGCCTTTTCTTTTCAAGCATTTTTCAGTGGTGTGAGAGTGAAAATCCTGTGGAGAAATCAACTTAATTTATGAAAGAGTTGCAAAACAGCATTGTTGTGAGTAAACTGCAGATCTCTAGTCATTGAGCATTATTTCTACTGATAATTTTCATACTAATTTGTGCTTGTCTTTCTGTTACATCTGGATACCTACAAGATGTGGATATATTTTGACAGTAGTACCTAAAGGGGCTTGTAACAGGAATCACTGGGTCACTGATCACATAGATATTGCGTAATGGCTCGAGGAAAAAATACGTAACAGGATAAACTTACCAGGTATAACACCTATCCAATTTCTCAGGTAGTTCTATCCTATCTTTCACATTAAGAATATCAGACACACAAAGCATCAGACTGCTGTTTGTCCAAAAGAGAATAGACTACTTATAGAACAAATCTTTTTTTTTTTTAAAAAAAAAAAAAAAAAGCATTAAAAAAAAAAAAAAAGTCAAGGAGTATAATACAAGCATTAAGACAGAACACATGGAACTAGTTCAGTCTTATCATCTAGATCATCTGTCCCAGAGACAGCTCTTATACGTGTTTGTTTCAAGGGTCAGTATTTAATTTTAAAACTTTTATTCTAAGATCACCTTTTGCATTAGACATTTTTTTTTTAAAGTAAAAAAAGTATTACCTAACTTCCTTGTAAACAATGTTTTCCTAAATTTCCTAAATATTTAACTCTACAATTTAAGCAACTTTCCCTGTATGTATGTTGTTGGAGAAGCTGTAAATACTGACAGCAGCAACAAAAAATTATGATTAAGATCACACTTCTGCAAACGTCATGGTCCATCTTTTCCACACATCACCCTCGCCTGGCAGGAGATAGGTAAGTCACTACTTTCAGTTCAACTTCAAAGACCAACTCTGAAATCTTGTTTTTGTCATATAGAAATGTCATAATCTATAACTCCACTAGCTGAACAAGAATGCAACTTAAAATTTCATACCTAAGAACTCATATTCTTATCGTGTCAGACACTGCTCAAGCCAAATAATTAAATCTAATATGTCTTACCTTCTTATGTACTGAAAAAGTATATGAATGGTGAAAAAATTATAGAATCACAGAATCATTAAGGTTGAAAAAGATCCTCAAGATCATCTAGTTCAACCATCTCCCTACCACCAATATCACCCACTAAACAATGTCCCTAAGTACCACATCCAGCCTTTCCTTAAACACCCCCAGGAATAGTGATGCTACCACCTCAAGACATGTTCCAGGGCCTCGAAGTACTTCTTGTAGTGAGGGGCTCAAAACTGAAACACATTATTTGACGTGTGGCTTCACCAGAGCAGAGTGGTGAATGAGTGGAGCAGAAGGGATGATCTCCTCCATTGTCCTGCTGGCTACACTATTCCTGATACAAGCCAGGATGCCATAAGCCTTCTTGGCCATCTGGGCACACTGCCGGCTCATGTTCAGATGAGCATCAATCAGCACCCTCAAATCCTTTTCCTCTGTACAGCTTTCAAACCACTCTGCCCCAAGTGTGTAGCATTGTGTGGGGTTGTTGTGGCCACAGTGCAGGACCCAGCACTTAGTCATGTTGAACCTCATCTCATTGGCCTCTGCCCATCGACCCATCCTGTCCAGGTCCCTCTGCAGGTAAATTTATAATAATTAACCATGTGCCAACACTGTCCTTTAAGAGTAAAACTTTTATTTTCTTTTATAGCTTTTATTATTTTGATACTTTTACAAATTATAAAATATTTTCTTGCAGGTATACTTTTGCTCTTACAATATCTACTGATAATACTGACCCTTAGCGTCCACTCATTCTATGTTTTTTTCACTTATACAGCTCACCTGTCTTGATCATCAAAGAGAACCGTATTTAGTGCTTAATACAATACTTCACTGGTATCTTTAATACTCTCTACTTCTTCTGGAAACATCTCTGACTTCTCCTGTTATGTTTTCATTTGTTTGTTTTATTGTTAGTTCACATCCCATCCAAAATCACTTTGCTGATTTGATGACTGATTACGGTACTCATGGTTCTTTCTTCTACAGATGTGCCTTATCATATAGGGGAAGTTGCATTATTTGTCTCCATCTGCATCATCTGGTATTTGCAGAACTAAATTCCACATTACTGTCAGTTACATGCAGGTACCCTGAGAAAGGACACAGAGAGGAGTCCTTTGCTTGGTCAATCTCCACCGTTCCATCCAGAATGAATAATGTTCATGAACTCTTTATCATTTCACAGGGATAATTCAGGTCAGTAGTGACCGACCCATAATCCTGTATTTCCATAATTCAGCTTGGACCAAGACATAGTCAGAGTATGCTGCAAACTATACCCATATAACATGACCATCGCAACAACGTTCACATTCTTTCTGGAGAATTAACCACCCTTTTTCTTGTTTAGCATTATTATACATAAGGGTACCATTAAGCTTCTTGTAACATTATGTAATGTCTTTAAATGCATTTCAAGAGCTTGCAAATTTAGCTTGTTGTTGTTTTGTTGTTTGCTTTTTTTAGACTTTTAAAAACTAATCAATTAACTGTGAAATAGAAACTGTCAAGTCATAAACTTCAATGAAGCTTTCCCAGCATTTTATAATGCTGGATGATGTATCAGAGATGCCATCAAAATTTATTACTATTATTATTATTATTATAGTTATTATTTACCACTAAAGATAGAGGAACATAAGCAGTTTACAATTGGAAGTACTAGGCCCGAAACATCAAAAATTTGGTCTCGTCCTGCAATTCCAATGAATCCCCAAATTTCAGGCCTGTAGTCTTGTTTCCTAGCTTGCTCCCTTGCTTTGGGTAAAGCTGTTAATCCTAGCTGTTGGTTCATTAACAACTTATAGCCATACCTTGAGTTTCTTGAGGGAATTCTTCAATTAAAAAAAAAAAAAAATCTTAGGTAGAAGGTTAGACAAAACCATTTCTTTATCTACTATGTTATGCCGATAACCTCCATAGCCTACTAAGGGATCATTGCATAACTTAAATGTTTCCCTATAGTGCCATTCCTCTAGATACCATCATAAACATGCCGGTTTTTCTGCGCATACTGTATCTAATGAAGTCCCTGTAGTCCTCAGTACTGTGAACAGGAGACCAACATTTCACCTCCCAAACTGCCTTGAAATTCTCAGCTGAAACACAGTGTGTGGCTGACTCTGTTTACCCAGTCTGGAAACTAAATAAGATATATCAAAATATGTTACATTATGGTATCTACATGGAAAGGTTCTGTGGAGACTTCCTGAGCTCTAAAATCTTTCTTATTCTTTAACAGAATACTGCAATAATCCAACTGGGAAATTCAGTGCTGGATACATATATTATACACTTTTGCCCGAGGATTCATTCTATATCAAACCCTTTATTTCATTCTTAATTTTAAATTATTTGTATAAAAATTGCATAGAATAAAAGATTGCATACAAAGCTTTGCTACTTGAAAGATGTCCCGGTCTTCAGTTTTGAGAGAGATTAATAAATAAATAACAGAAAATAAGTTCAACAACAAAATTCCTGATGGGTTTGTCTTACACATCTTTTATGTACCCCAGTGATATCACCCACAGCTGAGTCTGCTTTTATTGCAAAGAGGATTTCGGAGGAGCCTGATACATGCTGGCTGTGACTGCTGTCTAGGTTCATTTCCTACTGGTCCGTTAGGAAACTCACAATGGAAACACACACTGATTTTTCTTTATCATCTGCTGCCTGTGTAGAAATCCTGATTAGCATTAGAGTTTCCCTTTCTGTTGCTAAGCTCTTTCTGTGAGAAAACCAAAATAAAACAGAACAACAACAACAACAAAAACAACAAAAAAAAGGCTCTCACTTCATACTCTAAAACATACCTTTCTGGAGCCACTTTTTTCTCTATATTTATTCTGCACAGTATATGGAATACTGTCAAGAAATACAGCTGATAATTAACTGACACTATTACAAACCTTTTCCATTTGCTAGGGAAAGAGGATGCTACAAATATATGAGAAAATCCAGCCTTTGGACTTATATTTCTTAAAACTTCCCAGCTCTCACAGTGCTTTGCTGTGTTCCCACTTAATGTCAGGAAATTCCATTTCAATTAAGAGTTTGACATTAATGACATCTTGCAGCATTATTTCCTGGAGAGTGACCATGTATATCTAAGATGTCCTGACCATTGGCTACAAACAGCAAAGCAAAGTCTCACAACCTCCTGCTTTCCTTTCGTATTCCATTAGTTTTCACTCTCAATCTCATAGAATCATCTATGTTGGAAAAGACCTTCAAGATCAAGTCCAACCATCAGCTTGACCTACTGAGTCCCATCACTTCTTTTGCTCTTTAGCAAACTTTTCCCTTTACTCACTGAAATTCAAATTACATTCCAAGAATAAAAATCCCAACCTTTATTGCCAAACAACTGCTGTCCTTGACTTAACAGTGCAAAGAAGTTTCTAAAACCAAGCTCCAAGCAAACTGGTAAAATGATCTTCTATCAGGAGTGCCAGAAACCTTACTGATGGACAAAACTCTTTTTGCCCATGTCACCTTAGCAGTTATTATGGCTACAAGGGGAAATACAGATTTTCTTTTATCACTCAAGAAAATTTTCTTAAAAGGGATTATTGCCCCTTGCATGCTTTTAGCATTGATGTAATGAAGTAATTTCAGTGACATAGTCATAGTGTGATCGCTCTATAAAAATAAATAAATCAATAAAATAAATAGCTGTAAAGTTTATTAAGACAGTTAAAATGCTAAAACAAGTCCTAAGCTTTGTGATTTTCTTCTACATAATCTACCCTCCATTATTGTAAATTACTGATGGATCCAAAAGAACAAGAGAAGAGCCTTAGCCATCTGCAGTCACGCACAATAATGTCAGATAGGTAACTATAACAGATGTTATTGATATAACTTGTTATAATTACTGATATAATTATACAAATGATCCCTTTTTTTTTCAGACACGTTTTGGAAAGCCTTTCATCTAGGGCTCCTCAGAATATATTTGATTTGGAGGACGGGCTATCTCACTAGAAACAGACAATGATAAATTCTTTCAAGGGTGCTGAGGACCAGAACTGGACAAAAAAAAAAAAAAAAAAAAAAAAAAAAAAAAAAAAAAAGTTAAAATATGGCTCTAGGGGAAATTTCTTGCCTTTAGGAGCATTTAGACAGGGATCAATTCCTGAAAGGCATGGAGAAAAGTAGGGTGGGAAAGCAAGACTGGTAAAATAGTTCAAGAAATGAAATAGAGGTTAAGGCTATTGTGTTATTGACCTCACTACAGAAAAGAAGGCTTTGAAAAAGTTCAACTGATTCATATAACTTAAGTAATCCTAAATAACTGTTGAAGAAATCCTGGAAGTCCAACTCTTTTGATATTACTCCATAACTTGCATTTGCTATTACTCTTCATTCACCAGGCAAATTTGTTCAGCTCTATAGTGCAATGTCTACTTCAATATTAGATGAATTTGAAAATAGAGCAGTTTCTACTTAGAGCAACCTGAACCAAGACAGAAAAATTTTGTATTCTTTTCAGAAAATCCACTAAATAATAACAAAATTATTTTTTTTAATAAAAATGTTTTTTTAATAAAAAAGTGGTGGGATGACGTTTCCTGTTTATCACTGAAGCTCCAATTTCACTATGAGAACAGCAATGATAAATACTCTGTATACTGTACATGTAGCAGTTCCACTAGTCACAGGCTCATCTAGAAGCAATGGCCCAAGATATATTTTTAATCTGTTATTTGGGACATATTTGCATATGAAGTGTCAAGAAATTTAGAGTGATTCTTTGTGGAATATTACTTTTTCTTGGTAAGAAGGACTGTTTTTTCTCTAGATTGTCAAAGTTTCATACAAACTATTTCTAATCAGGCACGGGGCTTGAAATTTTTGCCTGGGAACAGACAAGATAATACTGAAGAGTTATTGTACATTAAGTTAGCAGCTAACTGCATCTGTGCTGGGATATTACAGTAATAGCAAGTAATCCAGAATATTAAAAGTTATTTGTTCTTCAAATAATGATGGAAAATACCCACAATTAGCTTTCATTTCCTGTAGAATTTAATCTCTTTCCAAGGAAACATGAAATAATTAGGAATCAGAACAAAAAGTGACTGATTTCCGATCCATCTCCAATCTGGCATGTACTTTTATTTGCAGATATTCAAACTTCAAAGATGCTTTCTATTGCCAAAATAGCATGTCTTTTATGAGTGATTTTTTTTGTTTGTTTTGTTTTTTCTCTTTTTCCTAAAATCTCTATATTGGAATATGTTTAGTTAAAATCTTTTTTTTTTTTTTTCCCCTACTTGATCATACTTAGTATAGTTTCACTTTTCTAAAACGAATGTCATGCTCTATGGACCTGTTCCTTTGATTTTGTAGGTTGTATACATGATGTGGCTCCTTCTTGGTCACATTTTTAGGTTACCTTCCATATTAGTTAGGTCACAGGTGGGAAGGGTTTGATGCATTCCTGGGATTTTGGAGACAAACGCACTGTGTCTGACTAGGTGTTCCTAGATTACACTCTTTAGGCCTGGTCATAGATAACCATTAACTGCTTTCTCGGATTGAAATGTGACTTCGTTTTATGTATGAGAACAGATTAGAAAACTGCAAGCATAAGATTAATTTCAAAAAATATGTCCTCCAACTACCCCAAAATATTTGAATAGAAAACTGATTGATGTTTTTGCTGTAAAATATTTATTTAACTGTGTAAATACATAAATGTTTATTCTGTCAGATACTATGTTTTTCTATGGAAAACAAACAAACAAACAAAAACTTTCTAGATTTTGTACCTAAAATACATATTTGTCCATAACAACATATATTTGTATGAAAGTTTATTTGAAATTTTGCAATTACATGAGAATACTGCATTCATCATCTAGAATCAGAAAACAGAAGAATGCTGGCATAATGGTAGAATGAATCTTCTGTGAGACATAGTTTATCCTCTGAGTTTATACTGGTTGACTGTCTTCTAATTTTAGAGAAATTCTGTTCATCTGTAGTAGCTATTCTTTAAATAACATTGAATCATCTAACCATTGCTGCTCTATTTTGTTATTCATTCAAACATGTGCTCCTTAGAGACTCACACATGGTAAAAACATAAGGATGTCCTTTCTCTTTAACTTCTGTAGCTCTCATTTGATTTGCTTTTTAACCTCTAAACAGTGATTTCAGGATACCTGCTCACATACTGCATTCATTTCTTTCACAGCATTTTCACAGACAAGTGAGAATCTGAAAAATTAAAAAAGTATTTAAAAACACACTGAAAGGGGGACTTTGTCACTTGTCTCTAACATCATATTTGAAATATTAATGTTTTCACTGTCATGAAATTTTATAATAATCATTGTAGTTTGTATATTGAGTCTCTTTTAATACAATAATTGTTTCCTTTGTTTGCAGTAGTTATATGATTTCATAATTCATATTGGCAGATTCAAAACTGTATAAAAATATATGAGAACATGTGTATATCTATATATGTATGAATGTGTATAGGAATATCTAACAGAAAAAAAAAAAACTAACAGCAACATTGTAACATAAAAACTAGGTAATATTTGCAAATCACATTCTGGTTGACTGTTTCTAGTAAAAAAAAAAAAAAAAAAAAAAAAAAAGCACATTACTTGGAATGGAAATAGGTCTCTTAATAATATGAACTATTTATTCATAGAAATGTAGTAATAGCCATAACAGTCATACCATCATGCTAAGAGCAAATTATATTTAGAAGCAAGGCTGACTTTATTTACCAATGACTTATTTTTCATTTTCAATGTTGCTAATAATGGTTCTTCATGAAAAACAAACAAACAAACAAAAACCTTGAATTGATATTGTAGATTACCAAAAGATAAGAGAACTTAAGGTTGTTATTTGTTTTTGAGACTATCTGGGTGTTCAATTTAAGCTCTATATTAACAGAAGCAAAGGTTTTTGAAGCAGGCAGTCATCTTTTGGAATAGAAACATAAAACGAGGACAAGCAGATATCTGGACTACACATCCCTCAGCATAAATAGCTGGTTCCCTTGAGGTTTGAGCTGTAAACTCTATTCTGAAGAGGGGAATTGCAAATTATTCTTCCTTTTTCTTTTCTTGGACACTCCAAGAGTGAAATTACCACATATTTCACATTTCTAATTCTAGCAGAAACATAACTTCTCTTCTAAAAATCACGGTGTATTTTACCCAGTTCTTACTGGATATTGAGAAGAATAATGACTTGGAATAAAATAGTGTTTATATTCACTGCTTAGGAATAAAAAGGACAATGTTAATTAATTCTAATTTAGTCCTACTGAATGTAAAAGGGTTGAGTTCAAAATCTTGCCATGTTGTGCAAAAAATATACAATAAAAGGCATATTTGTACACTTCATTTCACATCAGCATCACAAATTCGGTTTAAGATATCTGGTAATTAATGTGAAGCTAAGAAAGGCAAGAAGCAAAATCATGTGATTAAGGGAATATGGAAAAATACATTGCTATCCCAATGTTACAAAGCAATACGTATGGCTGACAAACAATTGACATCACAGTGCCTCACAGTTTTTCTTTATTCTTTAGGAATATGCAACAGAATCATCTAGGTTGAAAGAGACCTCCAAGATCACCTGGTCTGACCTCTGACCTAACACTAACAAGTCCTCCACTAAATCATATCACTAAGTTCAACATCTAAACGTCTTTTAAAGACCTCTGGGGATAGTGACTCAACCACTTCCCTGGGCAGCCTATATCAATGCCTATCATCCCTTTCAGTAAAGAAGTTCTTCCTAATAGCCAACCTAAACCTCCCCTGGCACAACTTTAGCCCATTTCCCCTCATCCTGTCACCAGGCACGTGGGAGAATAGACCAATCCCCACCTCGCTACAGCCTCCTTTAAGAATGTACCTGTAGAGTCTGATAAGGTCGCCCTGAGCCTTCTCTTTTCCAGGCTGAACAATCCCAGCTCCCTCAGTTGCTCCTTGTAAGACATGTTCTCCAGACCCGTCACCAGCTTTGTTGCCCTTTTCTGGACTTGCTCGAGCACCTCGATGTCCTTCTTGTAGCAAGGGGCCCAAAACTAAACACAGTACTTGAGGTGCGGCCTCACCAAAGCCAAGTACAGGGGGACAATCACCTCCCTAGCCCTGCTGGCCACGCTGTTTCTTATGCAAGCCAGGATGCTGTTGACCTTCTTGGCCACCTGAGCACACTGCTGGCTCATCTTCAGCTGACTATCAACCAGTACTCCCAGGTCCTTCTCTGCCAGGCATCTTTCTAACCACTCAACCATCTTCAAACTTCCTGATCTAGAGGAACACTTCGGCTGCAGCCTAAAAGGCATGTGTACAGAAGCTCCCTCAAGCCAGCCAATCTTCTTCTCATGACCTGCCAGAAAACACCTGTCCTGGTTTCAGCTGGGATAGAGTTAATTTTCCTCCTAGGAGATGGTAGGGTGTTATGTTGTGGATTAGGATGAAAAGAGTGTTGATACCACGCTGATGTTTCAATTGTTGCAGAGCAGTGCTTACACTATGCCAAGGACGTTTCAGCTTCTCGCTCTGTCCTGCCAGCAGGCAGGCTAGGGGTGCAGCAGGAGCTGGGAGGGGACAGAACCAGGACAGCTGACCCAAACTACCAAAGGGGTATTCCATACCCTCTGACGTCATGCTAAACAATACATAGGGGTGGCTAGCCAGGATGGGGAGGCTGTCTGCTCGGGGATAGGCTGGGCATCGGTCAGCGAGTGGTGAGCAATTGCATTGTGCATCACTTATTCCGTACACGTTAGTAGTAGCAGTACTATTATTGTTATTATTATTACTTTGTTTTCCTGTCTTAATAAACTGTCTCTGTCTCGACCCACAGGCTTCATTTTCCTATTTCTCTCTTCCTTCCCAGAGAAGGAGGGGGGAGGGTGAGTGAGCAGCTGTGTGGTGCTTAGCTGCCAGCCGGGGGAAACCACAGCAACAGCAATGTAGTCACGTACCCAAATTAAAGCCAAAACTTTCAACCCAGTTATTGACTTGAATAGGGAGTGATGATCCAGATCCTGGCATTTCTATATGATAGTTTATATGCATCAAAAGTAAATATTGTAGTCAGAGGTCATGGTGCTAGATTTTGAAAAGTCCTGCATAAAGAAGAGATCTCATGAAAGCTAATTTAAATACCAGTAATGTCAAGAAAAGTCATTCTGATTGCTATATTCTTTATCTGTCGTGACTAGACAGATGAAAATCTATGACAGAAATTTTGCCTTTAAGGTCATTTTCTTTTTTTCTTTTATTTATGTTTATTTATCTTATTTTAACAGGCTCTGCACTAATTTTCCTCACAGTATTTCCTGACAGAAATATGACCCTTATGCACCTTTTGTAGTTAATTCATTAGGTCAACTGTAAGCCCCTTGTCAGGTTATTTCTCTTAGTGATAAGGACCTTAAAACATTAAAACACAGGTAGATGAGCCTATTCCACAAAGTCTCTTGGCTCCACCCTTGTGAAGTGAAATCTGTCAGGTGGGGATCATTTGACCTTTGCTATATAGGAAGCATGAGGACTGATGGGAAGAATTGCCTCCCCGGGGAGTTTGAGGCTTAGGTTACCTAGGGTGCTATTCTACTGTTGTGGTGAAATGGACTCAGTGTTCCCCAGTAGGCTGCTTTTTCTTCATGTTTTCTACTGTCTCTGTGAAATAGTTTTAGACACTCTAGGTGCTAGTTACCTTGGCGGTGCCTTCTCAGTACAGTAAAACCCTGGTGGTACTACTTCACTGGGAAGTAGATTGGCAGTGACTCAAGTTCAGAGGCTGGCAGGTAAGTGTTCCCTGGGTTCTACAGTTGTTTCGTATTGGGGAGTTTGAGTACTTCCTTCACCTTGTCTGTTTTCAGTGAAGCTACTTACATGGATTCTAAGCTTCCATAGATCCTGTCCCTGGATCGCCTCTTCTATGTGAACAGCCAGAGACACTCATCCTACAAGAGAAACACCTGTAGCACATTACAGTTGCTGATGTAGTCATTCTAGGCCCTTTTAGCATAGCTGAAGTGATGAGCTAAGACTTAGGTCATTGAAAATAAGACACCTCACTTAATATATATACGTATAATCCTAAAGAGCATCATGGGATATGCTAAAATATTTTCCTTTCAATAAAGAAACATGTTAAGCATGTACTCAGGATATCATATATTTTCTATCTATCTGCATCTATACATTCATAAACTGTATCTAATAAAGCAATCAGAATTAGGAAACCCAGGATCTTTATTTCCTTTTTCTCTTGTCCTAAGTAATTTTATACCTATTTATACATATCATTCCATGAAACCTTCTCCATAGTTTTTCAGATTTGGATGTTTTTATCTGTTTATTTTTTTTTCCCCAGAAATTCATGAAATATTTTAATTTTGCAAACATCACAGTTTCATACAATGGTATAATTATGTATTCTGCTTTGTTCTACGTTATTTTGCTAATCATTCACATAATTGTGATTGGCTTTTGACTATTACTGAGAATCAAGCTTGCATTGTCAGAGAACTAACCAAAAAGACCCAAGATCTTTTTCCAGGTGGAAAGAGTTAGAATGATGCAACTCTATAGTTAGGATTGTTTTTCTTTCCTTGTGCATTTCTGTGCAATAATTGGTATTGAATTTCATCTCTATTTTAACAGCTACCTAGATCATTCTGCAGCTGCTCAGAATCAGATTCATAAACATTTTGGTACAATGCTTGCAAGTACATCCACATATTTGTCCTTTTCTTTATATGATGTTCTTTTGAGTTCTTTGTGTGGAAATCATTCACAAACAGAAAAAATGACTATAGAATTTTTTGTTCAAATTCATTTCTATGTAAGTGATTATTTCATAGATATTTCTATTCAAGTGCCTGTCCCTTCATCTTTTTATTGCTTTTATTACTCATCTGGCACAATTATAGTTTACTATTAGCAGGTTCTAATATCATATTAAAGTCCTGGATGAAAAGCTGTGGTCATAGAAAATGCTGGTATTTAATACAAAGCTGTGTATTCCCAACATTATGAAACATAGCAATATGATGCTAATATAGCTTATAGTGATAGAAATTCAAACCTTATCAATATGAATCGTCAATCAATTTCTTTTTGGTGTTAAGTACTATTGCAGTATTTTTCACAACTTATTTAATAAGTGTGGGTTCAATTGCTGTTGATCCTTTATTTTTTTCTTAAGGACAACATTCAAATTCAAAAATAAAAAGGTTCTAGAAAATAACGGTAGATTTATTTATCCATGAGAAGAAAGGTCAAAGCTATTTGTAAAATGTTGTTATCTTACAGATGAAGTAAACAAAAGCTTCACTTTACATTTCTGAAGCTGAGAAAGCTAGTCCTTTATTTACTGAGAGACATCCATTGAAATGATTTCCTGAGTTATGACCAGAACACACAAAAAACTGCACTGGGTGACATTTCAACTATTTTATTAGCTAACATCAGAATTCTATTGATATACAGCCACATAGGCAGAAAAAATGCCAGGATGCTCAATGCAACTACTTGCAAATAAGGTATAAGACACTTACATGATCAAGGAAAATATCTGCAGTCAAATATTCATTCCCAGTTACTTGGAAATATGGCAGTTACTCAAATCAAATTCTGGGCCAAATTCAGCTACAGCATAACTATTCTTATTTACACAATTGCACATGGCAATAGTCTCTTTGGAGTGTCTCAAAATGGGATTTCTTCTCTTAAAGTCTGAATGAGACCAATGGTTTAATTTCTGCTCTGAATCACATGGAGCAGGAGGTTGAATGTGGCTCTCTCCCTTTCAGATAAACATCTCACTGCTGTTGAGTACTGTCTGTCTCATCTCTTTAATCTGCTCTTTTCCTCCTTCCAGAAATGATTCATACTTGATCTGACAAGGGATTCACAGAGTCTCCCAAACACCTTGAGTCAAGACATCTGTTGTGTGAAGTGCATCCTCTCCCTGACGAAAAGGATTAATACAGTGGAATTGTCATCACTAAGTCTCAGAGCAACCCCATCCACTTCCAGTCAGCTCATTTTGCCTTTCTCACTTCACCCACAGTTATATTTGCTTTGCATACTTTATCTGAGCATGTTCCCTGCCTTTAAAGACACAAGGATCAAGAAGGGTTTTCCCAGTTTTACTGTCAAATAATGACACCTGTAGAGAGTGCCTGATGACAGATTTGAGCTATCTGATAAATATAAACCAATCCCCTCTGCTATCTGAAAATAATACATCAGCCCAGTGAAAAATAGCTTTGGCAGTAATTTGTGTAGTTCCAAGGTGAATTTACTTTCATGTAAGAATGAAAAAGATGCTTTTATGGTCATACAGAACCAATATTTGTCTCTGTTGATAGAGGTGTGGAACTGCACATAGGTGAGGAAATTTGTTTAAATTTTGTTTCCTCACAATTTAGGGTCTCCAAGGCAGCTGCAACTCATGAAACGGTAGCAAGCAGAATCTGCACGCAAGCCAAGATCTTAATAAATTACTTGGCTGGGTGGTTGAGGCTGATCTTCATCATCTTGTCTGAGCAGATCAGAGATCTTTTTAAGCAAGACAATGCAAGAGCCTTTTTATACAGCATACACACACTGAACATAAGCCAAGCTTATTGAGTTTTGTGCTAGCAGCCTGCCCTCAGAAGAATCAGCACAGCACTATTTCTCCTATTCACAGCAGAGACCTGCATTTCTCAGGTTCATCAGTACAGGGCTGCAGTCTTTCCAGCTATGTTTTGAGAGGCAAACATGTTATGAAAGCCTCGTGAAAGATTTATGATAGATCTGCATCTTTATATGTTAATGCAAAACTTAAAGCTGCCATTCAAGCTTTTCCTGTTGCCATCTTTACTAGTAAATAATATACTTGATTCAGTACCTTTACAGATTTATATGGCTGTCAATACATTTAAAAAAAAAAAAAAAAAAAAAAAAAAAAAAACAACAAAACAGAAGTCTTGTGACTCCACCACAAACTACAGCTAGACAGAGTTACAGTGCAAGGATAGTCAAAGGATTTAAATGTGTTATGACTATTTATCCCTCCCTCCTAACTTGGCTTCTTGATTTCTCAGCAAATATTTTTCATAGATTTGCTCATCTCCTTGAAAAATTAGGAAGAATATTTCTCCGAATCACGCTCCAAAACCATGTTCATGGGATTCTAACGACAGCAGGATGATAATTTACTTTGCAATGACAAAATGCTTGATCAGCACTTCTTCACTTCAGGCGATTATTCTGTGAAGAACCTTTCACATTAACTTTTAAAAATCAGAACTGAATTGAGAGATTAATGCATTGCATGGAGAAAGATCTGCCACATCAGATTTCTACAGATACACATTTTTACTGTTGTCAATGCACCTCATTCAAGGTGTAGTCTCAGTGTTAATTTTCTTATTTAAATAAACATCAGTACCATGTAACTGGTAATCATTTGTAATGCTTAACAATTTTTTAAAAAAATGTTAACATCCATAATGTTAACAATTTAACATTAGTTTAGGTTAAAAACTGCAAAACCAGCAGCAGAAAGTGTTGTAAGGAAAATGCCATGAAAAGGGACTTTTTTCAAGGAGTGACAATGCTGTTCTGTATTTTTAACACATTATTACAACTGATTTTTAATGTATTTGCAATTATTTTACTTTTCTTTAATACATTAACAATACATTATGCAATACATACTGTTACTTTGTTTTGTAAACTTGCCAACTGAAAAGACTTGTCATTTCTTTTTCTGTTAGTGAATTGTCTACAGTTATTTGCAATCAAAGATATACAAATAACAGCAATATTGGTATTTTAGTAGTTATTTTGCAAAGCCATCATTAGAATAAATTGATAATGTAAAAATCCACAGGCAACAAGTAATTAAACTGTCACGTTTCCTTGAATGGGTATAGATAGTTATTATTTTGTTGTACTTTATGGAGAATTTATCTGAAGACATTTCAGAGCAACAGTATGACATTTATTTTCATATTTTTTTTTAAGACAAATAGATTTGAACACCAGAGTTGGCCATACATATATGTGTTCATTTTTAAAAATCAGACAACATAAGATTCTGTTTTAATGATGTAGTTCTGGGCTCATTTATCTTTTTCATCTTTTATTTAAAATAAATATCTGGATAAAACGTAGTATTGCAGCATTAGTGTCAATAGTCCTTCTTAAAGGCTTATTGCAGTACTAGAATGAAGGTGTCATTGCAACCTTTGTTGTACTTGTGAAGTTCTATTTGAGCTTTTGCCCATTTCTGTAGTTCTAAGCTTCCATCCTTTCTTCACAATTCTGATCTGTTTTTCTGTTCTACTTTCTGTTTCTGATCTGATGTCCCTACAGAGCTCTTGTTCCAATAAAACCCACTAAACAACTATGTGTAGCAGAGGGTAAAATCATAGTTTCCTTCAGCTGTAAAGGGAAAAAGCAAATATTTTCTGGTACCTTTGTTCATTCCCTGTTATTGAAACCAAACTGATGTTATCTTCCTCTGTCTTCTTATCTAGTCATGTTTGAACATTTTTTTTGGATTAGGAGAAAATGAGCCCAGCAGTAAAATCTTATCTCAATTGACTATGTCTATAGCGCTAAAAATATTGGACTACAGAGCAAGCTCAAACTCTGAACCCAGCCGCTCATAATACTTAATTATTAACATAATCTCTGGCATGGTTTTCACCTTGTACTAACCAGCACTCCTAGACAATGCTTGGGAATTGCATGTGCTGAGAGCCATTCTCAGCCCCAGAGCTTTCTCTACTCTGCTATCCCTTACTAACCTAATTCCCATCCCTCTCATTTCCTGCACTATTCCAGCAAGTCTTGTACCTCAAACCCACATGCCCTGACACTCTAGAACCTGTAGCAGGTGCCCTCAGTAACATAGTCAAAAAAAAAAAAAAAAAAAAAGCTGATTGCTGATGGGTTGCAATATTTTTTTCATTTTTTCTTCATTTAAAAAAAAAAAAAAAAGAAAGAAAAAGAAAGAAAAGACATTATTGTATCTGTGTATCCAAAAACACCATCCCAGGCACAGAACCAAGGTCAAGAATGTTGTGTGGGTGTGGCTAGTCTGTGTCAGTTGGCCTTAAAGCTGATGACTGTTCTGTTGGTGTTTTCGGGTTTACCTGTTTTCAAGTGCAGATGCCACCAGTTGTTGCCAGGCTGGGGATGTAGGTCAGCGGTATTGTTTATGCAGAAAGTCACTGAACTTGGCAGGGTTTAGCTATTGATGGGCTGCACATTCTGAATATGAAGTCTAGAAACAGGTTAACAGGAAATGCTGAAGGAAGGTATGTAAGACCTATTTATTATTATTATTATTTTTCTCCCAGATTTGGAATCTAAAGGGGCTTCTCTAACCATTGGATTCAGGTGCTAAGTCCTTTTCCTAGACTAAACACATAAGTAAACACATAAGCATTCAAGCAGGGCTCACCTTCTTTCCTTCTTTAAAACACACCACATGCTATCTATCTTATGAATGTAGCCTATTTTGTAAATACATGCATATTCTGGGGAATTACTGAATTTCCTTCAAATCCAACAAACTTAATTCCATAACTTCCACATCTTAATAAAGTGCCCTAACCATAAGACTATAGCTTAGCCTGGGGCTCACAGTATTACCCAAAGCATGCAGCTAGAAAGATTAGTTTTGCATCTACTCTGTACTAGGTGGATAATTTGTGCTTTTGTTAATATTTTTTGTTTTAACTCTAAAAGTAATGTAATCTCCACTAATCATCTAGGGAGCAATGATTAAACTTCATGTATAATTTCTTCCCATCAGAATGTTCCAGCTATTTTGTAAAGTGTACACACCACCATAACATCTCTTCTCAGGCACTGATTCTGAAGGAACAGGTTCTGGTTTGGCTTAGGTTGAACTCTGCTGCCAATTCATGAGACTGTCCAATGTACAGTTAGGTCATTTTGGCAGCACACTTTAGATTTCTAAATCATAATGGAATTCAGACGCAGAAAAGGTAATGCTGCTCTGAACAATGTAATTTTGTAGTAAAAGTATAAATCTTTAGACTGAAAGGGAGGGGCTAATTGAATAAGACATTTCCAGAGTTAGAAGTCACTCAAGTATATGTACGTTCTGAGACATGGATATTTTAATCTGTTTCAGGTGCCTAAAGCAGGGAACCTGAAATTCAATATGAGTATGATAAAAAAAAAATAATTTCTATAAATCACAGGAAAAGACATCCTTCCATCACAATAGTAAAGGCTATTATTTGTATTCAAATAGCTGCAGACAATGGGGAATTCAGTCCTGAAGGAGATCAGAAATCTATTCTTGGTTTGTACAGGAAGCTGAAGGAAAAAATGTAGTGCTGGGATGGAATCTGCCTGGCATCTGCAAATGCCATAGAAGTTTAACAATTTTGAAGGTAATTCTGTTTTTTGGCATAATTTTTATGATATGCTTCAGAAATAGTCTTAGGGTGATTCACGCACAAAACTATTATATCAGTGGTTGACTGCCATTGTAAACAGCCTCAGTCAAGAACCAGCATAAACACTATACATTAACAAAGTTGTTTGTATTAATTAATAGGCAGCTTGATCTAACTATGTAGTGTAGCAAAGAAAAATACTTTACTCTTAAAGGTATGTTTGAGTTCTTTGAATAAAAAAGATTTATCCTTTCTTGAGCCATTAAGTAGCTATTAGGTCATTAATTACAGGAAAGAGCTTGTAGGTTGGGAATTTAAAAAAAAAAAAAAAAAAAAAAGACATTCTTACCTCCAAAAGTAAGTTTAATTTAAAAATATCAATGTCAAAATAAGGTAAATATGTGAATAGGAATAGAACAAACTGGCTGCGAACCTTAGAGGTGGTTGATATTTTACCCAATTTAAATAAAAAGAAATCACAGACTTATCAGAGAGAAGTTCTGAAATGTATCCATATGAAGTAAGGAATTGTGGGAAGTAAATATTGAGGAATTCTGGGAAGAAAAAATTATTTTATAACAATATAGACAGCAATAGCAGGAGATTGGACTTGATTGAACTTGTTTGCCTAAGATACCCTTTCATATCCTGTTTCTGAGATCTATAAAGAACAAACCTCTAGTGGTGCTGTAAATGCACACTTCCTCTAAACAAAATTTTAAGTTCTCACTAAGGCACTTTTATGACTTCCCTAAAAACCTTGAAACTGCATAATCAACTGTTCTTTTAGTTTAAACAAATATTTCTATATATTTATATATGTTCTATAAAGATGAACTCTTAATACCTCTTACTCATTTTGATCTAAACCAGGCTGTAATTCCATCTACAAAGTTCTAAACCATCAGGTTGTGTAAAAATGCCTATCCTTAATTTTCTCTCTCTCTTGCTCTCTGTGTAGGTGGGACAGAGAGAAGGGAGAGTTTTGTATTGAGCAAATATTAATGTGGTAGGGAATTGAACCTGCTAGAATTCTGAATGAGATCTCTTAACTCAGTCTATGAAATACACAGAGACATGACATGGAAATAACAGTCAGGGAAGTCACTAAGCCTCATGAACAGAAGAATGAATGATGGCCATGTTGTCAAATTGTCCTTGTTCATACAGTCATGTTTCAAATTTGCAATGCAACAGCATCTTAACTTTTATTATTATTATTATTATTATTTTTAATCTTCATATAAGCATGTTAATTCTTTAAGAAAACAAACTGTATTTCCAGCATTTGGTAAATTTGAGAAACAATAAATAGTTCCTCTCCCCCCTCCTGTAACTGCAGTAATTTAGTAACACAATGCAAAATTAAACCTGTCCTATACTGAACATATCCATTGTGCCAAGTTTTCCCAATAGTATCCCTTAATTCTGTTCCATTCTTATCCATTGAAAGACTGAAGCTAAAGCTGTTGTCATATGAGCAAAGGTGAGGAGAGTTGATGGCAATGTTGATGATGATACAAATGTAAATTCCTCAATAAATGCATTTCCAGTCACTTCAAAATGATGTAAGTGCTAGACAAATGTGTACATTACCAGAATTTTGAAAATTTCATTACACATAAATGTAGAGTTATCATTATAGGTGTTCAAACTAATGTTCCTGATATTTATACAAGATTCGGCAGTCCCTGCTTACATTCCCAATTTTCTCCTAGATCCTAGGTTAGTAGTCCAACTTCAAGAGGAAGCAGAAGTATAAATATAAAGCAGAAATGGGAGGTCATATTTAGCTTTCACTGAGCTGTTTTATGTTAGTGCTTATAAATCCAGTGGCTCTTGAAAGGTTCCCTGAACCCAAAACAAGCAATTGCTCTCTCTGTCTCAGTAATGACATCTTACACAAAACAGTGTCTCCAACATACACATATCTTAGCCATAGATTTTCCATCCTTAGCACGCTCCACACCTATTACGGTACTTTCTGAACTCAGATCTGTTCCCTTTCTGATTGAGGGCAGGAATCTGAATCAGTTTCTTTCATATTTTAAATGAATTTATCCTCTCACGGTTATAGATATTCTGAGGGCAATGCAGACAAGAGGGAAGATGACACTTAAGTTACTTCTGCCAGAATTGTTCTTCTCGTTATAAAATCATGTATAATGGCAGTTAAGAGGAATTTAAGATTTAATTCCTCTGAGGTTAACTGAAAAGTAAACTGAAGTTACACAGCACAGCTGGATATTCTAACACTCCAGCAGAAAGAAATACTTGACTTTCTCAGCAGGCTTGTCTTGATCTGGCCCATCTCCTTTGCTTTTTTTATCCGTGTTCTAAGAAAACTGTTTGTGCAAGGCCACACAATACTTCGATCTCCAACAAATTGATTTTTTTTCTATTGGCCCAGAACCTAAATTACACAACAAAACAAAAAACACAGCCTTTTCAGAATAAAAATTATTTCTGATGCTTAATTCAGAAGCTAAATTGAAAAATCAATTCTTTGCACAGCTTTAAAACATAATCAGTCTCATTGACCTAAATGTGCTGAAGTACACAAGAGAATTGAAACTATATTCCTCTATTATTGCTGAGATCTGTCACAAGTAATTTTGGAATCACTTATTGATCTTTCATTATTAAGATTTAGAAAAGCACTCATTTGTAAATCTGGATGCTTCTGATTACATTCACAATGAAAATATTGTGATACCACCAAAATTAGGTCCTCAGACAAACACAAATAAATTATCCCAAATATGATATAAATATAAAGAGAATTTTCTCCATCAGAAATAATAATTATTATTAATAATTATAATATAATTATAATATCAATATAATTGCTTATTTTAGCCACTCTAACTTCATCCCTTTCATTCAGGAGACTGACAAAATGCATGCCAAAGAACTAATCAAACACAGTTCTCTGAAGATGCAAAACTAATCATATAGTCATATATATATAATAGAGCATGAGTGTTCATTTATAATAAATAAATCAGTCTCATTGTGCGTGCTGCATACTGATGAGTATAATTTTTACATCTTTCTCTCCTTTAAAAATTCTCATTGAGAAATAAATGGAAATTGAATCCATTATATACATATCCAATTTGGTCTCCTTTGAAAATCATGCCTTATTGCATTTGATAATTGAAAATGATCAGTATCACTAGAAGAAGACTGGTAGAATTTTTTTAATGGATATTATTTTATTTTACTTTATTTTTTTTTTTTTTTGTAATATGAGCAAATCTTTGCAAAGCATAAATTCATTAACACCTGAAAACTCCAAAAATTTTCCTTTTCGCTTTCTAAGAACCTTTAGACTTTATAATTAGAAACCAGTAAGATGGACTTTCACATGTGTGTAAGAAGTAGCTAAAGCTAGCATATCCTGAAGAGCAATCAGAGCTAACCATGGCTAGCCAAGTATTTGATGAAGGCTGTGAGAAACACAGAATACAGTTTTCATACATGGGAAAAAAAAAAAAAAAAACACACATGACCAAACACCAACATTTCCTTTCAAAGTAGAAAATAGCTGAGCGTCAAATATTTCTACCTGTGCCAAGTCTGAATACACTTGGCAAAGGAATGTTGCACGCAGGAGAAAAATATCTGCTCCACAAATATCATAGAACAGCTGCCAACTATGTGCAGGTCTATGGTAGCTGCATTGTTGGCCTGGGTTCATCAGCCGTATCTTTGGACTTGTCAGTCCATAATCCTGCTTCTGGAGACCATTATGTTGTTGAAGCCATCTGCAAGTAGTTTTATTATACCTTATACAAAATAAGAGTGCAGTAAAATTGTGCTTTTTTTCCCTTTCTATTGGCTATTACTGCTGAACTATTCTGTTCAAAGCCCACTCTTCAAGTAGTAGTCAATATAGATAGATAAAAGTAGTAACCTGGAGTTAAAGTATACTTAAGTGACGAAAAGAAGTTTTAAGACTATATTTAGGGGTATATGTTGATGGGCAAGTAGCAATAAGGATGAAATTTCTGTTAATATATCTAAAGTAAAACCAAGGAAGACAATATAACCTGTGCCTTCTCAGTTCTTACTGCTCTGTGTCGAAGACTACAGCAGAAAGACCTGTCTGGAAAATCATAAGTTCTCATCAATAACAATGCCTTTTTTTTATTATTATTATTTTTCAGTTTAGCTAATAACGTGCTTATCTAGTGCAGAACTATCAGCTAAAACTGGAAGCCTGTGGTAAGTCATTATATGACAGGACACAGATAGAGTGAATATAATGAACTATTGAGCAATCAAAAAACAGCTAACGGTGGTGCGATAAATCTGTTATGAGTCCACTGCTCAAATTTTCCCTGAAAAAGGATGGCAAACAAGGCAAAAGTTAGAATGGAAGCCATTTCACTTTACTTTAGATATTTAAACTGCAGACATTTATCTCTGTACAAACACCCTGGACTGTCTTTGTAGACAATTCATCTATTGTGTTCAATTCACCCATTTTAGACCTGTCCAATTCAAGTATTTGTGTCCTTGAGGTGCCTGTTTTTACTACTGAAAATAAGGGTAGTCTAGAAGCTTTCCTCAGATGTAGCTGTTAAATTGCAAAAGTTCCATTTGGTCATACAAATCTCACAAAAAACAACTGAAATCCAAAATGTGTGTTGCAGGGGAAGCCCTTCCCAACCAAGCGTTTTTATGTGTAGTGTTTGGGATCTTCCTGCACATGCAGAACACTACAAGCCCTTTGGAAGGAACTGCTGTATCTTGCTGAATCTGTCACTGCATCTGTCATTGCAAGTGACCCATATTTAAAAGGACTGCAAGTGTCTTTCAGTCACAGAAGACGGGTCATCTTGCCCTCAGGTAAGACCAAGCATATTTTCTGTGAGGTATATCAAAATGCATGTTACATGAAAGCTATTAGATGGTTTCATGAATTATTACTGAGAAAAAATGTCCATATTATATGACCCACATCTGTATTGTTCTGCTACCTCAGGTCTGTGAATAGATAGGCCCTTGAGAATAAAAATCGTGACAAAACTACCCAAAACCTTTGACTATGCTAAATGCAGTAATTGTAAAATGTTCTTACATTCCACTTTATGGACATGCTGATTTTATATAAAGCCCATGTCCATTGTTCCAGTGATTTGTGTGGGACAGAAATATCTGTAGATCTATCTGACTAATGTGCAGGCTAATGGGAGCTACAGAGTAATGGTCTGCCCTTAATTCACTGACTTCTTTCAGAGATTCAGATCGCTGTACTTCCTATTAATCTACTAATGAGTCAAACCTTTTCTGAAGTATACAGGCGCCACTTCCAGACTTGTTAGAATTTGTTTGTATCTCCCTGGTTTTCATCAATGTCAAAGTACTATCCACAGAATCAAGCTATTCTATTTTAAGAAGTACTTAGAGAAAAGATGCCCTTATCAGGATTTTTTTTTTTTTCAATTTGATAGGGAAAAAGAATATCCATAGCACATAACACACAACTTAATAAAAAGTAATTCTATTGACATTGACATGCACTAAAAGAAAAAAAAGTGTAAGAGGCTGTGTCATATCTGATGCCACAGTTTCATAATGGAAAATTGAAAAGGTTTAAAAGACAGACTATTCTGAGTATCTGTGGCTAATACAAACAACCATACCAGAGTATACCCCACAGACAACACTAGTTGTCACACAGTGTCACAGACAGCTATAGGCTTTATGAAGAGAACTTTTTACACTGCACTACTTTTTGAGCTGTTTATTTGCCTTTTTATTTTCTATTTTTAGTAGGGCTTTTTATTAGGTTATGCGTGGCAGGGACAGTGGGAGGATATCTGATCTCCAGTCCAGGTCCCCAGTCCTGGTTCCCAGATTTTTGCTCCAGGAACGTGAAGCCACAGAGCCATCAACCAGTTCTTTAGCTTTGTAGATGCTGAAATCGTCCCTGGCTTAAAAAGAACTAGTTCCTTGCCTGTCACTATGAATCGTTGCTTAGGACTAAAATCTGAGTTTCTTTTCTATTACATGAACAGGCAGAGGGACTCAGCCTCCCTTCTCTGTTGAGTTCGGTGCTGCCTAGTCTTAGCACTTTCAGTACTCAGTAGCGTACCCCAGACGCTTGTATTTTGAGAGGTATTACATTCCCCTTGCATCATATGGGAATCCCATTTTTCTGTCTCAAGGGTGAATGGTGTAAGGCACTTAGAAATCATTGTAGGTTGTCCTTGTTGTCAATTGCCATGTAAATTAAGGCCATGCATGTACTTTCTACTCTTTCCTCTTCCCTTTCATTTGTTGTCTGGTTACTACCAAGTATTATATATTTGGTGAAATGCCTTAAAACAACATTACTTGTTAATTAACAACTTTTTTTTTCCTTTTTTTTTTTTTTTTTTTTCTCTCTGTAGGTCTGCCAGTAGCTGACAAAGTAGAAAGGTGTGCTTTTCTCTTTCATTCTTGTATAGAGTTAGAGGCAATGTCAATTCAATCCATGACTGAGGCTCTGCAATGGTGCAAGTCTATCCTACTACTTCAAATTCAGTGATGCAACCTGAGTTTACGCTAATTAACTTTCAGGGATTGAACCAATTGAAAGCTTTTGGACTATGACAATTCTGGGAAAACACAGGTTTATTTTCTTCATTTACATTTGTTTGCTCTCTCCATCTCATTCAAAGCAGTCAGGATTGGTTTGCTTCTCTCTTCTCTGGAAAAGTTCTCTGCACTAGGAACCATTTTTAGAATCAGAATCTTGATCTAAGAGCATGATGAAAAATGTTGCGCTCCAAGTTGGAAACTTTAGAGGAAAATGTTCATGTATACGTAAGAATTGTACTCAAACAGCTGATTACACCTTTTCTTACACCTTAACAGATGCTTACACCGTTGAAGGGAAAACTTTAAACCTGAGAAGCAACAGGCAGTTTTCTATGTTTCCCTTGGGGATAGTGTACTCTTCTGTATTTTGCTTCTACACAAACAGTTCAAACTTTTAAAGTCCCGTTGTCAGTCATACAACCAACCAACCTTGCACGGCATTACATGTTCCCCTCCAGATAGATCAAGTCCCGAATGCAAGATCAGTCAAGTAAGTAACGCCAACATGTAAAACTAATTTGTAAATACATTACTCTTTGGCATTTTTTTGGCACTTTGTGGGGCTTAACTGTACTGTAGCGAGAAGAATGTCTTCTAGTGTGACCTGAAATTATACCTCTATGACACAATGTTTTTTTTTTTTGTTTGTTTGTTTTGTTTTGTTTTTGTTTTTTTTTTGTTTGTTTTTTTGGTGATGCTGGGGGGGTGAGGGGGGAGGAGCAAAATTCTTTGTGGACACCTGAAGGAGTTGCAACATAATAAAATTAGGTGAGGGAAAAGTTCCTTCTCTGTTGTTGTTGTCTTTGTTTCCTTTTCCATACAGTCTTAAAATGAAGGTCCCATTTTCTGGCCTTTGGCAGATCGTAAGCAAGCTGGAACACTTCACATTATGTAGATCATAGTTGTCTGAAATGATATCATACCTATAGTCTGCTGCAGGGTGAAGAGTAGCCTATGCCTCAGGTACCGTTTTATGCCTTTGCTTTTGTTACTCTATACCTGTAAATCTTCAAAAGGGAAATGAAATCATCCTACCCAGAAGAAACACCGTCCAGAAGACACTTGAGTTGTTAGGGCCTGAATTCTCACTGAAACCAAACGCAGGTATATTCCTGACCTGAAGAGGCTTTAATCTATCCTGGCTTGATTACTCATGAAGGAGCGTGAAAGAGACGCGTGTCCTTGTATCTGAAGAGGAAGTGAAGGAACAGCTAGTGCAAGGAACACAAAAGTCCATTGTGCCAGACTACTAGGTGGTTAGCTCTGAGCTTGGAGACTGCAAAAGAATCATCTAGGTGGGAAGAGACCTCCAAGATCACCTGATCCAACCTCTGACCTAATGCTAACAAGTCCTCCACTAAACCATATCACTAAGTTCAATATCTAAACGTCTTTTAAAGACTTCCTGGGATTGTGACTCAACCACTTCCCTGGGCAGCCTATTCCAATGCCTATCATCCCTTTCATTAAAGAAGTTTTTCCTAACATCCAACCTAAACCTCCCCTGGCACAACTTTAGCCCATTTTCCCTCATACTGTCACCAGGCACGTGGGAGAATAGACCAACCCCCACCTCGCTACAGCCTCCTTTAAGAATGTACCTGTAGAGTACTGTAGTCAGAGGTCATGGTGCTAGATTTTGAAAAGTCCTGCATAAAGAAGAGATCTCATGAAAGCTAATTTAAATACCAGTAATGTCAAGAAAAGTCATTCTGATTGCTATATTCTTTATCTGTCGTGACTAGACAGATGAAAATCTATGACAGAAATTTTGCCTTTAAGGTCATTTTCTTTTTTTCTTTTATTTATGTTTATTTATCTTATTTTAACAGGCTCTGCACTAATTTTCCTCACAGTATTTCCTGACAGAAATATGACCCTTATGCACCTTTTGTAGTTAATTCATTAGGTCAACTGTAAGCCCCTTGTCAGGTTATTTCTCTTAGTGATAAGGACCTTAAAACATTAAAACACAGGTAGATGAGCCTATTCCACAAAGTCTCTTGGCTCCACCCTTGTGAAGTGAAATCTGTCAGGTGGGGATCATTTGACCTTTGCTATATAGGAAGCATGAGGACTGATGGGAAGAATTGCCTCCCCGGGGAGTTTGAGGCTTAGGTTACCTAGGGTGCTATTCTACTGTTGTGGTGAAATGGACTCAGTGTTCCCCAGTAGGCTGCTTTTTCTTCATGTTTTCTACTGTCTCTGTGAAATAGTTTTAGACACTCTAGGTGCTAGTTACCTTGGCGGTGCCTTCTCAGTACAGTAAAACCCTGGTGGTACTACTTCACTGGGAAGTAGATTGGCAGTGACTCAAGTTCAGAGGCTGGCAGGTAAGTGTTCCCTGGGTTCTACAGTTGTTTCGTATTGGGGAGTTTGAGTACTTCCTTCACCTTGTCTGTTTTCAGTGAAGCTACTTACATGGATTCTAAGCTTCCTTCCCAGCCATAAAACTTAATAATTATATTAAAAAAAAATAAATTAATTAAGAAAGCCAACCTCAGAAGCTCAAGCACATGCAGGTAAGGCTGACCCTGAAGAATGTTTCTAAGTATTTGTGAAGACTGAACAACAGGCTGTATGAAAAAGGTGCCTTACTGTGAATTCTTACCTTGCTTTGTGGTAAGAAGAAACAGGTTTGGGTAGACACTGGTGGTGTTATTGCTACTTTTGCAAAGTGTCAATTGTGAGAATGTGCTGTTCATAAAAGAAATGCTGTTTTCACAACAAGCAAGTCAAAAGCCTTTAATCTGCTAGAAGGTACAGTTTCAGAGAGATAACTAGAAAGAAAGAAATTATTGTTGGCCATTCCCCCCCCGACCCCTCCTGAGATGGGCACCCTGAGGAAAAAGTGTGAAAGGTGTCATTGTTAACAGTTTCTGAGGTAGGGTTAGGGGAAGATGTGTCTTCCCACTGGTTCATTCTTCCTTTCTTCTCCTCTAGGCGAGTTATGGTAGTTTTCCAAAGCTTCGACTATGCTTGGAATATTCAGACAAGCTAGTTCTTGGTATGTCTCCAGAATGCACTCAAGGTTTTGTCTAAGGTTAAACAAGTCCTTAAGAGATCCAGAGATCTGTTGTGAGGCAGGATAGTTATGCATGGCAGGGAGAGTTGTCCCCAGTCCACTAGCTGTCGTAATTCTTGTCACAGTATGTAAGGTTCCTACATAGCTTGTTTGTTCTATATTAGTGTAGCTAATGTCTGAGATTTAAGTTCTCCTCCTTTTGGCCTCATCTTCATCTGTGCAGGAACACTGGCTGGCTGCCACTGCTCTGCGGCTGTCTAGGCTCTGTCTCTATAGCTCTCCTGGGTCTGTAGCCACCCTCTGTAACCTTAGTCCTACCATAACTTGTGGATTGTGTCCTGTGCAATTGCTTTCCTTTTTTACTTGATGGTTGGATTCAAATCTGCTTTATGGTATATTGGCTGCTGACCCTTCAGATCAACCCAATGCTCTAAAACAAAACAGGTTGGAGGTTGGAGGATATGTGAAACAGAAATCTTTAGACAAAGGGACAAATGGCTTCCACCGATATATACAATCATTCATTATGAATATAAATATATATTTGTAAAAAAATTAAGTATTTTATTCACATGGAACAGGTAAGAAAGACACTTTAACACAATTCAAAGCAACCTTCTGCATCAGCAAATGTAGCCTCCTCTTATCATAGACCATGAACTCACATAATCCTGTTAATATCTTAATGCATTGAAACAGTCCAAGAAATTCAAGAACTGATTTTATTAAATTGATAGATATTTTCAGGATAGAGGCATGCTGAAGATTACCAAAGACTGCATTTATTTGGTGTATTCAGTTTACAGTATTGTAGTGTAGTGTATGATGTGCACAAACCACAGAAAATGACAAAAGATTTGATAATTTCATGGCATCCCAATTTAACTTGGAAAAAAAATCTAGAGAGATTTTATTACTTTTCTAAGAAATTTAATGATTACAGTGGAATATTTTTCAGTGTCTGGGTGCATCCAGATGCAAAAGATGCAAAACTGTCAGTATATTTTCACAAGATGTCATTTCTTCCTCTGTATTGAGATAGAGCCTAGAGCACAACCCAGCTCATTTTGAAACATATGCAAGGCAGTTCACCAGCTGACAACGCACTGACTAGGCTCTGTGGATTGGATTAACTCTGTTGTCTAGAACAGGAGTTTACATGCATAGTTTACACTTGAGCTCTTCCACACAGAGACCCAGAGGTGTCTTAACCTCCACTGGAATCTTACCCTAGACCACTATAAACTGCTGCAGAATTCATTATTTGATGGGAAGTAAAGATTTCAATACAAGATATCACAGTTTTGTATTCTGGCAGTGAGAGTGACAATGAGACAATGACTGATTAAAAAAAAGTCATAACATGAAGAGAGCAATTTTTATTACTGATTTTTTGACATAGCCGTACAGTCCCCCAGTTCATTGTTACAGTGATTCACTACCCACAGGAAAAAAATAAATATTTTACTCCCATACAGGCTGATGCACAGGAATGACTGGAAGTACCTGGAGAGAGTAAAGACAGCACAACAGAGAGAAAGCAGTTTCATTAAACAAAATGAAGGCCAAGGACTTAGACCTTTCCTAGGACTGCAAAGTAAAGGGTAAAAATACAGAGTGGAAAAATGAAAACAGAACAGGGTGACAGCAGAAGCTCCAGCACAGGCTGTTACAAGATAAGAGTCACCAAAAAGAATACGAGAACACCTGCAAACATACAGCTGTCATACCATCCATTCTTTATGGACAAGAGGGTTTAATTAGCAATCTGAAGCCTTCCCAAAAGGAGAGATGAATTTTGCTTCCTCATACTTCCCTACAGAGCCATACACAAAGTATCATGTGACTCCTTCTTCCAAAGTCTCCTGGTGTTGACTTGTGTGTTGAGAGAAGGACTTGTAGTAATATGTTTAAGTTTTGAGGGCTACGTACCCAACACCTGAAACCTCCCATCATTCCTTCAAATTGCAAAACTACATTTTTTGATCTAATCAGTAAAAAAAGAAAATACTTCATATCCTGGGGAGTTTTATTTTTGAAGCATGCAGAACTAACCAAAACACACTTCTTTTTTTGTTGTTAGGTTTGCCACTATTGCAGAGGATAGTTGCAAAGAAAACCCTAATTTTACCAAGAAGACATAAAGACAAGAAGCAAAAGCTCTTCATGTATGATTCTGAACATATAGTCCAGTGCTTTCAACAATAAAGGAAAGTACTGAAGATTAACTGCACATTAAATAGGTCCACAGTATTCAAGATGTTCATGGTATTCTGTAGACCAAATTACAATCAACTCAGGAGTTGGCTTTTTATTTCACCTTGAGTGAAGAATGTGATCCCATCAGGGTACACTTATTGAGGCTTAATGTTTCTGCAAACCAATCTACAGTAAAGGGTATCCAATTCAGACTATCGTAGCTGCCAGTATGCTAACATCTACATAGTAGGATGATTCAGATATCTTCCCTTGGGTAACCCAGCTCTTATGCAGTCAGTGGGTTAAATGATTCCAAGAGGAAATTCAGAAAACTCAAGTAGGTTGTCTTTACCTTTACCTTTCAATTGGCAGTACAGAAAGTGTCTTTGGGTACACTAAACCGAGATGTTTGTTTGAACAGTTAGATAACTCATGTATCTATGCAGAACAGGTACCTTTATCCCTTGAGATTCAGAGCACTGAATTCACTTTTTGAGAACAACCAGATAATGAAGGATGCTTCTCTTTATTCCCATTTAGGGAATGTCACCAGAAAAAGATTCTAGAACCCACCTTTGTTTATACCTCCCACATGAATGCCACTGTAACAGAGAGTTATGTGACTGGATACTGAGCTGAACAAGTTATTCTTCATTTTTCTTGTTAAATCTGAATCACAGCATCAAAAAAGACTGAAATATTCAAAGAATTAATGAGAAGGAGAAAAAAAGTTAAAAAGACCTGTTTATATTCCAACAATAAGGATCATACCCTGGGAGTGATACTTTCTTAGTTCTAGCTTTGTATATTCCTGGTGTATTATTTGCACTGTTTAGGACAACATGTCAACATCTTGTTAGCCAATAATTACTCGTATACTGGAATTTTATATGAAAAAAATTAGGTATGTTCTAGAATTTTATCGAGTAAGTTATTTTTGACTATTTCTCTGTCATCTGCTTAAAATGAAACAAGTCAGAAAGAAAAGTCTCCTGCTACTTAAAAAGTTTTGTAATCTAATGAAGTTAGGTATAGCTTGTAACACAATGATAGTAATTTACATTTCCACAACAGCTGAACTAAGTAAGTGATATAAAAAATGGATTCAGACTGGCCCAAAGTCTATCTCTAGGATTATATTCCTGTAATTACAAGACCAATCAAGTTTCAAACTAAGATCTCATGGTCATTTTAGACTTGTAAGGTATGTAAGCTTTGAAAGTTTGGCCTGTTATTATTTTCTTATTTTAGCAGTCATCTGACAAGATATGAAAGGAAAATATCCTAAGCAATCACCACTCAGAGTTGGAACTTACAGAGGCACACAATTATTTCACGTTCAGTGGCATAGTAAAATACATTAAAACAACACATTAAAAATAAAAACACGTACTGCAGTTACTTTTAAAGAATTACAGAGAAGACTGTTCAAAGGACTCATTATTTAAATAACCAGCAACATGGACACATCCGAATTTTGTTAAGGGGTTTTGTGAATATAATATGCTGCATTCATAAAGAAAGTTAGAATTTTACTTAATAGTGGTAGCTAATGTCTAAAAAAAAAAAAACAACACGCGTTTAATGCATGTCTTGTTTTTTGGTCTTTCAGTGTAAAAGCATAGAATGAATTATAATTCCTGTTATACAGTTGGTTTTTTTTTTAAAGCATATTGCTAAGCAAATGGGACAAAAGCCTCCCCCCAGCCCCACCCCATGTGTGTTCAGCTCCATAAAAATTCACGTTTCATTGACATCAGCTGCTTTATGTGACCCACCTAAGTGTGTTAATGAATCGAGAAGGATGTCACTCTAACACTTTTTTTGGTAGAACGATGCCACTAGCAGATTTCTATTCTGTGGCCACCTTGACAGATCAACATCTGATGCTGTCTCCCTACCACCATTTGTTCAATGACACCTCAGAAAACAGCAAGAGAAGATCGTATGGTATCATTTTCTTTGTGTGTTAATGCAGGATTTCACGCTTTCTATAGATATGAATTTGGGAACTATGAGTGATTTGAAGCAAAAGATCTTTTGTAGACTATTTTAATTACAGCTCATTCTTCTCCTACTCATAGAGATGGACCTTTCTCTCTCTTCTCTGTGCTCATATTATTGAAAATATAATGGTTCAACTATTTTTAGGCAACCAGAAATTACTCACACAAAAAAATTAATAAAATCATGTTCTTCATAAAGAACCATGATCAATATGACAGGAATGTTATGTAATGGTTACACTTGCAGCATAGACACAACCGCATGTAGAATAAGAAGTGGGTGTAAGTAGCTTTCTGTTCTGGCAAGCATAATTTAATACAGGGTCATGGTGTCCCTGGGATTGTGGTCAGCTGCTTTTCAGCAGCATGATCCATCTTCACTTAACTGTGATAGCAATTTCTATAACTGAATATATCAAACTGTGTTTCCAACAACATCCTAAATACTACTTTAGACCTGACAGGCACAAACAGCAAACTGCTGCTGTATTTTCAGCAGTATTAGATGCAGTACTGATCTGGGAGTTGAGCTGACCTACCAGAGTTGTTACCTCTCCTCTAGAACAGAGGTTTATTATATCTCCTAAGTTTCCAGATTTCTTTTCTATTATCTATCTATCTTCTACGCTTCTACTACACTTCTACTGACTACCTGCTTCAGCTGATAACTGCCAGCTGTCTCAAATTCTCTGTGATGTGTGATAAAGATCTTTCACAGCTGAGTCTATTGCTGCTGTTATGACGTGCTGTGTTTTCTGCATCCAGGTGCTGTAAAAGACAAGAATTTCATTGGGCCTGCAACAAGTGTGGTTGATGCTTGTAGAGAAAACTGACCTCAATAGAAAGACACCTATTGGCTGTATTTTATCATTAGAAATTTTAGAGTCTAATCATAATCATATGAATTTTATCACACATAAAAAAGAGTACACATCTGTTTCATTAGCCAAACTAGGATTAAAGTTTTTTGTTAGTGAGTGTGTGCACAAGTGAAGGTGCAGTGGGACACAGGCTGGCAGTTGTTGATACAAAACTTGCAGAAAGTGGCTGAGGTGAATTACCAATATGTTTTTAATGATAACACTGAATATTTTCTGGAAATGGAGAGCAAGCACCACAGCAGCTTACATATGTACATGAGAGAAATATGAGTAGTGTGTGTGTGGAACAGGAATCAGTCCAGAAAAAATGTAACCTTATGTATGCTGTAGGCCAGAATGATGCATAGATCCTTTAGATACAGAGTCTGTGATTAGAAGACATAATATGTAATGCAGCAGAGGAAAGTGAAAAATTTTGCATTCAAATGAAACAGCATAACAAGTGGTGGTGGGGAATATGGCCTAATTCAGTAGGAGACTTACCCAAACTGTCAGTGGACAGACTCACAGAAATATCTTTAGTTATTCAACATTTAAAGCATTTTCTTTTTTTCTCTGGTGATGAAAAAATATTTAAAAACATTTTCCATTAAAATCACTAAAAAAGACTTCAAACTGTTATGAACCCAAAGGGGAAAGTGTATGATATGCCCTAAAATCTATCTCACTATCAAATGGATGTGGAATGAATAACCAAATGTGTGACTTCTTTTCACACATACATTAGATGGGTAAGTTTGTTTAATTCCTTCAATTAGATCACTGAAAATACACAATTCTTCCTCCCCCTTGACGCATACACACGTACACACACAGCTCTGAACCTTTGCTAGCTTCACATGTAAATTATTAATCACTATCACTAATACATTTTTAATTCTTACCCTTAGAGGGTGGCTGTGAACATTTTTACTTTGAATAATGGGCTTCCTACACTGAAGATGCTCAGAGGCTGGAAGGATGTAGAATGATGACAGTTGTATCTGCATCAAGGACCTGACTCACTCCTGAGCCCTTGTTCTGCAGCACTCACAGAGGAGTTCATTTGCTTTAAAAAATAGTGCCACTGAAACCAGGGTCTGCATAAAAAATAAAATCATATGCCAACTTTTAATCTAAGGGTAAATCATAGCTTTTTGGTACTTTAAGCAGGCCACTAAACTGTATCAAAACTTGTGCAGACTGTAGGCCAGAATCACACCATTATAACTGCAGATAGCCTGTGTTCAATTTCTGCCTCAGACTAGAAAATTCAAAATGTGATGAAGCACACAGAAGCAGTAAGTCAATTAAGATGCATGCACGTTTCCTAGAGAGGCTGTTCTGAAAAGAGATGTAGAAAAAAGCTGCATATATATACGTATATACAGAATATGTATATATCTATATAATGGTTAACAGATTAATATCATCTACTATTTCTGTATAACTATGGTAATGTATAAATATTTATTATACATACGCACAACGTATAGCTATTCGTAGTGCATGTGGCATTGTACTGTATAGTGAGTTGTATGTACTATGCACAACAAATACTATACATGATTTATCACGTATATCACTGCAAAATTTATTATCTATAATATATATTGCATACATTTATAAATGAAGAAATTCTATAACTATATATTCATTCAAGTTAAGGCACATCAGTGATGGAAATAGAACTATGCAATGAAAAAACAGTATCATTTCCACCTTCATGCACCTATTGTCTCAGCTCCCCTTTTGAACTTTTGACATTCTGTATAACAGTATGTAAACTGTGAATATTTCACTGTAAAAGACAATTCACCCATGTTCTTCTGCATTTTACATGAACCGTCTAAGATCCCCTATGGCCTATGATTTTCTTCAGGGCACACAAAGTGTTTCAATATTGAAGACAGCTTACCACTCCTATAATGCCCAGCATAAAGCTTTGATTTCAGCAACAGCAGCTTGAAAAACCCTAATTGTAGTCCTGTAATTGTGGGCCTCCCTGGAAGGCAGGTACAATGCCACAGGCATTTGTACCAAAGTCCCCTTTGCTCATAGACCCAAGAGTCACTGGTGACCGCTCTCCTCTTTGCTTGTTGTAGTGGGCCTCTCTCAATTGCTTTTTGGTCTTCCAAAGCCTGCAGTGCAACCCGATGCCAGGGCGGACAATGTGACTGGGGATTCTGGGCACAGGCTCCCTTCACACAGTTGCACAAGGGATGACTGACACTGCTACCTACATCAAAGCAACTATGACTTTGAGCTGCCCTGGCAGTCACCATGGATGTTTGTCCCTAAAAATATGTGTGGACTCAGGAAAGTAACTCAGGTACTGCTCAGCTTATGTGATGCCGCAAAAACGACTCTTAATTTTTCAGTCAGTTTCAGCAACAAAAGTGTTTGCTGTGTCACCCAGTGAACTACTTACTGCTCCTTACACGACTACTGTGCCAGGATCTGCCCAGAGACTGGAGTATATTGGCTGCTTTACAAGTACATGACAAATTACTCTCTCCTTCTGAATCTAAAGAACTGGCAGTGGAAGCTGATGATGCATTACAAGAACAATATCTTAGAGAAAGAAGGAAAGATAAAATATTACATTACTGAGCTTTCTGAGTCTGTCTTCTGGTTTAACGTTAGTTTAAAATAGAAAAATTCCTCACATTTCTCACATAAAAGCAAATAAAGTAAATAAGCCATGGACCCAAAGAAACCAGATTTTTATGAACTTGTGTTCTTCAAGATGGCAGTCCTCTGTGCTTGGACTCTGATGGGTAATAGGTATTGCCATTCATGCTGCAGCCTTTTCTGGGGTGCCATGCTCCTTTGCAGATTATTTTCCAAACTTCTTTGTTCATTTTGGCTGATGATATCAAAGGGATTCAAATGTTATTACCGGAAAATAGACAAGCCTATCAAGTCCTTGTCCTGTTCAACAGCTGTTCAGCAAACTGGAATATACCCAACCCCAGTTCTCTTTCTTTCTTCCTAGATGTAGCCTCAGTTCCTGATAAGCCTATAAAGATCCTATTCATAAAGCTCATGACAAACAATGTACATGCAATAAAGTTATATATATATAAATAAATAATCCTGATAACCATATTTACTTTTGCAACACCACTTCAACAACTGTAATTACTCTCTATGCTTCTTAGACTACTTTAAATGTTCTGCATAAAGTGCAACCCTACCTGTGTGAGTAGGCATTACGGTAAGGGCTTTAATTATGCAATTATGTGGTTATGTTCTGCAGTTTTCCCCATGAGCCTTTTAGCCTCAAGGATAGGATTTTAGGAGAATTTAGTGGCCATTCTCATTAATATGTTCGTGACATACACAAAAAAGTTGTGTAACTTTTTTTTTTTTTTTGGGGGGGGGAAGAAGAGGGGATTGACTTTTGGAAGGCGAGAAAAGGGGATTGAAGGGAGAGATGACGATTTTCATCAAGAACTCATTGTTGACGGGCCTGTTTGATGAGATGAAGTTCCCATATTTTGGACAACAAGCTCGCTGTGATGTATTTATGTATTTATTTTTTTTTTAACGTACAAACTGAGTGTTTCTTTCTGCAACCTCCGCGTGGAACAGCTAGCGATCTCAAACAGCCCCATAACGCCAATTCCTCGGCCCTCCGCGCCCCGGAGGGGCGGAGGACGGGGTGGTGCCGGCCGCGGGGGGGCCGGACCCGACTCGCCGTGCCAGGAGCGAGGTGCACAGCGCGGTACGCGGCCGCAGCCGCCACCCCCGGCGAGGTCGCGGGGCAAGGCTCCGCGACCCGGCGTGGGCAGGTGGCGGGGGGGTGATGCTATCGGGCGGGGGCCGGGCGCTGGCTCGGTGTCGCCGGGCTGGGCGCCGCGCCCCCGCCGGCCCCGCGGAGCCGGGTTGGGCAGCCCGGGAGGCGTCTCCTCGGCAGCCCCCGCCCCACCGCGCCGGTGCCGAAGCGCCTCGGCCGCTCCCCCGCGGCACCCCCGGGATAGCGGCGCCCCGTCGGCCCCGCAGCAGCAGCAGCAGCACCCGGGCCTCCCTCCTCGCGGCTGTGCTGCCGAGGACGCCTCATGGGGGAATAAATAAATTAATAGCCCCGCTCACCCCTCACCCCCCCGCGGCAGCGCGAAAGGGAGCCGGCGGCCGCGGGATTAGATCCAGCCCGAGCTAGAGAGCAGGTAACGTAACCTACCCGCCAGGAGGGAGGAGGAGCAGCGAGGCCGCTGAGGTCGCCCCCGCCGGGGAGGGCTGCGGGGGACGGAGACGGGGCTGCCGCAGCCGGGGGGCGCCGGCGTTGTCGTCGTCCCCCCTCCCAGCCCCCTGGTTCCTCGCGGGAGGGCGGCTGCCCCGCCGCAGTGTCAGTCACACACACGCCCACGAGCCGCCGCCCACGCAGGGACGGGTGGATGGACAGGCAGACAGAAGGACGGACAGATGCGCTGCCCACCCCCCTTCCACCCCGCGGTACCGAAGCATCCGCTGCCAGAGAGACGCCCCTGCGGGCTCCGGGCTCTGACAGCGGTGCCGAGGCCGCGGCTGCGGGGTGGGGGAGCGCAGCCCCGTCCCTCCCCGGCACTGCCGGGCGCGGGGGCAGCGCGGGCGGGCGGGGGGAGCGAAGTGCCGGCGGCGGGGCTGCCCCGTGTGGCGTCATCAGCGCCGTGAGTGAGGGGCCGTGACGTCACAGCGCAGCGGTCGGGGTGACCTTGGGCAGGGGGCTCCGGGCGGACCCCGATGGTGGCCCCCAATGGCCCCGGGTCGGGCTGCTCCGAGCCGCGTAGCGCTGGTGGTGACATCCCCAAAGGCTGCTGGGTTTGGCTGGGGGCCGTGCGGCGAGCTGCCTGCGAGGCTCGTGCCGGAGCAGGGAGGGTGCCCCTTCTCCATCTTTATTTCTCCTTGGCCTCTGTAGCACAGAGGGGACTGTGGCCAGGGGCAGTTGTAGGCTTGTCCCGAGAGAAGAGCAGTTCTCCATGCTCACAGTGTTTTCTGTGCCCTGGCTTTGTGGTTGCTGAAGTAGCCCCAACAAGACACTATAAACAATCATAAAACAGCCCAAGAAGCCGTGCTGTTTGCACTTTGAAGACCAGAGTGTCTCCCGGTGCTCCTGGGAGGGCAGGCTGCCACACAGTTCTGCAGGCCCGCAGCATTCATGTGGATTCCCTGCTGCTTCTTAAGTCAGAGGTGCACAAGAAAATAAACCAAAGTAAAATAACATTTAGAGAGAGCAGTTTTTTCAGGCACCAGTCTGAGCTTTCAGTAAAGAAGAAATGTTATTGAAATTATTCTTGCTTTTCCCCAAAACAGCCTTCTGAGGGATGCTGATGCCTCATGGAAGCATCCATTCCTGTTTCATTGGTCTCTATAATAATCACTCCTGTTTCCATAGTGACATCCACCTGTGGGTCTCACGTTACTTATCAAATAGTAATGAAAGAGGTGCTTGCAGCTCCCATTGCACGAATGGGGCCATAAACTTAACCGCACACCAATCAAGCCAAAAATATATTGCCTCAGCTCTGTCGAGATGAATCATGATAAGAAAGTTAGTCTTCAAGACAGAGGGAGGTAGACTGATATCAAAAGGAAACAGAAAACCGACAAGTAGTTCAATAAAACTGGCGAATGCTTTTATGTATACATTTTAAATCTGCGAATAAAGTATAAACAATTCCCTTCTTATTTTAAAAGACAGTGCTCTCCTCTCTTCTTCCATGCCTACTTTGAATACTGTACGTGAGAATGAGTGCTGAATATATACTCCTTCCACAAAGAGGAAGAAAGTATATTCCAATATTTTTATTATTTGTGCAAGTTATTATAGAACTACGCATATCTGTAATCACTGAGCTAACTTAGTTTGGAACACAGTCCTTTAATGTAAGTGGCTTCAGAGCAAAGCGGCTAATTGTTTTGGATAGGGCAGAGAGTGGTAGCTGGAGGGCTGGAGGTTGTGTGTTTTTTTTTTTTTTTTTTTTTCTTCTTTTTTTTTCTTGTGGTTGCACTGAGTGATTTTGGTTGATGAATTCAGCACTATTTTTTCAAAATGATAGAGATGTGGGTCTTAGTGGATTGCAGAAAACTAAATTCCTACATTTTATGGATAGGAAGACTTTCGATTACATGCTCATACAACTGATCTGAAGAGGTGTTTTACATGTAAAGTGGTGAAGGAACGGTAGATAGAAACTTTTGGGGCAGACTTTTTTTTTTTAAATATCCTCTTCAGTATTCGTTGTTTCTTAAGTAAATTATCTTGTCTTCTTTTTATGACATGCAGGTGGTTTTGCTTTCAGTAACTCTGGTTATTATTGGGCCCTTTCCAGTTTAAGGGAAGAGGCTACAGCTCACCTGATTTTTTTCCTATTGCAACATCAGGAGATACTTGTGAAGAGTTGAATTTTTCTTGAGTAGATTCCCGCTTTAGCAAATACAGTATCTGTATACAATTCTGAATTAACTCTATCCCTTAAACCCGCTAGAGTTAATGCTGTCCATTTTATTATTTGAAGATCAAGAAAAAGAAGAATAGTATTTGGTTATACTAATTACCTGTGATATTAAATGAATTTAATGTTTCAAGGTCAGTATGTCTATGAAAAAGTAATTTTCTTTTGATATTTATTTAAAAAAAAAAAAGGGTTAGGTCATTGCAATTAATCGCTGATAGGGAATGTTACTAGTTTCTGTTCCTGTACATGTAATACATATGTGGCCTAAAGTTTGCACAACACCAAGGAAAAGGTTACATAGGAAAACAGGACCTCACTGACCAACTGTTTTATGTATCAAGTGAATGTGAGAAGCAGGCTGCATTCCACATGTGCATCTTAGTCCAAACCTACATTCCTTGGCTTGTATGTATTTGTGAGCCATTGTGCCAACTTTCATAATTTTATTGTGAACCTTGGAACATTTAAACAAAAGTAATGGGGTTATAGGAGTAAGGGGATAATATCCATGACTTCAGGAGTACAGGCTGTTGGACTTACTGACTGGGGAACACTGCTTAGCTTTACAATCTATTGTGTGCTTGTGTGCTTCCAATATTTTTTATAGCTGTTGTTCTTAAAGTTATAAAGTTAAGTGATCAAAACAACCTTAAGCTTTTATTGAAGAACAAAATTTTAGCTCACCAAATCATGGTGGCTGACAAACACTTTCTCTCTTTTTTTTTTTCTCCCCTTGCAGTCTCAAGAATTTTAGTTTATAACTTTTATGTCTGGGGGGAGGTGATTCATGATCTCGTTTTGTTGATTATATTTTTGATTTTAGTTTATACAGTAGTGCTAAATAGTTACTTTACTTGTTATCATCAAGGTCAAGTCACCAGTTACTTCCTAATAATTTTTTATTTTCAGGAGATGATGCTTTCCTGTCTTGTGACACTTGCAGTAATATGTAATCAGGGATGTGCATGAAGAGTGTTTGCTGGGGGAGAAAAAAAAAAGTGAATAACCATTTCCCAAAGGATATTGACATAACTAGGGCAATTAAAAAAGTTCCCCCAAAAGAAAGAGGAAAACTGTTGGAAAAGAATGGGACCTTATCTTGACACTTCATGGTATATTCTTCCCATTGGTGGCTGTAAGACATAAGATCTTAAGAAAATTGAATTAATCTTAATTAATTAATTAAGCACTTAAGCACTAGAGAATAAACTTAATCCTGAAATTATTATTTATATATATATTTAGGTTTAGCTGCTGATGTGTTTTGTTTTAACTTGGTGTCATAGTTATTCAATGTGAAGTACTGAATGTATTTCAGTTCTACCCAGCAAGAAAGTGGTGTTCTGAATAATGGTGGAAAACTTACAGAATTCTCAAATAACTTTATACAGTAGGAAACTTGTACTGCAAGCCAACTATTGACAAACTGTAGAAAGCCCAAACATTACACGAACAGGAATATTTCAGAGTAGGTGGATGTGACATTCCGTTCATATGGTTACCATGAGAGATAATGACAGTGTGTGATTTTAACAGTTGAAGTATAAACCTCTGCAGACTTGAGTTGCCCAAACACATGCAGGGTTATTTAAATGGTGCTTACTTTCCTCCATTCTGAATACCCCTCAAAAGAGCACTTTCCAGTTGTTTTGACAGTATTTATTTCACTTTTAGCTCTCTTTCAGGTTTTCTTACGGAGGACTCAGCTGTAGGTGATGATCAAGGTGATGATCAATCTGAGAACATTCAGAAAGCACATGCTATGCAGAAGACAGCTCAGAACATCTCCTGTACTCATGGTTTCTCTTATCTTTCTCTATATTTTTAAAGTGTTCTGATCCTTTAGAGTAGCTTTCCACACCTGCTTGCAGACTCCTGCTGTTCCTTCAGGCATGTGCATGTCCCTCCCATCATATGGCCTCAGTGGTAGCAGACTGTTGGCAGCATTCCTGGTTTTGACACACAGGGATAACAAGTATTAGACAGAGTTGTAATTGTGTTCAAAGTGTATTTGGCATCAAAGAACTTTTTCCATTTGCTGTCACTATGATGGTGATAATGATAGTATGATGATGTATGTTGCCTCATGCATGTGGTCCACGCAACAGAAATTGGTAAAAAGAGTCACAAAACAGCACTACATAATCCCTAAGCATAGAAGTGATTTTATTTTCAAATAAATATATTTTTAATTTACATTTTCACATTTATGCTTAACAACATGCTTCCCAGTATAAGAAGCTACCAATCATTTAGATATTCTTGAAGTCTATGGAACAAGCAAAAAGGAGAAAATAAAGGATGAAATCTCAAATTGTTTCAACGTCATACTGTGAACTTTCAGGCTTATACTTCTCAGTGCTTGTTTTCCAAATTAAAAAAAATATTGAAAACAAATGTGTACGTTACAGTGAAAAAAACACACATGCAACATGCATATTTTATTTCTTTAAACAAAACTGGATTCTCTTATAACTTATTTGATTGGTATTGGAGATAAAAAAAAAATATGTTAGAACTTTTTAACACTAGAAATGAAGTATTTTGTGGCCTTTTTTTTCTATTTTCTCGGATAATTGTATAAATATTTGGCAGTGAGGGTTAGAATTTTTGAAGTGACATAGGACTATGTTAGAACTACCGGTTCTAACAGCTTGGGTTCTTAGATACTGCTGCTTTTCTCTGCTGACCACATTGGGAGACAGAAATTGAAAGCCTTAACATGAAGGACATTTAATGTTTTGCAACACTGTTGAATTAAAATGCCATAGGAGTTGCAGTTACTAAATTGGGCTCCTATAGTTTGCATTCTTAATGTGGCCCTCAGGACAAGTTTCAAACAGAAGGGAAAAAAAAAAAACAACTTGATGCAGATAAGCTCCCCATGGGAATGTAGTTGTCTGATTTCTTAACAATTGGAATTGTATCTGCTAAATTATTTGATGATTCTCCTATTGGTGGGTAAGTTCTCCACTAGAATTTACTTACTAGAGTCTCTTCTAGAAGTCAGCTGCTTTTGAGTGCTATGCCTGGGCTGGATTTGGGTCTGAAGCTTGATACTAGACCCCATGTTTTCAGCATCTAACAATGCCTCCTGCTGATGTTAGAAATGGAGACCAAGGAGACATAAACTGTAGCCTGGAACTGATGACTGATTTAAAGTTCAGAAAAAAAATATTCCTGAGACAGAGACTCAACCTGGCTGAGCAAAGAGATTGCGTCTGAGAGCAGGTGGAGAGAACAGAATGGACTGTAGGAGGAAATTGGTGCTGGAGTCTGAAGAAGGCAATGAGCATATCAACCCATTACCAAACACTTTTTTAAGATATACATCTTTGTAGTAATTTGTACATACTATTAAACTAAGGCCTTCCTTTCTGCACTGAGGAATTTTTTGGGATTGTTCACTGTATCACACAGAGGTCCTAACTGGCTGTCTTCTATTAGGCATCCTCTTTCTCTTCCTCTCATCAGCACTATAAAAGGGGACTCGGTAGCCCATGATTAGAGGTCACAACACGAGGTTTTAGGAAGGAGTGACAAAAGCTTGTATATTTTGTGACCTCTAGGTTGTATATTTCAGGAAAATACATAGAAAAGAATATGCCATAATAGCCTGTATGTATAAAGCATGAAGCATGCATTGTATTGCTGAAGAATAATGGGAAAAGAGAACCTTTTCTCTTATTCTTGTGCAGATATAATTATGTTGGCTAGAGGCGTATGGGCTTTTGTTCTCATGTTTTTCTGATATAGTTATCCAAAAAGAGATGTTTTGATATGGTTATGCTGGATAGGAGAGTATTATTTCAATTTAGCTTATTTTCTCATTCATACACAATACTATATTATTATGAGTGCCATACATGGCCTGTTTCAGTTTTAGCTATATTAGAGTAGTAGAAGAGGTTTATAAGCAAAGCTGATGAATGTAAGGGCCAAAATGACATGAGGCTGAAAAATCAAGGAAGGGCACTTAAAACTGACACTTAAACACACTGTGGTATTTTCTGTAACTTATGTTTGGAGATGCACTCAAACAATTCAACAGTACTGCTAAATTGGCAATTCCTCTGTTTCTGTGACTAGTTCTAAATCTTGATCTGCATTCCTTGGTACTATTGCACTGTGTTACTCTTGGTTTGCACACAGTAAGGGTTAAGATACTCTTCTGATTTCTTCTGAAGACTTAGCCTTGTGGATCACTTGCTGTGACTTGCCTTATATTTTGAAATTAAAAATATTTATTTTAATTATTGACAAAATCATAGAATCATAGAATTGGAAGGGACCTTAAAAAAACACCTAGTTCTAGCCTTCCTTCCATGGACAGAGACACCTCCCACCAGACCAGGTTGCTGAAAGCCCCATAAAATCTGACCTTCAACAGTTCCAGGAATGGGGCATCCACAACTTGGCCGAGCAACCTGTTCCAGTGCCTCAACACCCTCTTGAGTGAAAAATTTCTTCCTAAAATCTAATCTAAATCTACCCTCATTTAGTTTAAAGCCATTACTCCTTATCCTAGCATTATACTCCCTGGCAAAGAGTCACTCCCCAGTTTTCTTGTAGGCTCCCTTTAGGTATTGAAAGGCTCCTGTAAGGTTTCCCTGGGGCCTTCTCTTCTCCCTGCTGAACAACCCGAACTCCTTCAGCCTGTCTTCATAGGAGAGGTGCTCCAGCCCCTTGATCAGCTTCATGGCCCTCCTCTGAATTTGTTCTAATACTTCCATGTCTTTCTTGTGCTGCGGGTCCCAGAGCTGAACACAGCACCCCAGGTGAGGTCTCACAAGAGCAGAGCAGAGGGGGAGAATTGCCTCCCTCGACAAGCTGGCCACACTTCTTTTGAGGCAGCCAAGGATACAGTTGGCTTTCTGGGTTGCAGTTGCTGGCTTGTGTTATGTTTCTCATCAACCGACACCCCCAGGTCCTTCTCAGGGCTGCTCTCAATCCATTCTCTACCCAGCCTGTATTTGTGCTTGGGATTGCCCCAGCCCATGTGCAGGACCTTGCACTTGTTCAACTTCCTGAGGTTCGCACAGGCCCACTGCTGAAGCCTGTCCAGGTCCCTCTAGATGGCATCCCTTCCATCCAGTGTGTTGACCACACCACACAGTTTGGTGTCATCAGCAAACCCAACCCCGCTGTCCCTGTCACCGACAAAGAAGTTAAACAACGCTGGTCCCAGTGCTGACCCTTAGGAACACTGCCCATTACCGATCTTCACCTGCACATTGAGTGGTTGACTGCAGCTCTTTGAGTGCAACCATCCAGCTAATTCCTTCCCCATTGAGTGGTCCATCTGTCAAATCAATGTCTCCAGTTTAGAGACATGGATATCATGGGGGACAGTGTTAAATGCTTTGCAGAAGTCCAGATAGACGATGTCAGTTGCTCTTCCCCTATCCACCAATGCTGTAAACCTGTCGTAGAAGGCCAACAGATTTGTCAGGCATGACTGAGGGTATTGACTGCCTTTGGTGAAGCCATGTTGGCAGCCACCAGTCACCTCCTTGTTTTCTGTGTGCCTTAGCATAGTTTTCAGGAGGATCTGCTCCCTGATCTTGCCAGGTACAGAGGTGAGACTGACTGGCCTGTAGTTCCCTGGGTCTTAAGTTTTTCCTTTTTTAAAAATGAGAGTTATGTTTTCCCTCTTCAGCCAGTAGGAACTTCACTGGACTGCTGTAACTTCTCAAATATGATTGACAGTGGCTTAGTAATGTCATCCCCCAGTTCCCTCATGATCCTTGGATGTATCTCTTGGACGTATCCCATTGTGGATACATCCACCCCTGGATGTAACCCATTGACTTGTGCATCTTTAGGTTCCTTAGCTGGTCTTGAACCCAATCTTCTTCAGTGGGCCTGTAGTGTCCCTCTTATCATTTTTTCAGTCCTTGCCTTTGCCTTCTCGGAACCAGGCTACATGGCTTGAGCTCTTGACAGTGAAGACTGCATACATCATATATCATACATCACTGATGTATCTACAGAAGCCTTTCTTGTAGCCCTTGATATCCCTGGCCAAATTTAATTCTAATAGAGGTTTGGCTTTTCTGTGATGTTCCTTGGCTGCTTGGACAATGTCTCTGTATCCCTCCCAGGCTATCTGTCCACCTTGCTTCTGTAGGCCTCCTTTTTCTGTTTGAATTTGGTCACAAGCTCCTTGTTCATTCTTGCAGGCCTCATGGCATTTTTGCCTGACTTCCTCTTGGTTAGAATGCATCACTCCTGAGCTTGGTGGAGGTGATCCTTGAATATCAACCATCTTTCTTGGGCATCTCTTCAATCCAGGGCTTTGTCCCATGATACTCTACTAAGCGGATCCCTTAGGAGGGCAAAGTCTGCTCTCCCAAAGTCGAATCTCCCAATGAGATTCAGCATAATACCTCTTGTATCTCCTTGTTGGCTCCTGTATCACTTGGAGAAGGAAAAATGATTTCTCTGTTTCCAGACAAATAATTTAATGTATCCATCCTCTTTGTCCTTTGATGTGTCCTGTGTCTTTCTTTGTCCTCTTTCTTTCTGTAAGAGCATTTTCCTTCTCCTCCTTTATAATAATATATATTATATATTATATATGATAATATTACTCCAAGGTAAAAAGTGAAGTTACTATTCTACTCTGCTCATCTTACAAGCATTCTGTGTTCAAAACTGGAAACTGTCACAAACATGCTCACTTGTAAGACAGCTTTTATATGGCATAGTTGATGCTCTTCCATAGTAACAAGTATTTATGTATTTTTCACGCTATCTTTAGACTTACAAGTGTTTACATTTTTACCATTTTTTTTTTAATTCTGCCTTTCATATTCTGCCTCCTTATGGTGAGGATAAAGGAAAACATGTAGCCTGAGAAGGATGACAAGCATAAGAGATGAAAATAGAGTAGAAGGACAAGAGATGTTAACCTGAGAAAATATTACTTTGAGGAGTTTCACAGAGGCAAATATTCTTCAAGCTAGGAGAAGTAGAATAATGGGTCATATTTTCTGAGTTGTATTTATTTGTCTTCAGATATTTATTTACGTATTTATTTATTTGGAAAGAATGTTGGCCTTTGCTTTTATTACATCTGTATGGTAATTGTAGGCTATAGCCAGCAAGGTCTTTGTTTTTGATGAACTGTTGTGTTATCTGTTCACAATGGGCACACAGTCTTGGCTGTGTTGTCTTGTATACCAGTATATCTGTCAAACAGGATGCTAATAAAAGATTGAATACCAAATACAATATGAGAAGAGTTAACAATCAAACAATACAATTCACAAACAGTAATACTAAAATATTGAAAATAAAAAGTGTTGAGTTTTATGGTCATTGTTAAGCCTTGTTGTTGAGAATATCTTGGATTCCAGAACTACTTTACAAAAATATACATTCAAAAACATTACACTTAACACTGTAAAAATGATTAAAGGTTGGATCTTTAAGATTTCCTTGAGTAATAATAGCTGGTGACCTCATGAGTGGGAGATGTGGACTCTGCAGTATGGATTTGTTTCAGATGCTTTAGTGGTGGGTGGGTGAAACAGGCATTATTCTCTACTTATTGCTTGTACAGCACTGTGAAGCCAGGTACCAGCATGCAGCCTGTGAACTCATTCCGCAGTGCTTGTTTTCAAGGTTCATGTTCATATGCACAGGTGGTTCTCCCTCAGTGTCATGAAAAAAGTGCTCCGACATGTGAAATGAAGATATATCATGGGTACATTGCCATGTCCTATACTGCCCAAATGCATAAGGGAGTGTTGATCCAGTTGAGGGTTTCCAACTCAGAATTATTTTTGTGATTAAAAAATGAAGAAATTACTTCCAATATTCTGTTTAATAATAAAGTTGATTGTTTTATGCAATCTGAAAAACATAGTTATATTGTATTTATAATGTAATCGGATATAAAAACCTGTCATTTCCATAATTAAAATAAGTTCTTCTGACAACATTAACAGCTGTTAATGAAACTAGACATTCTTGCTTAACTAGGTAATCAGCTTGCACTTCTGGATGTATTTAAGTATTGCTTAAAAGCTGTATATCTAAAATTTAAATCCTGTTCTCACTCACTCATGAATATACAAGGCCATTTTTTTTCTTTTTCTTTTCCTTGTACCTATTTCCTGAAAAATTAGCAGAAATATTGTAGTTAACACATACAAGCTTATTTTAAAATTATTATACTCAAATTGCCAGTCTAATAGAATAGGGTTCTTTCAGAATATTGAATTATACTTTTTATTGAGGACAGAGAATATGTTTTTGACCCAAATAAGGTAGTTACACTTTTTTTTTTTTTTTTACCATTTACCAGCTTTATCCCAGTTGTATAAATACTTTTTTTAATATATATATATGCAGAAAAATAATCTCATCAAATCAAACCTAAATTAGGCACCTAAATTGGGTTCTTTAATTTCAGTGGTATTGGGTCATGGATAAGGAGGTTGTTATCTCTTAATAACTGGAGCTTAAATCCTACTTTCAAGCCAATCCTCTCATCTACCTAACACTTACAGAATGAAATCAGAAGTTACAACTGTAGTCTGAACAGCCTAGTTTGAAAGTACGTTGAGAAGCAAATACAGTTCTATAAGCAGAGGATGTTTGGAACATTTCTATGACCAGGTTCATAGAAGGATTAATAGATATTGATAGATAGAAAAGGAAGACTATTTCTTTCAAGGACAACAGTGTGAAAGAAGGCATAGGGATGAAGGAGGGGAACTTGCTCTGCATGTTGTCAGTACTGGAGAGTAAGGAGATGTAGATTCTACACCTAGTAAGAACATGAAAGAATTGAATACTTGGAGAAGATGTTTCACTGCCATTGCTTTGTCTTACCCCGTGAACTGTCAGAACTGACCCTTTAGAAATTACTTAATAGTAAATTTAGACCCCTAAAGAATGAAGGAAACGGAAGTAACGGAAATTTTTATTGATCCAAAAAAGCAGAGCAGGTTCTGTTTTCCAGTGCCAAGTGGCTAAGACTTACTTCATGGCTATTCTCACTGCTCTGAGGTTGAACTGTTTGGTCAGTCCCTACTAAGTTCATTAATTTTGTGTGTTCTTTTTTTGTTACCCCAATCAAGAAGGGAACAGTTTGCGTTTGTGTTCCTAAAAGACTTAGACCTGAGTTATTTATCCAAACCCCACACAGTGTGGAATCTTTTGTATTTGGTTGAACTCATGCTCCCACGGTCAATTTCATCTGTCCCACTGACCTTGCCTGAGGGAATCCCTGTTTATTTCTTCACTTGGTAGAAAAGTTTACCTGGGGCCTGCGGGGGAGATATGGGCTGCCTACTTTCTGCTGCAAAAGGGAACCAAGAGAAACTATTGTTTGTCCAAAAAAGAGAAGAGCTTATGTAAGATTTTTTTTTTTTTTTTTTTTTTTTTTTTTCAGAGAAATGGCAATTTCTTGTCTGGGTATTGTTGCAGTGATTCTTTGCGCAGGAATAAGAATACTGGTGACAGCAGTGAAAAGATGCAAGGTTTTGAAAGTAGAGAAAGGAAGGAAAGCTATGTGATATATTACATCAGGCTGCTGGGATTTTATTCTCAGGCAGTCCAGCAATGCATCAACTCGTTTGCTGCCCTGCTCTTAAGGGAAGGCATTGTAGCCCAAGATACCTAAAAAACCTCTGTGCCTCAAAGGGAAAGGACATCCTGTACTGTCGGAGAACTGGCTTTAATTTAAACCCTAAAATACAGCAGAATAAATATTAGATCAGATTGAGCAGTTCTTTTGTGGACCATAGGTTGACTTTTGAGAGGCTGTTTTTGCTAAGTTTACAATCTTTAAAAAACACGTACATGCACAAAATAGCTGCTGTAGAGCTATAACAAAATTGTACAATCTGAATCTTTTGTCTGTGGCTGTTAAAGCTGTTATATTTCTCTCAAATACTCAGGGTGGCTTGAAAGAAGCTGATTAGTTCAGAGAGAAAGAAAAAAGAAAAGTGAGCTGTGAGGGAAAGGTGCTGCTGTGGCAGTATTCAGGCCAGCTGGGAGTTGCGTAAAATTTGTATCTCTCTTGAGGAGACTCTGTTGGCAGGACTTGTGTGGATTTCTGCCCATAAAAATAAACCTGCTTTACCCTGGTAGATACTACAGCCAAGAGTCTCTCCCTCAAGGCTGAGGGCTTCTGCCAGCACAGCTGCCCCTCTAGGCAAAGCAGAAATAAATTATACTTTAATCAGTAAGCGGTATATCTCCTTCTTTAAATAAAATTATTTCATCAATTGCCGAATACTTTTGTCACTATGCTTATGTGAAGTAATGCATACAACTATCACATTCCCACTATAATGTACACCTACACTTACTGCTTACTTGTTTTTCATCATTTGGATGAAAACTGAGTGAACCTCCAACAAATATAACACATATTTAAAGATTTATGTATGTAAATTATAAACCTAAAAGCTGTAGACCATGTGTATTTTTTACAGGCTGGATACAAATGTTTTTCCTTAACATAATTATGCAACTATAAATATTTGCCAAGTTAAAACTAAGAGTTACAGGAGCCTTTCACAAGACTAATACCATTAAAAATTAAGTTGCCAGAAAAGACAGTGATATAATTCTATTCAAGCTCATTTGCCTTTTATATTTTGTAATGCCTTCACAGCATACAGTCTCCTCTGAAGAACACCTTTTCTATAACTCACTAATCCTCATGTACACACACTCGGTTCTACAGAATTAGGCTTAATACATTATCTGATCTGACTACAAAAAGATATTTTTCTACTCTAAAAAAAATACACTGCCTGCAAACACCATAATCCATGAAAGATAAATGGAGGGATTCAATACCAGAATTTGAAGTGACCTGAGTAAAACAGAAGAATGGCAAAAATATTAATGATTTGTTCACCCATGTCCTTCATGAGCTATTTAAAACAAAACAAAGAAACAACAACCACAAAATGTAAGAAAGTTAGTGGCTATGATTATACTGCTTTATTTAATGCATTAAGGGGTTACTGAGATAAGAACAGCTGTTAGCTCTGCCCTTATAGCATTACAGCCATCTGTAGCCTTAAAAATAATTTTGGAGGTAGTGCATTCTTTTATCTTGTGTCTGATTGTGTATACATTCATATAGGTAATATAAGGTGGTCAGAAGATTAGGGGAAACATTAAACAACACTCTTGTGGTGAACAAGCCTGAAGTCAGTTGTGGAGTTTTTCTTCATTTGGACTTTGTATGCTGGCTTGAATGTGTGCTTGAATTACTAGAGCTGTAACAGTAAGAGGGGTGAACCCACCAGCCTTGGAGGCTGGTGGATTAGGGAGGCAGAGTGGACAGCAGGCTGGCAGCATGTGCTCCTGTGGGGCGGGCAGACGCAGCGGTGGCTGCTGTGGAGGGCTGGCAGACTGGTAGGGAGCATGTGTTTTCGCAGCAGTGCCATTGCAGTGAATGCCAGATTAGAGGTAGTGAGAAGGAAGCTACTGATATTTCTCTTCAGCCTGAGCTTTTGCAACTTGTGCACAAAAGTACACTTGTGTACACGGTGTGCTGCAGCTTGTAACCAATCCACCGGTGTGTTTGGCTAATTCTGAAGGGTGGTGTGCAAGAGGGAGAATTATTACCACTGCCTCTTCCCCATTCCTCACCTTGGAGGCAGATGAAAACCCTTTTTTTCTTTTCACTGCCCAGGTACAGCAGCTCTGCCTTGTCCTGCTGTTGTCTCTTCATGGTTCCTTACGGTCTTCTCCATTCACTTCTTGCTATCTCTTAATGCTAACCACTGAAAACAAGTGCCTGCAGGAGAATCGAACAAGAACCAGACCAAAAGGCTATGAGTTCACACAGTGTTAGGCAACATAACATGCAATGTAACTTTCAGATTTGCATTTTCTTCATACCTAACACACTCAAACTTGTTTTTATTAAGTACTATCATGCCTTAAGGCATGCCTTATTACTCAAGCTCTTGTGTATCTGCAGTTACCTAAGTCAACAAAACTTCAGGCCTGAATGATAACATTTTTAAAGTAATTCACAGAGAATGACTTTAACTGAATATTTATTTTATTTTATTTTATTTTATTTTTTCCCCTGCAAGTTGATTTACTAGGAAATTCTTGGCCTCATTCAAAAAGTTTGCCACTTTATCTAGCAAACAGTTACTGTTTTTCTGTTCAGTAGTGAACTCTCTCTCATGAATATCCAATATCTATATCAACAGGAACATCCTTTGCTGTTTTGTTGCCTTGAATAAAATATATTCTGTTGCTTCTACTCCAACATTCACAAGACATTGTATTTAGTACTACACATTTTGTAGACTTTCAGAATGATACATATTCAGCTTTTACAAAGTGCAGTCTCACAAAATCCCACAAAAAATATGAGACAAAGTATTTGTACCTTATGCAAATTAATGCCTTATTAGCAATTTAATCAGTGCAGTCAAAATTGGCTCTGAAAATGCTGCCTCTCCAATTTTGCAGCTCTGGGAAATTGTCCAGTCTTTACATAAGGTAAGCTGTCCTCTATGTTGTTCTGTAAAACATCGTACATTTTTTTCAAGTTTTAATTGGTGTTTCTTTGGATGGTTTATGTGATGACTTAGTTGAGTAAATTGTGAATTAATATGGCACATATGAAATTTGTCACTTTTTTTTTTTTTTTTTTTTGGACTAAAGACAGCTAGATATTTGCTTTTGCTATATAAGACTTGTCCTGAAGATTTACTTTCAAAAAGGATAGTATTAGTTGACTATGGTATGTACATAAAGCATGAGGTAGTGTATTTTCATATTCCCTTTCCATATATTTTCTTCTATGTAGCCATGATAGCCACAAAAACATTAGTAATGCAGCATTTCTGAGTTGCACATTTTATAAACGCAGCAAAAGAAAATTGTGCACAAAATATGAGTATTGCAGAACATGATGTTCAGAGACTCATTACTCAGCCAAAATGAACTTTTTTTTTCTTTTTTTCTGAGCAATGAAGAAAAGATAGCAAAATTTCAGTTTTCAACACCATGCTGTCTATCTGTGGATCTATTTGAAGGAAGATTATAAGAACTATTTTTAGAATCCAGAACACATACTTTTCAATTTCTTATTTTATTATGAGTTGAATAAACAAGAAAAATCACCTCCTACTCCCCAAAACTTAACATTTAAAAGTATTTGACTCAAATAAGCAAATGAGTTATTATTTCAGTCTCCTGCAATACCAAGAAAATGTATTATGAGCATGTAGGCCTGGTTTCATCTGATCAAATGCTGAGTTCATCAGCATAGATATCTATAATTGAGCTAGTTACCTAAACTCACTTTATATAATAGCAACATATAGGCACTTTTAGGCAACAAATACTTTTATTGTAGCTTAGACACCTAAAAAGGTCAGTGAGATACATCCCAAAAGCCCATTTCTGCCCATTGACTTTTGCCCATTGAGAACGCAGATACTGAGATCCCATGTAAATATCAGCACTGTCAATGTCAATGTCTGTGATGAATCTCTCCCTTAAATCATAAGGAGTGACACATGGTGTGTAAGGCAAAGAATACCCTGAAGTGCTTTATTACAAACCTTAATCTTTCCTAATATACGAAAAGCTAAAATTATGTGGCAGTAGAAGAAGCAGGAGAAATCGAGACTCTCCACCAATATCTGAGGTGTTGTAGGGAATCAGACCAAAATAAATAAATAAATCACACCAACAGAAAACACTGTGACCAAATCCCTGTTATTAGAACAAAGCATTATTTAGTTTTAAGCACTATTACTACTGCTAACATAAAGCATTCAAGAAAGCCAACATCATTAAATTGTGTTTGAAGGACAAATTGTGCTGGAGTATTAAAGATACTACTTGGCTGTATGCAAATGGGACTAGTTTTTAGATGTCTGTAAATAAGCAGGCATTGTACTAGAACAGACATTAGTGAGTTGCAAACTTGAGTGGAAGGTAAGCATCTGAAGTAAATGATTGTTGTGAACCTACTTAGATTTTTATAGTTTAAGCTCATGATCTGAGAATAAAATCTCAGCCTCTTTCTGAGGTCTGGATCTCTTCCAGGAGTGAGTGGTTAAATTTAATGAGTATGTGCGTATGTGTGAGTGGGCTGCAAGGTGCAGTAAGGCAGTTACATCAAGGCATCCATATCAGAGGTGCTCTCAAGTAGTTAGATCCATATTTAAAATTCTCCTGCAGTTATTATTCACAAAATACCCTGCTAGATTCGTCCTGTACATTGAGTTGAGCAGTAGCCCTACTGGTATCTATACATTTTTATAGACAACAATCCAAGACAGCATTAACTTTATTTTAGTCAAGTTCAAGCTGACAGTGAACTGGAAGCCAGTTGTCTGCCACCTTTGTGCCCTGTGCCAATTAGCTCTGTCACTCAGAAGCACACTTTAACGTGAGCTCTGACCTTCTACCTCATGCTCAGTTCCCTGAATTTAGAAGATTAGGATTGCTGTAGGAGTGGATTTAAGACATTCTGTTTGGTATCTGAAGTGGGTGGACAAAAGCTGGTTCTGATCCGCCACTGTGGTGCCAAGTTAATGCTGTTCTGTGCTGTGCTTGCTGATGTTGACTGTGCAGTCAGTGTCTCCAGAGGTCAGCTGGGGATTCACCTTCTAGGGACATTGAAGTGGTACCCAGTGTTGATGCTCTTTTCTGCATCTGCTGTTGATGGTTGCAGAGATCTGGAGGTTGCAACTAATTTGTCTTCCCCAGTCCCATTTTTCCTTGGGTGGGACAGGGAGCCTGTGAAAGGAAGGGCCCCTCCTGAAGGCCACGGTGGGGGGAACAGCTTTGCTGACACAAGTGAGAAGTTGCACCCAGAACTACATGCAAGTTGTCAAAATCTTAACAGAGGGTGTCCAGCAGAAACAATGGCTTGCTTCCTATTTCTTCCCAATAATAGGAAACACAGTATTGTTGTTACCACATTCTCTCTGTCAGAGTTCAACAACCCGTGTTTACTTCCCTTTTTTTCTCTTATGTGCTTCTGTCAGCAAACATGTTCCCTTCCTGCCGTTGTCCTCAGTGCTGAGATAAATGCTGCTTGCGAAGAGCCCTCCCTGCAGTTCTACATTAGAGACTTACCTATGCCTGCTACATATTATCTCCACTATATTTCATCCTTCCTGGAGGAGACATTTCAGCTTCAAATTAAAGTTTCACACAGTACAGAGATCAATTAAATGATAATATTTTCTAATGTTTAGGCCGGTCTTTTTCTTTGAGTAACCCTTGCATTGGGTACCTTTATAGGAGTTCTAAAATTGTCTCAATTTCCATGACAGATAACCACAGCTCTTATGAACAGTTCTCATCATTAGCATCATTATTTTCAGATAAATAATAATAAAAAAAAAAAGGTGTAAGAATTGCTTCTTTCCCTCTGAATATTCCAAGTGCTGGGCTGTAAAAGTTACAGCAGTTTTCTCATATAATCTGTCCGAGAGACAGCCTAAAATTCATAAACAATGCTCTTCTAAGACCTTTGAGACTTTAATATTTGTTGCACAGTGGATATTTGGGACAAGAAGTTTCGTTTTTTTTTTAACCTGAGTCATCAGAATGTTTTTTCCATTTCACTTCAGTGTGCAGTTTCATCCCTTCCAGCATTTATCGGGTCAAGGCATAGTGAATGGAACTGGTGAAAAATAACAACTGTAACAACACGTACGCTTTTTGTTTGCTTCTCCAGCAAAATAGTTAAGGTCATTATTGAATTAAAAAGGAAGATGTTTTGAAGTGAACTTGTGTATGCATTTTGCTTAGAATTCATGAGTGAAGTTGTGATTTGTTCCAAGGTACAACTTGCCTTTTATATATGCATTTATTTTGTCATCAGTATGGCAAATAATTAGATGGTTTTTTTTTTTCTATACAAAAATGGTGAGTTCTTGTACAAATAAATTCTGGAGCTCTGAAGCAAATTCTGCATTATTGTCAGCAAAGTACAGCTTTTTGATTAATGTAGTGGCTAGTATTGCTTATTAATACAAAGAAGTTTCTAATTACTCTACAAAGCCTAATGTGGAATTTTACTATGCCTGTAAATGGAACAGTCTAAAAAAGTCTAAGTTAATTGCATATTTATAGTCAATTGCTGGACAATTTTCTTCAAATGAGAAAAAATATTAGACTTTTGGAACTTATTAGCTGGATTGAGTGCCTGCATTTTGCTTTTAAGTTTCTGCTTATGATCTTTAGAGCATTTTGTATTAAATTTTTAATTGGTTGAACAAAATCATATTAATGCTCTACATTTTAAATGGCAAGTTCACGCCCACCATCTCTGTAAATGCTGAACTCCTGCAGCATTAGGCATAAGCGATGTGCAGATGTCCCCAGACAGTAGCAGTCATTTTGGAGGCTATAGCATTTGAATGCACTTTTGAATGCACACATTTCTACAGGGGATGATAAAGAAAAGTCCTGTATGTCAGACAAAGAAACTGTGAAAGAAACCCTATGCAGAGTTCATAAACAAAGGATACACTTTTGTGGGATCATGTTCTGAGTCTTGAGCTTCACCATAACCTCTTGTGCCTCAGTAATTTGAGATGCTCGTTGGTTTGGCAGTTGGTCGCACAAAATAAACTATCCAAACATCATGTGTGATCATCAGCCAATCAGGTCTCCAAAGAGCCTTTAAATGTTCAAACTGAACAAAGGCTCTGTATCTATCAAGTTCAGATTATTGTCTTGGACAGCAGCTCCCTGCCAGGTAATGTGCTGTTTTTCTATTTCCTTTTAGCTTTACTTTGTGTAATAGATAGTTTCAGATTACTGTGGTAATCCATGCAAAACTAATTGACTAATTAAATTCAAGACAAGTCAGTGCACCAGTACACATTGCACAATATTTGCTATCGTTTTTTTAATGATTATATAGCATATATTGACAAAAAAAAAAAAAAAAAAAGAGTGAAGTGCTTTACAAAAGAAATATTCTAACACTCTTCCTACCTCTAATGATTTATAACAAGGATTGATACGACTGAATGGTGAAATTCCCTGGTCTTGTCAGGCTTTATAGGTTTGATTGGCATTTGTTCTTCATGTATTTTGCCAACATTTCTGAGAAAATAGAGTTCAAAGATGAGACTTCTAAGGAGGAACTTGAAGAAGTAGCTCAGATCAGTGTAGCTCAGGTCAGATTTCAGAACTGATGGATGTGAAATGTAAATTGGAGTTAGAATGAAGGATGTGATGGAGGTTGCTATGTGGCTATGTGACTTGGATTGAATTAGCAGAATGATAAGATGGTGATGAAGAGCACAAGCAAAGTGTTTGGCAGAAGCACAGCTTCTAGGAAACTCAAGAACCTCAGAACTAATATACAAAAAGATGAATGAGGGCAGGAAGAAGATTTGAAGACAAGTTGGACACGGCTGAGACAACAGGGAAGGTGGATGATCTCTGTGGCAACACGTGTGGTAATAAAGACTACAGCCTAGGCTGACAGGGAAAATTAATCTTGTGTTCTGAAGTAACATACAATTTATAAATGCAATATCAATTTTACTTACAAGAAAAGTCATTATCATATACATCTTATTTTCATAAGCATTTGGGAGGGCAGCAGTAACATAAGCCCCTTTCATGGAACCAAGTAATGGAATCAAAGCTATTCTGCCTTGCTGAGCACTTACGCGGTTGGTTCATTGGCAGTGCCAGGGATTTTTATAATAAAGAATGATGGACTGCTTTTAAAGCAAGCACTGTGGGTGTCTATTTCACTGACACAAGTAACTTTGTTTCAGTCTTTTGCAACCTCAGAACTCAATGTCCTATGACTGAGTTTAGCTGTAGGCGCTTTAAAATTATTAGATTCCTTTGAAGCAAATGAAATAGTAATTTCCAATTCTGTTTTTCATATATAACAAACTCCCCCCTCCAAAACCTCCAACCAACCTAAACAGTTTTTCTAGTGGTTGATGCATTAGCAGTTTTACAGTGGCTGTTTATACAACATTGTGGACAAGTGTTTACTGGGCTCATTTCATGGAGATAGGATGTCATTTTTAAATTCTGTTTTTATTTTACCTCTGTTATCAATGTTTGCAGCTTCAAGGTCTAATTCTATGCTTACTGAGCTCAAATCAGAGCGCAAAACTGTCTTAGATTTCACTAGAGATGGCTCAGTGACCAGAATTTCATTGTCATCTTCACAGCTCTTCTAAAGCACTCTAATGGCTTCCCATTTAGCAAAGCTAAGACTACAAAATCAAAGATTACTCAACAGGTCAGTGGTGACAGTTTTCACACTTAACTTACATTGAGTATTTTTATACCTCTCTGTATATATTTTTGGTTCTTATTTGTTCATGGTATGTTTCTCATTAAGTCTACGTGAAGCATTATACATAAACTGTTTCTGAAAAAAAAAAATATTGGGAAGATTAGAAAAAAAAATACTGTTTTTCACCAGGTGCTGGAACCCCAGTGTTTTTTCATGTGGTCCCATCCTGATGTACAACTGATGTATTGTAACTCTCCAACAGTAAAAACAGTCATTTGGTATTAGTAAAGATAAAAGGAGATAACAGAATGCTGTTCCAAAAGGATAAAGATAGAGAGACCTTTGAATCTTTATATAAAGGACTCATGTTTGAACAAGTGTGATGCAACATGCAATCTTAGTGAAGCTTCAAAATGATGACAATTCCTTTTGTTTTAGCTTACCTCCTAAAACTCTGTTTTTCAGATTGTCACACAAAGTCGACTTGCTAATACACCTCTCTGTCCCCTTAAAGAGTTGGAAAATGGAAAGAAATGGAGTAGAAAAAAAAAAATAAAATCAGCTTGCCTTTCTTCCCAAAAGTCACAGAGAAAGGAAGCACTGTGCTTGACCCACATAACAGAAGAATGCAGGAGAGTGAAAGACGTGTGCAGTGTAGTTACAGACATTATAAAACAATCACTGCATGATGTTTAAACATTGCTTTATGGTGTTTCCACTGAGATATTCCATTACGATGTGATGATAATGAATCATGGTTGAACTTCGCTAAGAGCTCTTGCCATGACTGCATTCTTCTCTATTTTTTTTGTTTTGTTTTGTTATGTTTTTGTGGATTGCACATGGAAACAAGGCAGAGAAATTACTTGAAGAAAGTAACTAAAATAGAAGTGGCAAAATTATAATGGCACTTATACAGAGACAAACTTTTCAACACAATTTTATTTGAACTTGTGAATATTATTTTATTCAAGTTAGAAGTGCAACTTTAAATATAATCTTGTAGGGAATGTGAAAGAATGCCTTTAAAAATGTCCCTGGGCAGTGCATATGTGTTGACAAGTGTTGTTTTTGTTTTCTTATTTTTTTCCATTTCTGTAGACATAGCTTATATACAGCAACTAATTTGAGAAATAATATTCCCAGCTAAAGAGGGAGATTGAGACAAGAGTTTATTATTATTATTATTATTATTATTGTTGTTGTTGTTGTTGTTGTTGTTATTATTATTAGTATTATTTTACTGGTAAGGTGCTCAAGATCTGTAAAGCATCTCAGTTCAGCTGACAGTGTTTCTACCAGACCTAACTCCTACACACTCAGATGGCAAGTCTTTAGAGAAGGGAAAAGTGGCATCTGGTGATTCAAAACAATACAAAACCGATGGAATCAAGTTCTTGTAGATGACAAATGGATATAGCCATCAACCTCAAATAAAATTACCATATGTGATGCATGAAGGTCCCAAAAATTCTGGCAAAACACTCAACTATCTGCATTGTCACATTTAAAATTCTGTACTTTGATTATGCTAAAAAAAATTAGTATTATAGGTTTAGAAACAGTGTATCATAATTGATGCATTTCTTTGATCATAAAATTGTCACTGTATGTGGTGTACACTGATGCACAAGCTATGAACTGTACATATGCAAATTAAATAAGGTATGAAAATTATAAACTGTAATTTTATCTATACTTGTGGTTTTGCACTGCATTTTGAACTCTGATATGGGGATTGTGATTTACATGGATAATAATGCACATATAAAACTAGCAATAAATATCTGGTGTATGAAGAAACTGGAGAAGGAGTAGTAGGTTGTAATAACAATTCTAATTATTTTAGTAGTAGTAATAGTAAGTTTTAACTGCAGGACTCAAGTTTAAGCACAGAAAGGTCAAAAAAAGGAAAGAATGGGCTGTGACTTTGCCAAGAAAGAAAAGATGTAAAAATGGCAAAATTTTATTCAGTGAGGTAATTCCTTTTTCTGGGTGATATTCGATCTGATGCGTGCTCTGTTTGTTGGTGAGGGTGATTAGTAGCTAAGAGTAAGGTAAACTCAATTGTAGTTCACTGCATTTGTATAAAGGCTCACATCTGAAAACATTTAATCTGAATATTAATTTTATTCATATAAAAGAATATTTAGTTGTTTTTCATAGAGCACATTGTGTGAAGTTGTGTGTTTTCTTTTTTTTTTCTTTTTTTTCCCATCAGTACTTCCTTTAAGAGGCTAATCAGAGTGAAACTTTATACCATGCAGCCTATTAAGAATATGCAGAAGTACTAAAGTGCTGTATGTAAGCATTCACAAGAATTGCTCCTTTAGTTCAAAAACTGAAATATTTGTTGATAATAAGGTGGAAGCTGTAAAAATGCATTTCTGTTCTTTCTCTTTGAAATTCTCTTTGAAATCAGTAAACAATGAATTAAAAGGGTCAAATTGTACATGTATGTAAAACCGACCCTTTAGTTAAATATAGATAAATAGTATGAAAATAAAATGTAATTAATATTATGCAAAATCAATTTTTCTAATTCATAATTTGTATGTTTAAAAATGATTTAATACAGAGCTCTGTTTATACACTGCTGTTAATATAGATTTTTTTTTTTTTAAATTTAAAATCCACTTTAAAAGAAGAAAAACACATGAAGAAAATGACACTTGTGGATCTCTATGGGATTGACAAGTGTCTTTTGCATAACATTTCTAACAAGCTGCCAAATATGAGCTAAATGTGTCCAGTCATATGCTGAGATGTTATAACACTTTTTGTATAAAGATGCAGTGCCACGGACAGTAATGCAATGAAGCAATATTTCTCAGCCAAATCCTATTTTTCAATCCCCTTTAATTTGCTTGTTACATTTTATATACTTGGGTTCAGTTTTTACATTAGTATATAATAGTACCTGGCAATTTAAACCCTGGCGTAAACCTATCACAGAGGATTACTGTGCTGTGATGTTGTGTCTATGGTATATATAGATAACTTTATCCATAATAAACAGTATATATGTTTTAAGGCAATTAATCAAGGTGGTAATTTTTTTGAATCGACACACAATCACTGGTTGGGTCAGTGTGGGTTTGTATAGAATAAGAACCCTACAGTTACCCTTAGATAATGAGAACCAGCATCGATGTTTAATTTATTCATTTCTTTCCACTTGGAAAGTCAAAATGAACTGGTATCTTCATTTCTGCTTCTATAAGCTTTCAAATTAGTTTTACTTTTTTGTTTTCAAGTAATATTTAATTTGAAATATCAAAAGAACAAAATTAAATTCTAGGTGTCTATACAAAGATGAGAATGAATAAAAGATAGTTTCTGTTAATTGTAAATTTCAATAACAACAGTCTAATTTTAATGCAGCTTAACTATTTCAGAAGTCATTTGACTGTCAAAGCCAGTATTGCTGTAAAGCAGTGAGTGGAAGCAGTCATCCTTGTGTTAAATGGGACAGATGATGACCTTTTTGCATTTATCATGTGATTAGAAGTGCAAAGAACTTTCTCCTTCAAGGGCAAGATACTTTAAAGTGTCAACAGGTGGATCAAGTTCTATTCACAAAACTGGAAAATTTTATGGCATGCTTTCACCTTGTCTTAAACAAAAAGAAATTTAAAGAACTGAATAATTAAATTCCAGCACAAACAACTGATCTGAACTTAAAGGAACTGGATTATTAAAGTAGTGGATAGGCAATTTAGGAAGTGCTTTGAGTTCTAGGACTCAACTGTTGTTTAAAGCCAGGTCCCCTTTAGAAGACCAGTGCTGCATTAGTTAGGATTCCTTCTAGACAGCATGTGATGCAAAAGGAGCTGCGAGATGGAACAGCATATCCCCATCTGTTGCTGGCCAGCTGTCCTGTATATCCCCCTCCTTTTCATGAGATCAGCCTGACAGCAGTAGTTATGCTCTCAAGCCAGGATGCAGCTGAGCTGCAAACAGGAAGCAAAAAGGGGAAGATGAACTTCTTAGTGGTCATTTGGCCTGTCTAGAAATCAGTCCCTGTGTGTGTTGGGCTTTCTAGCTCTGAACCAGAAAAAGATAATTAGCCTCTGCTTGTGCCACTGAACCGCCAAAGAGTCTTTTCCTAGAGGCATGCTACAGTCCTTGTTGGGAGAGATAATAACATTGTTTATTTATTTATTTATTTTTAGGGAATATTGTCTGAAGAAATTAGTATTTTCCTGGTAACTACCATTTTACAATGCTTAATAATGAACTATTTTACATTTCATTAAATTTAGCATTGCCTTGTGTCAGGAAAGCTCTTATCACTTAGCCTCCAAAGACTAACTCTTGCATTTGGGAATAATAATTGCTCTTCCTTCTTCAGAATGGTTAATTTTGCAATATGTTCAGGAAATACATTACTGACAGTAACTGCAAAATGTTCTAGTCCACACAGTGTCTTCTTATACCTAGATCTGTGGGAGAAAGATGAAATAATATCAAACTACCTTTTTAATGCTTGTTCTAAGAGAAAGGAATAGTGGCATTGCTATATATCTATTCGAGGAATAGGACTCTTCCACATTTTGGAAATATTTTAGACAAGGTTCAAAGTGCAGTTTAGGAAAGTAGAATGGGATGCAATTCACTCCTTCTGGATTTGCCTTAAAAACATGCATCATTAAAGAAAACAAACTTTACAATGTAGATGCACAGGAAAAGGAGAATTAAAATATTGTAGGAAATTTGTAGGAAATTCTTATAAATCATCTTCTGAAACATATTGTTGATTTTTATGTCCTTAGTTCTTCCTTTGAAACCTTTTCAAAGGACCAGGAATAGTAATGAGTAAGTAGTTTGTTATTATATTTAAATATATATGCAAAAGTATATATATGTGTGTATGCATTAAGAGAAATCTTCACAAAAAATCTAATAATTATATTGGTTGTACAGTTGAGAATCCTTCATTCTATAGAATACTTTCCTAATGGAAACTAGGTTCCATTTTACACCACTTTTTATAGTCTATGTCCCTTGCAAGAACATTAAAGCTAACAGATGATGTGAAATTAATGTTCCAGTCAGCCCAGTATCCTGTTTACAAAAGTGTTTCACTGGATATGCATAGACTATAAGAAACTGGAAATGTCTAGTATGATCTTGTAATAAACATTTGGTGGTTTGATGTCCATCATGTCTTGTGACACGTTTCCCCCTGTCAATCTGAGAAGTGTTTGTAAAAAAATACTATTTTTAAATCTACCTAATCCTTTCTTTGTGTGCCCCCCCTTTGTATTGTGAGAAACAGCAAGTGGTTCTTACCTTCCTTTATTACATCATTCAGATTTTATAGTGTCACAGACACAGCAGCAAGAATATGTGATTAATATCATTACATCACCTTCAGACTGCCTGGGAAGAGCCACCTCATGTGTTTTACTTCATTCACAGTTATCTCTGGTGACCGTGTGAAGTGTTATGTCATTTTTCTCTTCTCCCCCATTCCTGTCAGATTCATTGAAGCTCTTGCCTTGGCTGACAGTAAACTTCAGATATTTGTGAAAGAAGAGTATGATACAAATGGATTTTGAGAAAAAAAAAAAAAGAAAAAGGATACTCATTTGATAATACAGTATGAACGTTTTTGGCTTGGTCTTTGTGTTTGTTTCACAGCCTTCACTTTCTTGGGAATGCAGACACAGAGAAATGCTGGTGCCGCCTGGTACTCAGGTCACTGTTTGAAGGGAAGCCCCTGGCAGGCTTCACACAGCAGCCAGTGCTCTCAGAACAGTTAGGGAGGTAATTCATACCTATGCTGCTGGCTGGCCCTTGCTGAAGTTGTCTGAGTTATGGCTCCGGGCGAAAAACTTAATCTAAATTTGAAATGGCAGGTGGATACACCATCAGCCTGAGATCATTGTAATGTTATGGTGGTGCCCAGCTCAAGCAATCATTACGGCTAGTGTGCTAGGTGGAGAGGTGTTAGAAAAGCAAAAATAGAACAGTTGCTCTGTGGGGAAGAAAGTCTCTGACACACTTTGGTTTTGTCGTTGTGTGCGATGGGAATTGTGGCAATCCTAAGTGATGTGAGACCTTGAGACATGCAGTGGAAAGGCAGGACTAAGGAGGTGTCTGTGATGAAGAGAATATGACGTGGGGGACAACTGACTGTACTAAATTGAGAAGTTTGCATGAGCAGCAGCCAGAAAACACTTCATTTTGCTGTTTTTTTGGATTAGGACAATTGAGATGTGGCTACAGGAACATGAACTGGCTCTTTTTGAGCATGGTGACCTAAGATTATCTACTCAAATGCAGAAATCTTTAAGCTGTGAAACAGAAAGCCTTTACCTCAAATAGTTTTATAACAACCACTCATCTTAAAAGTAGACATCATTAACATTTGAAAAGATCTGTTTGAACGAGGGCAAAATTACACCCTCTGCAAATCAGAAGACAAAGGATAGTTTCAGGAGGAAGCAATTTTTCATTTTATGCACCTTCATTCCCACAAAACAGGTAGTTCAAAAATATATTGAATAGTGAAATAAAGAAAGATGGGAAAAGAAGAAATCTTGCTTAATGACAAATCAAGAATCTATAAAATGTATTTTTTCCAAATCTGGTGCTACAGACACTTTTACTTCCTTATATATAGACCATCACTGTATTAAAATGACTGGTATAATGAAACAATCATTTAAAGGCCTCAGCGTGTACATTGCTGTATCTTAAGCGGCTTGGATTATCTGTGTCTGCCTATCTATTGATTTAGTAAGATGGGCTTTTCAGAAATGCTGGATTGAATTTTAACAGCACTACGATGTATACAGTTACTGGTATGTCCTCAATCTGAAATTCAAAATGACTCATTTTTAACTTGGAAATAAGAAAAGACATAAGCAGGAAGGTAACTCCATAGATTAGGAATTTTTCCATTAGTAATGAACTCTCTTTCACATGTTATTAGGAAACTCATTTGTATCCATAACTATGAAATGCACCATTGGAACAAACATTAATATTTTTTGCTTAGTAATTCATCTCTGACTCACAAGGAAGACTTACTATAATGTATGAAAATATAAAGAGTTAATTACAGTCTATTGAAAAGCCTTGTGAGATGCATTGTATCCTTCACATAAGACACATTGTTTTCCATCCCACAGTAAGTACTTTATTTGTTCAAAATGATCCCATGGTATTCATTTCTGACTTGGCAAGAATGATTTAGATCAACTGTATGTACTAACATCTGGCTGCATAGTGCAGCTGAATTACTCATGCGATAGCAGTAAGAGAAGAAAATGGCAAGCAAATATACATAATTTTAGGCTCAATGGCCCAGTATTCTTGTGCAGTGCTGGTTAAACAGACCAACAAAGCAGAGACAGTTTGAGATGTGTTAATATGGGAAAATGTAATTAGTTCCAAAATAAAAGTTACTGTAATTTAAGCAGCAGATATAAACAGGAAAAATTGTGCTAGGCATGTATGTATTCAAATCATGCTGTAAGGCTGGTGATTTGCTGGGTATCGTACAGTTGAAACAGAAGTTTCAAGAAGAAATGACAGAAACAAATCTTTCACCGGTAGATATGTTATCACAATTAAATGTGTCAACAACAAAAATGTGTCTTTGTTAGTTATTGCAGTTGTCCTATTGGCTGAGTCACAAAATTGCATCTAAAGACTAAGGTAACAATTGATACCTGTTCTTGAGGAACATTTCATTTCAAACACAGAGGTGTCTGAAGGGCAAGTTAACCTAAAGTTGATGGAGAAGTAGGTATGACTGAATTTCCTTATCCCACTAGGAAAACATTGTCCTTTAGCTAAATATAAATTCTTCATCTCTCCTTCTGTGCTAACCATAAGAGTGCAGAAGTTGAAACTTTTTTTTTTTTTTTTTGTCTGCCAATATTCAATAAAAGCAATTATCATTTTTTTTGTCTCCCAGGTATTAATTTATCCATGCATCCATCCATGCATCCACCCATGCATCCATCCATCCATCTCTCTCTCTCTCTTCCTCCCCTTTTTTCTTTTTTCCCCTTCATCTGACACACAATTCATTTTTTCCTTATCCAACCAAGATTCTACTGAAGGTTTGTAACATCCCTTACTTTCAAAAAGAAGCTTAAGGTGGCAAGCTCTGACTTTGAGATCCTAAGCAGCACTGACCATGGCATCTCCCCAAAGTCTCATCTCCCCGAATTATTTTGACGTTGGTGCAGTCTTTAATTCTTTAACCCCAAATTTGTTGTGGTTTGGTTCTGCAGCTAGTGTAAGATCTCTCTGTTTGTCTAGTTATCTGTATGACATCTAAGGCTTGCATTATGCTTTCTAAGCATTGGTATTAGAGAAATTAGAAAGCATTAATGCTTTCTAAGCATTGGTATTAGAGAAATCAAGGGATATCTTGTGTGTTTTGGAAGCCTAGAGCACATTTTTTAGTTGGAGGTATCTGCAGTTCCCCAGAGTGGTTAGGGGTGTGTAGGTGTCTCTGCATCACTCAGGTGGTAGGTGAATCCAGCAACAGCATAGTATTTATCTCAGATGTTCTCCAAGGTAGCAGAAAATAGCTGCTTTTCCAGATGCAAGATAGCCTAGTGTGTGGGTACCTGCTAACAGGACCAGTGCCATGAAGAGATGTATGGTGGTGGAGATATCAGCAGAAAGCATAGACTGTCCTGATGGCCACATACCTGATGGCCACCTGTACATGGCATTGGACAAAAAAAACATTGTCTGTTCAATCTGTGGGTAATTTAAAACTGGCGAGCTAGACCATGGCCTCTGAAAAATAGTTTCAGTGTCTAAAATGGCAGGTCAGAGGGGTATACTCTCACAAGAAGGCTTGCTTTCACTGTTCCCTCATTTCATATGACAATAGTATCTGAACTTGCTTTCAGAACACAGTTTGCTTATCTGTTCATTATGAGCACCACAACTGTACTGAACTGGAAGGAGGATTTTTCTGAACTTATACCAGAAATGCCTAGCTACAGACTTCTAGCTACTTCTCAATCTTTTCCTTCGTTCCACTGTATGAACAGCACAAACGTGATTCTGCCTACTCAGAACTGAAAAGGTTCATCCAACTTTAGAAATGCTAGATTTCCAGAAGATCCTTATGTCACCATAGACACTGAGTGGAGATGTCATGGAAATATATCGCTACAAATTGTAAAAGTTTCTTTGCATTTTATTTAAATGCTGAAAGTCATCCATTAAATTCCTATGCACATTTTTACTTCTCCTCCAGTCAAGTTCATACATCTTTATATCAATAACCACAAATGCCTTATTTATTTAAATAAGTATAAGGATAAAATGCTATTTTGTTTTACAGAAGATTCAAAGACACGTCTTTGAGATGCAAGAGACTCCTGATGTTTTTTTAAGATCTTATCATCTCTGTGACTAGAGAACCAACTTTGTTTCTTTCCCATGCCCTGTAAGGGAGGATGAAGTCAATTAAAGATAATAGTTGATGCTGTCATGATATAGTAATCAAAAATTAAGACATCCCTCTAGTCTAAAACCTGCTTTACAAAATGTTGTGTCATCTGCTTGCCTGCAATACTGATTAAAAATTATTTTTTTATGAAATTTATGTAACCTGCAAACTACCAAGTAATCATGGAAATACTTGAAATAACAGCAATAGGCCAAGCTTTTGGGACTCAGTCATTTACTGCGACTTTCCTTTCAACTTTTGTTACATGTGACTTTCACAAGGTTTCTTTTATTATCCTGTGTAGTTGCCATAATAACAGCATGTCTGTTGTTGGAAACCTCAAGTTGTATTTGTTGCAGGCATACCATGCAAGTAGGAAAATTGTACTTAAGCTTTGACACAGTGCAGAATGACTTGGTTCATTTATCTGGCTTCAGCTAGCTGGGGGTGGTTCAGCAAGTTACTCTGTTAGTATAAAATTTACTTCCTTGTCATTTTTGATAGACCATTAATTACCCCTGTCAAGTAGTAGCAAAGGGATTTGTAGTCTGAGTCCTGAAAAAAGGGATTTGTAGTCTTGAATCCAGAAATTTCTGAGAGACAGTGTGTGGAGTAAAACTAAAATTAGGCTTTGGTGTGGTTTGGTTTGACTCATTTGACATAATTTCCAATGTTTGCCATTGTGCATTTGTTGCTTTATTGCTTGTGTTTCATAAACTATTACGTACCATATATGACATGGTTAAATAGGCTTTGCTAATTATATCACATAAATCAACACCATGGATATGAGATCGTTTGATCCCATTCTTCATTTTCAGTATTGGTGTGAAGTTTTATATGTTTCCACAGAACTAAAATTTCAGTTTTTAAAAGGAATAATGTTTTTAGTGGAATAATTTAGAGTCCTCATTTTCTTAGTTTAACTCACTAGAAATTTTTCCTTTGGCTGTCGTACATATTGTTTGGTCCTCAGAGCTGTAAGGTTTGACAGGGATCAAAAAAGGATATTTCCATATCCTTTTAAGGATATGGAAATATTGTGTGTTTCATTTTCTACATTGTCAGCTGATTGTTCTCAGTAATTTCCATTCATTGCTAGTAAAGCCAACACTTTCCTTTAAAATTTTTAGAAAAAAAAAATCACTGGCATTTGAAACATCCGTGGGAAATGTACTTCATTACTGCTTGATGAACTCTGAATTAATAGGTCATTTCTAAATAAGATTATTCTGCCTACTCTAAAAAGAAAAAAAAAAAAAGATAAGAAGGAAAGAAACCATAAGGAATTGAAACAGATATAAGTGAATTCTTTCTAAATGCTATTTGTTTTTTTCTGAGATGATATGATGAAGAAAAAATGAATTACGGGAAATAGGATTAGTAAAGGCAAATTAAAATAAACATGATAATATGAAACATACAAATATTATTCAGAATATTAGAATAAACAGAGGAAGGTTTCACATAAATATTTCATTGCAATTGGGTTATGGCTTAGTTGAGTATTTATGACAGATATTTATACCCTGATGTTGGGGTAAACCAAACCAAGCCCCCTCCCAGTTTCATGTCTATTTGATTGTTGGAAACTGCTTAAAGAGAATTATGAAAAATTTTACATAATTTTCTTTAAATGATATACTGAATTTTTTATTCTTACCCCCCTTCCCCCATGTATAAAGCCTCTGAAACTTGAGGGGGGAGGACGGAGGGAAGGGGGCGGAAGAAAGGTTTTACTATCCTCTGAGTCTAGTTTTAAACTCACCTGTCCTTCTCTAATTTGATTCAGATTTTGATTGTTCTAAGATAAAAACCATGACTTTTCTTCATTGTACCTGATCTTTGCTGTACTGGCCAGAACTATTTTTGAGAAAGGGGTCAAGCCCACATATCTATATTTCTTGCAGGAGATAATGAATCTGATAATTCCAAAGAAGCAACTGGTTGTGTGCTGGATGCCACACCACAGAAATTATGTTGTATTTGCTCCTTGAAATACTGTTTAATTAGACCATCTGATGAAGAAACTAAAAACTTAAATTTTCTTACAAACCTGCATGAAATTCTTTGCTGATAAGTTCTATTTAACACTCAGCAGCTTGGCCCAGATCTACATCCTTTCCAAAATCCATTGAATGATGTCACTGTTGAAAGCTTTTTGGCATATCAGTTCTCCAGAAATGCTGTGGCATTCAGAGCTGGTCATCTGAGGTGAGAGTGTCTCTTAGAAAAAGTGCTGCAGTGTGATAGCAAGCCATGAATAGTTTTTTTTAAAAATACCTGTCTCTGTTGATACTATACAAAAGAAACATGCCCTAACTATTTGTGTGAAAGTACAGATTTTTCCTCTGGATTGACTAGAAAAGAGGAGAAAGGAAGAAAAATCTGTAAGGCCATAAAGAGAAGCAAACCCTATTGAGAGGAGAGAGTTGAGTACTTCTTTTGTAGCAAGTGTATGTGGCTATACACACTGCTGAGTCTGTCTGCATTTTCTTACACAATTCTCCACCTCCCTGCATGACTTAACACAGAATATAGTACAGGCAGGGTCAGTGATGGAGAACCAAAACCTCTAGTCATAAGGCTAAAAGGTGACCTTGTGCTGTGTTGCCAAATATTTTATCTGAAACCTGAACTGAGTCCTCTTGCTATATCCTTGAGTGTTAGCACAGGTAGTGAAGTATTGGAAAAATAAATAAGTTTAAATAAGATGAGTGTGGCAATATAGAAACCAGAATGGATGAGAATCGAGGTTTCAAAAAAATAATAATAATAATACTATGCATAGTATGCTATTCCCTTCAAATGAGATACTGTTTTGTTTATAGCAACTTTTATTTTTTAAAAGTAAATTGTATTTTGGCACAAAAAAATAGGCTGATATGCTTCTCTTCCCATGCCTTTTAACAAATGTTTGCTCATGCTGCAAAACACAAATTTTCAGTAACTTTGTTAGTGCAGAATGTGTGGAATTTGGATATACAATTTCTGCTAAGTGGCATATGACACAAAGCCAGCACTGACTTCAATTTTTCCAGTAAATCCATACATTTGGAGATGGGGATGAATACTGGGTCTTTTACAGATTACCCTCTTTCATTTGCAACAAGTAAAAAGGGGAGGTTATGGCTACATAATGATTTCAGATTTTCAAAATCAAGATGTCATACTTTTCCAATAGAAGAGCTTGGACGTAGATTCTAACTTGGCCTGCTAAAGATGGAATCTGTTGAAGTAATAATACTAAAAGAGATACATTTCTTTGCCTAGGAGAGAGAAGTAATTGGGATGAACTGTAGAGAGAAAGTTGCTATCATATAATCAATAAATTAGCATTGCTATTAGGCTTCCTTCACTCCCAATTAAAATAGAGATTGTCATTGAAATTGCCAAGTTTATACTGAAGACATAGGGAAATATTTTTGCAAAGTATACATTGGCCTTAATATTTTACAGTATCTCATATTACAAAGAATTATCCTCATCTGAAATGTTGACTTCAATGTTTGTTTTGCCTCTTTTTCAGCTAAAAAAAAACACAAACTCATTATTGTATTCCTTGCAAATAAATTAATTTGTAAATTTTGAATGTGTATGCTAGACCAAATAAGAAAGTTGCATTTAAAAATCTGTGGTTTATTTTTCTTTTATAGAAAAGAGAGGGTGAGAAAGAATGTTTCTGAAATAACCTTTCTCTCACTGAATTATCTTTTCAGGCTTTATTGTATGGAATGTTTTTGATAACTATTACCTAAATTGCTGGAAGTTATCACTTTATTTTTATCAGTTTACATGTAAGGTTATTTGCATAAACAAACCTTTAATGTTGTCACAAAAATCCGTGAGAAAAAAAAAAAAAAAAAAAAAAAAAAAAGAAGACATTCTGAAATTTGGAGTTCAGCCCTACTACCACTCTCGTTTTGGAAAGTTTTGTGCACTGGTCTCTTTTTCTGTTTTTTTTTTAATGTCTGCCATGGCTGGTCTTTTTCTGTCAGCCATACTTGTTCTGGAGAAACTTCATGGTATCACAGCTCTCAAAAACCACCGATGCCACTACCTACCTGCAGGTAGCTTGCCTGTTGCATTTTAATCTTTGTGCATAACTCCCGGGACTTTGACATGGTGATAAACACTTAAAAATGCAGATAGATTAAACAGGATTTGACATTGGCTTGCACAAAAGGCAGTTTTCAAGGGCAATGATAATACAGTGTTAAAGACCTTGCCATCAAGAATACATATTCTTTTACTGAAGGCTGAAAGAGAAAAGAAGCCAATAAACAATATACACTACAATAGAATCACTGAATTCCTCTAATGGACAAAACAAAACTAACAGAACTGCTAATATATAAACAGTTACACTGATTGCTGTTCATGACCTGAATAAATGGTCATCATTAGTATTTGCCTTGTAGAAATGTATTTGGCCAGTTCTCATCATCCCTTAATTCAATACAATTGATACAAAATGGAGTACAAGCTTCACATGTAAGCTTGATATACAAGCTTCATACATATAAGCTTATATTTATTAGCAAGTATATAAATGTCAATAATCAAAACTTCAAACAGCCACTGTATCACTGAATGCCCTTAAATTTCTTTTTCTAGTTGATTCAGGCTTCTAAAATTCTGCTGCTTAGCATGGTCAAAAATGCCCAGTCTTGATCGTGCTAGATGTTTTTCTGCCTTTGGGATCTGTTAAGTAAACAACATAAGGTTATTTGATAGTTCTGGGCTGTTTGACATTAGTAGAGTACACCTAGTTGGTGTCACATTGTTGGCCATGTCAGGTGACCCTGTCACTTCATTTTTAGCTGCTTTTGCAGTGATCAGAGCATTACCTAACATTCAGGTTTGTTTTCTATCAAACAGAATTCTAGCCAGCATGTTTTCTATTTCAAGAGAGTACTTCAGTTGTGAGACTGTTCAGGAGAACATTGCCGCTCCATGTAATCAAATTGTTCAGTTTTGGAGGGAATAATCTCATTTTCCATGGCTGCTGAAAATATAACTACAAACAAAATCTAGCTTGAGCTAGAGAAGTTGCTGCTTTAGAGGTGAGTTGAAGCTCTAGAGATTTTCCTGTAGTGGTTTCTTTCTGATACAGTTAGAAAAAAAAAAGTTAGGCACATGTAACTCACAACCAGTTTGCAAAGGTCTTAAGACTAAATGTTTTATTTAAAATATAAATAAGTTTATCCTAATTCTTAAGCATTTTGTTGAAATGAAATATGAAAGGCTTCCCTAAAATTACTAGAAGGTTTGATGCAGAGTGAGAGAATGGCTCCAGGTCATCTGAAATGTAAGTCACTTCCTTGACTGGAAGAATATGCTTTTGTGTAATGCAGGGAGTTAAAAATAAGTCAGGTGTATACTTATTATTATTGGTACGCTCATATTATAGATTATGAAAAAATCATTAAGATGAAAGAATAAATATAATGGAACCAACTAAAACCAAGACACTTAAAAGAAGGAATTAAATGTGTCAATCAACTTGACATATACCAGTCAACTCATACTGGATTAAAAGCATGTGCTGTGGTGAGAGAACTAATGTATGCCTTTGAAGACTTTCATATGTCTTTGTGCTACATGTTCCCTGTCCTGGTTACATCAACCTATTTGCAAAATAAGCATCATATTGCATATTTTGCACATTCAGCTGCTAAGACAGCATTGTTATTCAGAAAAAAAAAAACTAAAACAAAAACCTACAACCAGTTATTATATCTACATTCATCTGTGTGTATCATTTTCTGTGAAGTAAGTGGAGTACCCTAGGATGCACATAATAATTCTATTTTGGATAGAGGTTTTTTTTTTTTTTTTCTCTTTATATATATATATACATACATACATATATATGTATGTCTGATACATATGATGGTCTGTATATATATATACATATATATATATAATTGAGGATAAAGATTCCATCTGGGATTCTATAGTAGCCATTTTGTGTCAAATATGCCCTAGAGCCATCTTTGCTTTCCTTTGCTTAAAAAAGCACTTTATTTCAAGTGCTTTATTGGCAATTAACAATGATTTTGTAGCTACATGACAGCATATGGTGGAACAGTATCACATTTTTGCACATCAGAACAGGTATGTATGACATGTTAGAGAAATAAAACTGTTTTGCAGTGTTAAGAGACAAAAGAAATAATTTTCTCAAAGTGAGGTGCACCTGTGCATCTATCTTCATTGTAAAGACTTGCAGCTTGTGTATGTGAGGTACATAACTGCAAGTTATCTTTTCCTTATGCAGTTCTGGAGGAGGAACAAGTAAAACCTTGTTATCTAGCTCATGTCAACATCATTGCTATTTCTAAGTCTATTTTCAAAATTGGAATGATTTTTTTTTGGCATTATATAATTATTCACAGAGGATGTTAAGTCTTCACTTTCTTAGGTTTTTGGAGAAAGGTAACTTGTAAAACTTTTCTTTCAGTTCTTTCAGACTGTGTTAAGCTGTGAAGAATTATGCCTTTTTGTACTTTTTTTTTTTTTTTTTTCTTTTTTTAAACCTACCTTAATGAACCTTGGGAGATGTTCCATTTGCAGAAACCAGGATACAGTGAATTTCACTGAGTGATGTAAAAGCTTTAAAGTGTGGATGATTCAAGGCTATTTAGGAGCAACCCACAGCAATGTTTGGCCACTATAGCCATACAAGTTCATTACAACCAAACTGATTCTGAGTGTGGAGCTTCAGTATGTTTATTTTATATCTAAGAGCAATTCACAAATTACAGCACCTAATATATTACTACTAGAGCTCAGCACAAAAGTTCTTCTAGTTGTGGATTTATCAGGTTGCTTTTGAATAATGAAACAATGCTGGCCCTTGTTCATGTGCTGTGTTCAAAATGAGTAATTTATCAGCTAAAACAGAACTATCACAATAGCAGTTTCATACCACATATAGGCTGCCAGACTTCAAAACTCCTTTTTGCATATCTTTTGGGGCCTGCAACCCAGACGATGGTCTCTTTAGACTGTCCATTTGTATTAAGGAAAGGAGTTACTCTTAATGTTTGAAAGGAGCCCTTTTGTAACAGGCTAAGATGCTTCATAAGTTCTGATCAAAAGGCTTAAGTTCTGGAAAAAGCTGCAGAGCCACCATAAGCACGGGAAACAGGTGGTGTATAAGGTAAACACTGTTCTGGGCTCAATGAGAAAAATATTATCAAAGAATCAAATCTGGACAAATACAGAAAAATCTGAAAAAATGGGAAAAGTAAATACTTGATTTCAAGAGTCTTTGTCATTTCTCATGTCAGCATGAGAGGGAAGGGGTTTCAGAATTGTATAGTGCTTCTCTTGATCCCTTTAGTGGCTGGTCATCTCTTCATCTTGTTAAGTGCATCAAGCAATGCCAAACAATGACTTTTCACTGACACTATGCCAGAGCAGAGGCACAGACTTCATACATGTATTCTGGACATTCAATGAGGGCAGAATGTAAAAGTTGCAAATGATACAGGTATAAACAATATGTTTAACTCTTGATCAATTCTAAAACTTTCTGTAAAGTATTCAGAGAATGTTGTAGCTCCACCATTGTAGAACAGCTCTATGAGAGGTACAGCTGTATGATACACTCTCTGGACAATGTGTACTGTGCTAGGAAGGTGTCCCCCATAATAGGCATGAGAGGTTTTTTGAACTCCCCATGTCCAATTTCTCACAATGGGTGGCAGAGTACAATCAGAATTTGATTAAATCATCCTGGTCTTTAAAGTTATGTTGTATATATATCAGCAGGTCACCTCATTAACACTTGGACAAAGTACATAGTAAGTTTGTAATTAAACATCCTCTTCCTTCCCATGGAAATCAAATACAATCCTAACTTCTTCCTTCCCTGTATTTGTTTATACTAAAACATTGTCATTGCCTAAATTATATTAGTTTTGGTACATACTTCAAATGAATTTTTTATCATCATGTTCCAGACTGGACAAATAATCGTCATACATGTACCTACTTTATGTAGCACAGTGCCATGATACCGGAGGAGAACTAATTTGCTTAGAAGGGGTAATGAGCTAATATAGCTGTTCTGCTCCTACTAGCCATGTTTAGTCATCAAAAGAGTGTGAGTATCTCTGCATAATACTACAGTGTTTCATGTAAATATGTAACTCCCCATTTACTTAGTTGTCTATTCAGTTAGAGTTTAACAAATAAAAATAGATCTTCTTTTACAATCTTTTACTAACATAAATATCAGTATGAGAGAGGCTGTAAAATTGGATGTGCTGGACTTGCTGTCTTGTTTAGTGCTAGGTGGTTAGAGATGTTACCTTCCCCCTGCACAGTCTTCAAAATGCTATTAAAATCTGATACCCATACTAAAGGAAAGGCAAGTGCATCTGCAAGGATGGGTTCTGCATGGCCACAACACAGATATATTAGTATATCTGCTTGCTAATCTATTGCATGGAACCAGAGGTGGTTGGAGTGAGCATACCTTGCTCACTTTTTTTTTTAACAAGTTTTGCTTTTCCAGAGCCCTAGGAAGCACTGGTCATAAGATAAATACAATGGTAATTAATGTCTCCATCTTGAGAAGACTTCTGGGTAAACTGTGACTGTAAGAAAAGTGTTAACATTTTCAGAATTCTTCCACTTCATTTTATGAGCTCGCTCTGATTCAGTTCTCAAATCTTTTTTTTTTTTTTTTTTTTTTAAATAAATGTATACAAAGTTTTAATCTCTGCTAAATTCTGTTAAGGCAGATGGATGAAATAGTTATTTTCATCATTTCTACTGGCCTTATATAGGTTTCAGTAATCCTTGAATGACCTCTGGATTAATTTCTCTCTTGATTCTATTGTGCTTGGAATCAGTGGCTCACATTTTAACCTCCACTGTCAGAAAGAGCTCATGCATCAAGCCTTTATGGGCAGAGATATATTGATTTGATTTTTCAGTTTGAATTAACTATACGTTTTTAATTTTATTTCGTACAAATAGATGGCTCACTTTCTTAGCTCCCACAAAGCTTTAAAAATTCTACATTACCTGAATAGCTTCTTACTTATGACCTAAATTCTTTGGAAGTTTTTAGACCATATACCTACAACTGCAGAAAATATTCTGGCTTTTCCAAGATACAATAGTTCCCAAATAATTTCTTTTAAAAGGCATTTTGCTTATTGTAAGTTTTGATGGTTCTGTCCATTTCTTTCTTACCTGTCTAAGTGGTAAGTTTCAGTACAGTACACAAGTTAACTGTAGCTAAGGTAATGTATAATTCTTTAGATCTCTCAGTTCACACTTTTAAATGTTTCTATCTCATCAGAAGCATTACTAACCTTTTCCATTTTATTAATAATATAGAAAACATTTCTTAAACCAGTAACAATTTCCAAACTGGCAGGAATACTTGAAGTGTGAACCCTTCATAAGCTTTTGCAGTCTGGAGATACTTTCCAGGCTTGGACTGTTATTTGATCCCAGTCATATGTTCCTAGGAACAGAATCCAGATCAGTTTGCTTCCTGTTACATAATCTAAGTAGTTGTCACTGAGACTTAAATATTAGTAACTATTTCCACCCATGGGAGTCATGTGCTGCACAAACGTTGAAGAAAATGTTTTCTTATTATGTCTGAGATGATGTTTCCAGGACAGGATTTAGGTGAGTGCTAGGACATGTGCAGAAAGTACCCTGGTCTGTAATGTAGAAGTAAAGAAAACAGCCAGGGCTTGGATTCTAGCCTCAAGAGCAGAGATTAACTTTGATAGCATTTACAGAAATTTATGTCAGCAGAATTTGAATTGGAATCTATTGCATCTTCATAACATTAAATATTAAACTGATGGATGTGAATATTATCTTCAGTAGGAATTGAATTAAATATTGCCACTTCTGAATTATATAATTATGTAAAAAGATATGAGTCTCGATTTTAAAAACTTTAACTAGTTGCACAGACTAAGAACAGATTATTTTTTCCCCATCATCAATATCCAGCCTAGTACTGGAGAATGATATTAAAATGAATATATGTTATTATTGATAATGGAAAATCTGCTGCTTTGGAAAGATTATGCTATATGTTTTTCAAATAATGTGCAGCAGCAGTGCAGATAACTCCATTAACACTGACTTGAAACCTTTGTTCTTCCATGTATAAAATATTACAAGTAAGTGAATATATAACTCTACTCCCTCCAAATATCAGAACTGTTAAAAATATCTATCAAACATACAGCTCCAGATTTATATGAAGTCATTTCTGTTATTCTGGATATACTTTTTTTATAACATTCATTCAACATAAATTTTAAAGAATATACACGTGCCGATGTACTGAAAAGGCTTACATGTATATTGCCAGTGGTCCAAAACTGGTTTCTGAAGGGTTAAAATAATAAGCTTATGATGGAGTACTCCCAGAACTGAAAGGATGGTAGTGGTGATTAGAAATAAACTAATAAGCAGATCAATATTCTTACAGTGCAGAGAGCTGATACTTTGAGCTATAACAAACAAGTTTAGCTGAGCTTATTAAAGCTTGTTCTTTAATGGTACAACAGAGGTTGTTTTTTGTTGTTGTTCTTGTTTTTTAAAGGTTGATTAGTTTGGGGATTTTTTCAAATGCACAGAATTTTTCATCGTCCTCAGTCAACTTACTGTTAAAACTAATTAATTCTTCGGACTGTATCACTGTCATTTTCAATGTAGCCATCAACATTTCATTTCAGTGTGCTCCAATTTGGGTGAGATGCCAGCCTCTCTGGGTTAGATATTCTATTGACTTCTTTTTTGAAGTAATTAAAACAGAATTGCAATCACTTTGGTTGGAATTCATTTCACTTAACTTTACTCATCTAGGCATTTAGTCATCCAGAGTAAGCCAGTCATTTAGTTTTCCCATAAAGTCAAAGAAAAAAGGTAATAACAGAAGGCATGATGAATGGAAGTCCTACCCAGAATGACTGTGAATACAGAACAGGTTTCTAAAGTTTCGAATATGATTTCCTAGAAGAAAGAGGCAGCAACAACAACATCAACAGGAAACTAAATCCAAGGAATTATAAATGCTGCATTAATATTAGTTTTGAGAAATGTTATTCATCTCACTACTGACTTAATAGTGCTCACAATCTGATCTCATACATGTAGCAACACTAGTTTCAATATAATTTTGTCAGGTGGAGGTCCCAGTTCTGTAAAAACCTGACTTCTGTGACTTAGAAACAGCCTTTGGCCTCAGACTTTGTTTAAACATCGATTAAACAGTGCCTTAGTGTGAATGGGATTTGTTACTCTCTCCCAGTGCAATTTATACACTTTTGCTTTTTATAGGACAATATCTTACCACACCAGACTCACTTCTGTCTCAGTAATCCTATTATGAGTCCTCAAACTGGTACAAACAGAGGACGTGCCTTTATTCCAGTATTCTTGGCAAAAGTGAATTAGACCTTTCATTATTCCCCCAGGCATCAGGAATTCACATCTGTAATCATGCTTGTTTTACTCAACAAACAGTTCTTGCTTTTCCATCCAATTATCTGCTCAGCTGATGCTGTTACTAAGACTCAGTCCATTACAACACCAAACCCTAAGAGGAAAGAAAGGTACTAGGATTGTTCATTTATTTTATCTGACAACACGTAGCTTTCCCTTCCTTCTGCCTCCTTCCACAGAGCCTGCCTATGTTCACCTTCCACGCATTTGGAAGAAAGATACTGCTATGCCTGCTTTGGATGTGTGAGGGGCTGTTACTTTCCCACGCTGTCTTCAGGCACATACTTGTCTTGGTTCTGCTTCAGTGGGATGAAAAGTATTCTACAGTATTGATTCTCAACTATAAATTATGGATGGGTTGACTAACAGCATGTTTCTTTCATAAATATGAAAATTTAGAGCTACTCCTTCATCCCCTCATCAAGGGAAAAAATAATTTGTCTTTTTTTTTTTTTTTTTTTAGTAGGATAAAACTGGGTATGTAGAATAACGATGGTAATATATTTTAACTTTGTTGGTTATTGTGCTGTTGAGGACTGATGTGAAAAAGGGTTTAAAACCAATTAAGGCCAGTGATTTTTTGTTTTTAAGATTTGCCTAGACTTTTATCAGAAATAACAAATCCTAACATAAGCCCCATAAATGCAAATTAATATAGTATACTATAGCTATAGTATAATGTATTTTATTGTCACATTTTGCTGTCTGGAAAGCATTCACAGACATTGCCTTTCAATTCAAGCATGTTGGAGAAACTACAAAGTCCAACAGCTTTCGATAATGCTTGATAACCTGGGTACATTTTAGCAGGTTTGTTCTCTCACGGGGAGTATTTGTCCTGCAGGTTAGACCCCAGTGGAAAAAGTGCGGTAAACTCAGATTCTGAGTATATATGTAATATACCTGGGTTTTATTTATCACATGCTCTTCAGTCTCTGAATACAAATATTCACACAAAATATAGCCTATTTTCCTCTTTCAGGAAGATCGGCAGTCTGGGTACCAGTGCTCATTAGGAGCTATTTTGCCTCTAGAAGTGAGTAGTTAGAGATAAGAGCAGAGAACAATCTCTCTTGGTCCCTTCAGTCCAAGTCTTTCCACATCCTCCCTTTCCCCACAACAAAATCCCAAGTCAGAACAACATCATGTCTCAAAACTAATAAGATTTTTTTTTTTCAAATACTGAATGTTGCTCTCAAAATAATGAGAAGAGCTTGTAGAAGTTGCTGAGGCAGTACCATTCGGTGAGATGATACCCCTTTCCCTGCTTGGGCTTGATGTTTTTTAAAATAATCACAATTATTATTATTATTATTATTTCTATCTTTAAAACAAGGGTATTTAATAAAAGTGTAATTCCTATATAGCTCATTCTTTAGGTAATGCTACCACAAAATCATTGATTTCAAATATAGGAATGCAATTAATATTCATTAGGTTTTAGCTAGAGCAGCAGACTCTCCAAACCTATAAAGCAAAAACTGTACCACACCTGTGCTTTCAGCTCAGGTATCAAGCTGTATGATCAATCAGCATTTATTACCTAATGAGCTTTTAAAACACGTGTTCTCATCTCAGGCTTAACTGACAATTTACTTAGACATTAGTCCACATTCCAGCTCTGCCATTCATTTGGTGCAAGACTTAGTCAAGTTATTTAACCTGTTGCTGTTATTTGTTTCCCATGTCTGAAAGTGGATGATACTTCTGAATCACCCTGCAGGAATATTACAAGACTGAATTAGCTCAAATTTGTAAATCTTTGCGGTCCTTGGCTTACCACATGGAGCTGGAATGCCCTATACACATGCCAAATATTTGTACTCTACAACTAGGGACAGAATTTTCTCATACCAGCTCTTTTCCTCTGGGACAAATATCTGCTGAGTTAAAGTGATGGGGTGTGTTGAGGGCAAGGCAGACAAAACAGGAATGGAAAAGAAAAGGGTTGCTCTAATGTTGCAGAAATGCAAAACTAAAACTCCCAGTAAAATCAGTGTCTCTGTAAACATGAGAACAATACAACTCCTTTTGAGAAGAGTTGTATTGATAGCTGGTTCTGGCAGCTGACAGCTGCAGAATATTAACAAAGCATTGGTACAAGAGCAGTCTGAACAGGTTGATCATGACTGAATGAAGTCTGCATCAAGGTGCATTGTCTGTAGCATTTGCTCTTAGTTTGACCTTGCTGCTTGCTTGCTTGCTTCTCTCTCCATTCCTTCCTCCTTTCCTTCTTCCTTTCCCTTTCTTCCATTTTTCCTTCTTCCTTTTTCTTTTTTTCTTCGTCCTTTCTCTTTCTTTCCTCCTTCCCTTGCTTTCTCTCCACCTCTCTCTTTTTAATTCAATTCTCTTTTGCCCAATTAAACGTTGTTGTGATGAGAGACCCACATAATAATAGTGTAGTACGTCACATGTTTTTAAAGTGTCCTCTTGTCCTCTTTCTACTGTTTATTAGTAAACACATGGAGCTCTTATTACTGTAAGCTATGTATTTGTTCACTGCTTTCATAAATGCGATTTATACAGAGGAGAAGATCCTTGTGCACAGCCTCATTCAGGGTATGGAAAGGCTGAGTAGCCTTTCTGTACCTGACAGAGAGAAGAGGCATTGATGGCTTCACCAGGGACATGCTTCAGTAACTTGTTGCCCTGCTCCACTCTGTACAGATTGCAGGCAGTGTCCCTCACTCACCACCTGCCTGTAAAAGGAGGGGTATGAGCAATGCTCCCGTGTAAGCCCTGAGCACATGGTGGAATTCACATGACTGACTATGGATTCTGCTGGTGACCTTTATTTACTCAGATGCAGCTTTTGTTGTTGTTATTCAGGCGCAATGTCCTTCGCTTGAACATCTTCATGTATGCCTGCTTTTACATTTTCTACCCTATGTCTTTTTATTCTTCATAGCCCATAATAAGCCCTGAGAGCTCTGGGAAGACATTTCACTTGTCACTGCTTCAGTCCTCCCTCTTCTGTCTCTCACCTTCTCAGCATCTACATCCACTCATCTAAAACACTGCTTTGTTTTGGTTGCTAATGGATTTTGCATTTGTCTGTATACTTCCTATACTATCCGGATCTTTACAGTTAGGCTTAGATAAGAGATGAAGATGTTAACATGCTAGACTGCTCTAGAAGTTCAGTTTCAGGGACATTAAATGAAAATGTTACAGAAGAAAGCTGCTTTAGCTGCTAAGAAGAATACTTGAAATGTTGGGCTTAATGTTTCTGACAAAATGAATACTTTTTTCCTTTTGGTGTAAATGTATTTGTTTATAACTTTTTTTTTTTCTTTTTTTTTTTTTTTTCCCTTTTTACCTTTTAACTGCTGCTAAGTTGACTATCACAATCATAAAGAAATATCAGGGAAGCTATTATTAACTGTATTCTGTGGGATAAATAGGAGGTGTGAGATATGATGATCCAGACTCCTCTTTCTGGCAGGGTAATGCCTGGCATACATTAGCAGGCAGTCTTTTACTGTAGCAGTGCTAGAAGCTGGCAGTGCAGTTGGCTTTGCAGCAGGTTGCCTCTAGGCTGAAGCATAGGAACAGCCACTGCCCCTTTGCTCTTTTCCCTGGTGCCTTCTTAGTTTACTGTGAAGCTTTTGAAGGGGGGAAAGCATTGAATTGTCAGAGTCTGTGCTGCTCCTCTGGAAAAGCAGATATAATGGGGTCTTTACAAAAGGCTTCTTTGTTGCTCTTCTCTGTACACGTTTGAACAACTCAGTATCCTTAATAAAGTGAGGTGCCCAAAACTATTCAAGGTGCTGTCTCACCAGTGCCACTTATAGGTGGACAACCACTTCCCTAGCGCTGCTGGCTGTGCTATTTCTAATGCAAGTCAGGATGCCCTTGGCCTTCTTGGCCGCCTGGGCACACTGCTGGCTCATGTTCAGCCGGCTTTTGACCAGCACCACCAGGTCCTCTTCTGCTGGTCAGCTTTCTAGCCACCCTTCCCCAAGCCTGTATCAGGGCATTGGGTTGTTACAACACTCAGGAACCATTGGAGTTATTCTGACCAATATGGTGGCAGTGACTTTGCAAAACAGTTGTGTGTTGTTTTTAGAAAAAGGAGTACTTCCTCAATAAATTGGTAAGCACTTGCCATTTGTATGGGGAGCAATGCCTTGATGTAGTGTTGCATTACTAAAATTTATAATAAAGATAGAAGTGTTGTCATATGAATATGAAATATGAAAACAAATATGCTCAAACTTTGAAGTGTAAGAAAATAATAGTTACCCTTTTTTTTAGGATATAACCAAAAGTTTTCTCTGATGAGCAGAACAACAGCTTTCTGGGACAGATAGAAAACTCTGTTGTTTACTACCACTTAGGTTACAGAAATAGGCTCTGCTTTTCATACCAATTTGTGTTTTGGTATTTGTGGTGGCAATCAATTACTATGTGTTTTTTCAAGTCCAGTGTTTTTTTTTTGAGATACTCTTCCTACCAATGGGTCCTGATTCAGCAACAGCAAACGGGTGTTTAACTGCTTTGCCAATGTTAAGTTTTAGCAACCAGAAGTGTCTCTACTTGTCCATCCTCTAGGGGCAGACCCAGGTTTTCCTCACTGATGCATGTCAGCGGACTAAGTTGAGACCAGGGTAACTGGAAACAAAATATATGCCAAGGGTTCTTTCTAGATGTGCATATAAAAATATATATGCAGTCTGGGTACAGAGTGGCAAATACCTATTGCTGCCAGCAGCAAATCTGTATGATATGATGCAGAAGCCAAATTACCTGGGCTTCTCCAACCTTGCGTAGAAGCCAGATGTTTTAGTGGTTGATTTAGCTCCTTTGGAGGTCTGCCAATATGAAGGTGATGTCTACAACGAAAAGCAGTAAATTGGAGAATCAGAAATACAGAGGTTTCTGTCACAGCAGTGGCCTTGTGATAATCTGAAAAGCAACACTTTGCAATTTTTTTGTCGTGTTGTAGGCAGTACTACATGGCATTTACCCTGAGAGTACTCTAGACGCTATCCTGAGAGATTAATATAAGCTGGCACAGTTCATTTTTTATTTTTTGTTAAGGTAATTATATCATCCCACTGCTAATGCAGTTTGCTGTGAGAAACTGGGATATGGCGTAAGTGGCATAGAAGTCTTACAGAGATTCGCTGTTAATCATAAGCATAACAAAAACCTACATACTGTTATGAATCACAGCTTTTTGTACTGGTGTGGTTGGAGACCAATCAAGAGTACTAAGTTACCTAAATGCCCAAGGAAGGAACACAGAGGAAGGAGGAATTTTCGGTTCATGCTGTCTGTGTAGGCTGGATTGCACAGAAGAAAATATAGTAGATTCCCAACTCTGTTTAGTAATAAAGGGTTTTTATGTTGGAAAAATCTCTAAACTACAAAATGGATTCTTGCTACTACGTGTTTTCTAGAAAGGTAATGGATAATATAGTCATCTTAAGTATTTAGATATCAAGGTGATTAAGTATAAAATTAGTTTCAGGCCTTAGGAGTTTTATGTGAATTACTTATGATTTATTGAGCTCCTTGAATTTCTTGATTGCACCTCTCAGAACCTCTACAAAAAATCACTCTGCTGTCCTCTATTATGGTAAACTCTAAATTAGAGAATAGTTGTGGAAAGTTTGAAAATTTATTAGTGAAAGACTTCCTGATGTCTTTAAACATGTGGAAACAGCAAAAAGAGTACCACCACCTTGTTCCTGCAAGTAATAGCAACATCTACCAATTCACATATGAAAACATTAAAAACAATACAATTTGGAATTGTAATATTTTACATTTATTTTATGGAAACACAAGAAATTTTAAGTCTCTCTCTTTTTTTTTTTTTTTTTTTTAAATATGCTTTTAAAATGTTCTCATGAGTTAAGCAAGTAATATTAACAATTGTCAACAATTGGAAAATGGCAGCATATGACAAAGCACTGTGTTATGACTTGCTGTCATTGCTGATAATTTTTCTGAAGTACCTGCAAATGTTGCTAAAAAAATAGCATTTAGGAATAATTTACTATAACTTTTTTCCATTGTTTCCTGTACATCTGATTTCATTTTTTTTTTTCTGTTTCATACCTATCGTAAATCCATACTGTAGAGCATAATGTAGAGCATAAAGCTACATAAATTTACCCATAGAGACACATTTGCTTTCTAAGTGACTAATGTTCTAAGTGACTAATTGCAAGCACAACTTCAGTAACTGAGGTCAGTCCTTTGTAATAGTGGAACATACTGAATCGGATATTTCAAATATTCTTGACATATTTTTTGTTTCTTTGTTTTTCAGAACAGGTTTTGCTTCTAAAAACAGGTCCCATGTGGTCCCATGTAAACTGGAAGGTCTCAGCTTTGAGGATTCTGCAGATGATGACAGAATACTGCTGTTTGATAAAAAAGGAAAACTGTTTGAAACTTTGTCTCTTCTCTTCTTTTTCAGCCTAGGTGGAGAAGAGACAAAGAATAGAAATGCCACCAGCAACAGGAGCACCACAATACCCTCCTCCAGATGGAGGCTGGGGATGGGTTGTGGTCTTTGGGGCTTTTATCTCCATTGGATTTTCCTATGCATTCCCCAAAGCCATCACAGTATTCTTCAAAGAAATACAGGAAATCTTCCACACATCATATAGTGAAATAGCTTGGATATCATCAATAATGTTGGCTGTCATGTATGCAGGAGGTAAGATGTTTGTGAAATTTGCAAATATTGTGTTTGTCTATTTTTTTCCCTATGATCTTAAAGCAGTTGAAGTTAATTATTTTCTGATTTTATCATTATTACCTAAATTTATTAGGTAATAATTTTAAGATCAGGTAAGAATTTACCTAATGCCCTTTTTAAAATAAAAATGTTGTAAGGTAAGCACCTGGAACATTTGACCATTTGCAGTAATGGAGCTATTAAATGCATATATTATGTATGCATATGTACATATGTATAAAAGTGTATAAAGAGAAACTGAAAACATTGTGCCAATAGAACTGTGTCTTTACTCACTGAAAAGCATCACTCCAATATTTTTCAGAAGTGGTATCTATAATAAAGTATGGTATTGTCAGGTCCAGTAAACAACCTGTTGAAACAACCATGGTCTTACTTTTTCATGGTTATTATTTTATCACTGATTTCAGCCTTCCTAAATCTTAGCACTTGTCATAGTTGCTTTAGCAGTCAAGGAAGAGAGGTAGGTATGCATAGAAGAGATTTCAGGCTATGGGAGTTTCTCTAAGTATCTGTTTTTCACCTCTGACTATAAAAAAGATCCTGCAGCCAGCACAGTGTTGTCTTAAGTACTGCAGGTAAATATTTTTTGGTTAATGGAATGAAAAATGAATGTTTTTTTTCAAATGGTGACAGAGGCAGAGACCCAATAAAGATGACATGACAAGTGGTGTCAATAGCAATAAACATCTGCTGTTAAGATATTTTTAACCTATATCTGTTCATATGGAGAATCCTGAAGGAATTTATAGGAACAGCAACAATCATGAGAAAATTCACCAAATGAAGAAGTAACTTGAATTAATTCCTTCAAGAGCAGGGTAAAGAGCAAGATCATGTATGTTCTTGCTATGTGTGACCAAGTCATTCTTAAACCAGACTGGCTTTTATGGGTACTGCAAGCCTAGAAATGAGTTACCCTGTGATGTGGCATTTCATGTGCCCAGGCTTGCTTGACTAGGACTCTGCCAGGCACATCTGGACAGACTGTCTACAAGCAATTCAAAGGCATGGCAGTATGCATGGCTGCTCTGGGCATGGACAGCATGTCATGTTCAGGTCCCCTCTAAATTAGCTTCTGAAGCCCCTGAACAAATGTGGACCCATCTGGAAGAAGGGAAGAACACAGATGATAAAGAGCTGTGTTTTGCTTCTACTTACCTTATGCTATGACTTTTGGTCTGGACCCTATTTCATTGTATTTTTTAGCTAAATTCATAGCTAAATTTTCTAAGGACAGATTTGCTTTATAGCACAGGTGCTGTTTGTTTGTTTTAATCTCTGAATAACATTTAATTTATGCCATTTCTGTCATCTCAAAGTTCACCTAAGTTTTAATAACAGTACAGATGCAAATCAAAGGGCATTCGGCTGTGGTCATGTTTATATACCAGGTTCAATGTACACAATATTTAATGTAAAATGCAAAGCATTCAGTACTGCTGCCTTTTCTCTAGTACTTCCTTCAATGTTATGAGTACCAGCATGATATCTTCACCTGTACATTGATGTTAAACATTACAAAATAGTTGACTATTCATTCTGCTAAGACCTAGCCCAGTCCCTATGAAGACTGTTAGCACAGGAACAGTAGGCAAAGTTGTTTGCATATCTTGTTATGGACTCATGGTTTTGAAATGCTGAGAATGACGATCCTGCCTGATAAAACACTCTTTGAAGCCACAGCTTCTCTAGAACCACTTCCTAAAAAATAGGCCATTTAGACAATCACTGGCAGAGTATGAAATAGGAATCAGGAAAAACATTTCTGGAGGAAATCACTGCATTGTTTCTACTGTCTGAAGGTGGTTTGATTCCTTAGTATTTGATGTGCTGTAACGTGAAAGACACATTAAGACCATGGTACAGGGTGTAGTGTTTACTATGAAGTGTGATATGTCTGCATGAACACTCTGTTCATCATGATATTAATTAAGGTAACTTGAAAACATCTAAGATCTGTCATCCTCATTAGAGCTTAGCATTCAACCTATTAATCATCACAGTGGGGTCAGTGAATAAGTAAGAGTCTGTGCCGACACTCTTTGCTTTAGAGGCTGCAGCCTCTTGCAGTTAATTAGCTGGCATCTGCGTTTCAATAACAAGGTATTAACTTACCTTTCAATTCCTGAGGAAAAAAAAAAAAAAAAAAAAAAAAAAACACTAATAAAAGGCATCCAGTAAGGAGCTAAAAGAATGTTAATTATGTTTATCACTTACTTCATACTTAGAATAAATGGCATTAAATTATAGCAGACCATCTGGCAATCCATATGGTCTCCTGCAGTCCTGGTTAATTCCAGCAAATAGGTCAAGCACAGCATTCACCCTGTTAGGAAAGCACTAAACAGAGGTGACAAATCTGATAAATCAAGTCAATATGAAACTCTTTTCCCTCTCTCAATCTACCATAATATGTACTTTCATATAGTTCTTGTTGTGGTGGTGTTTTTTGTTGTGGTTGTTGTTGTTTGTTTGTTTGTTCTTATTGTTTTTATTATTTTTTTCCCCTCAAGCTCTCTGTTTTCTCCCCTGTTCTTGTCTCCTGGATATTTGTTAGAGTTTACTAAAAAGCCTTCCCAAACTGCAAGATCCTGTAATGTGATCAAGGTTACAGATATTGGACAGCCTCTGTTGTTCAGCGTGTGCTTGAAAGAAGCATCCTCTGGAGAAGAGCAATAGTTCAGTCTCCATGGCAACTCCTTCTTTTGCCTCTCTTGAGCAGAGACTGTCAATTGTATTAGATTAGGGGTGATGGTTTTGTGATGGACTCCTACACACAAGGGACTGTGACTGAGACCACCAAACTTCTTGTGCTGGAGGACAGAATCTGGGATAAGATGAAATTAGTTGAGCTATCTTGACAGGGTACCCTGTGTTTCTGTGTGTATATGAACACATAGGTATATATGATATGTGTGCATATATGTATTCTTACATATATCGACTATGTATGTATACTTACAGAGCTGTATGTGTGCTCTGATACATGCAAGCATTAAGGAACTGAAGAAAAAGACCAAATATATTTGATATCAAGTTCTCTCAGTTCATTCTCTTTTTCTAAACTTCACCTTTTGCTTTGTGCATCATTAACCAGCCAAAGATGATTAGAGAGCTTCTTTTCAAAGCTCAATCTGTTTCCAGCAAAAAAAGAAAAAAATTAAAAATAAGCAAAACAAAAACACAACACAAAATGTTTTTAATAATTTCATTGTAGTTTTGATGGGAGCCTTAGTGGCAGCCATGAAAGCTGCGTGACAGGTCTGTTGATTTCAGACACAGTTGACCTTGGGTTTTAGATTTCCTTAGGGAAAAAGCAGTTGGTTTACTTATTTAACTCTTTTTCTGTCATTTTTCCAAGGACAGATTTCTATTTGGTGTTTTTTATTTGTTTGCTTGGTTTTGGTTTTGGTTGTTGTTGGTGTTTTGGTTTGTTTGTTTTCAAAAATTACTTAGTGGGTTTGACGTTGCACTGTAGAAATTATCTTAAGAGCTGTTAATTTCTCCAAGCCAGACTCAGCTGTGAAATGTAGGATTGTCTTAGAATCATACAATCATTAAGGTTGGAGAAGACCTCAAGATCATATGGTCCAAGCATCTCCCTACTACCAATACTACTCACTAAATCATGTCACTAAGTACCACATGCAACCTTTTCTTAAACCACCCAAGGGATAGTGACAAAATTCTAGATGATTTTTCCAAGTAAATGATTAAAAAAGCATTTGGAAACCTTTTTTGAAGAGAAAAGTGCTATAGAATTGTAAATAGTGGTTGTTACTGTTTTTGAAAACATACCAACAATTAAAAAAATGCAGCATTTAATAGTTTTCTATCTCTGTTTGTTTGTTTGTTTGTTTGTTTAATTGTTCAAGTTTGAGCTTAACTATCAGGTAGTAACAAACTATTAAAAGAGTTTTCAGGTGACAACACAAAAGTAAAGTAAAAAAGTTCTCATTATGACTTTGTCGAATATTAATTTGGAAAATAACGTATCATATGGTATGTTCAAAATATTTGTGATTTTATCTCAGTGGGTGTTTTAGAGATATTGCTGTGAAGATGAAATGGCGTGCACAGTGGAGATGACAGTTGCGAAATGCATGCAACACAAACAACAGATGGTTATGGATTTTTACTTTTGGACAGAATCTATGCTCCTACACTTTTCTCCCTCCCTGGTAACATTTTCTTATTTAGATTTTACAAATACTGGTACAAGGCCTTCAGTACCCATGGATAAGAAGATTGAGAAGCTTTCTTGAATTGACCTATGTCCTTTGTAGTCAGGGACAAATGTTTTTCTCCATCAGAATATGCAAAGTGTTGAATTTTAATAACCTCATTTAGAGTGTCCTTGAAAGCAGAACTTATCAACTTTCCAAATGCCTCATGGGCATGAGGGAATACTTCACATTTAGCCTAAAATATATGTAAAACATCTATGTCAAGTTAATTTGAGACTCACAGATAAAGGAAAAGAAGTCATAATGAGGTGACACAGGAACAGAGCATTTTGAATCTTACTAACAAATGGAGATAAGTACAAAAAAGAAGTATCAGGAGTAACACAAATATTATGAACTTACAGTAGTTCAGTTTTTAAAAGAAGACCTGAATGCTAAGGAGTTCTGATAAAGCCTCTGAAGGGTAACACAGCCACTTCTTACATTTCTTGGAAGCCTTTGAGTTTTAATAAAACTGTACCTTGTAGGGCAATGTTCTGTGGTAGTAATGAGTGTTTTAAACACAAAGAGGTTTCTAACACCCTAATAAGTTAGTAAGCACCCTTAAAGTTGGATGTGGGAAGAAGGATGAGAAAAAACACCTGTTGTAGATTGTTTTATATATATATATACGTAATATTTTTTTGAACAGGAGTGCCATTCTGTCTACAGGAGCTAGTTGCTTTTTTACTCTTCAGCTTGTTATGTTTGGCTGAACAGACAAGATGCAATTGTTATTCAGTGCCTTTTGGTTATCCAATTTTGTCAAGTTTTCATGAAACAGTTTTTACAGGGATCTGTTTAGCCACACTCAAAAAGCCAGTCTTAAAGTTAAGGACATGCTGCCATTGAGAGAAATATTTTTGTCTTTTCAGTAATTGACAGAAAACCATTTATAAGAAAATTCCCACTGTACTTTTACTAACATTTTCCATGTCCATGACATAGGATAATAGTAATGATTATCATAGAGATAGTTGTGGTGACTTTAATTAAATTAATTCCATCCTATAAGGAAAAAAATTCTTGTTTATATACAAGCAGGCAACATAATAGACTACATAATGAACATTAGTTAGGTTCTTTTTTTTTCCCATTTAAGGCTTTGTATTTTTCTTGATCTTCATTTCTATAGGTAAAAGTAATCAATATTTACAGCTTTTTTATCCATAAAGAAGATTCTTTTTTCTCTCCCACTTCATTTCAAGTAACGGGTCAAAGACAAACAATAATAAATAGCATTCATCATAAAATACATTTTCTAAGGGACTAAAACTTCGGGTTTGTTTTAAAAAGATATCAAGGGACTAACTTAGGCCTTTGATATATTCATTGAGCTTGTAAAACTTAGACGAAGGAATGCTTTTTTCTTCTTCTTCTTTCTGTATACTAATAATGTTGGATCAGTTCCCATATAGTTTTTCATATCACTGGATTATACAATGGCTGCATTTGTGATCTGTGTCGCGTAATTCAAAGGTAATGAAACAATGGTGTAGCACAACTGGGAATCATGAGATATTTAAGCAGATACCAGAGAAGTTCTGTGGGGAAGGAAAAGTCTATCTACTCATGCTGTGTATACCATTGTAGTCACACCAGCACTTCAAATGAAATAATAAACCTAACACTCTACAAAGAACTTATTATAGAATTTTACTGGTCCATTGTTTTGGAATGTCTAAGAACTATTCCTTGGTTTATTTTGAAAGGTATAGCCAAGGGAAACAGAGCTGAACTGAGATATTTATAAGATACTACAAACCAGTATAAATTGGCAACAACTGAATTTTTACTGACATTTGTAATGGTATGTAGATACATAGTTGCTAACAGAGGTAACTGGACTTAGTGACAGGTTTATTCTGATGCCAGGGAAACTACAGAAATCAAAGAATGAGATGGTTTTAAATTGTCTTTTAAGATTACTTCAAACAATCTTAATTGATTAACTGATTTTGAAGATTTTTGCAGAGATTGCATGTAAACATACATGCCACGCAGAGAGTTTTCTAATCAGTCAGAAACTTTTCATGTAACTGAAGTTTATTAAGATTGCTATTACCGTGAAGATTATTAAGATTGCTGTTAAGATTACCCATGTCAAAGAGTACATACAACTACAGCTTCATTAATAATATATGTTTCATTGGAGCATATAAGCAGAAAACAAGTTTATCTTCATTTTTCACAAATGTTGGCATTTTTATTTAATTATCAAGAAATCAGTAAGTGCAATGGCTGTAATTTTACCTGACTTTTGTTCAGATTAATATGTACTATAAAGAGACAACCAAATGGCATGGATTTAAATGTGAAGATTGTGATTAAAATAGGAGAATGTATTGTGAAATAAGTTGTTCATTTCATCATCTAGTTCAAACAATTCTTGTAGTACTTTTCCATGGACATGTTTTACATTAATTGTGCCTTCTTAGGTATTCCGTATATACTGCTTTGAAACACTTTTCATTAACTGCTTTGACTCTTAGAAAATTGTGAAGGAAATAGTTGTACCCTTACAGTTTTTTAACAATAGTAACTAGAGATCATATGGATGGTATTCATGTGTTGTTTAGTCTTCCTCAGCATAGGTACTTACATCTGAACCAGTTGTCTAGACAACTTCTGTTGTCAGTCAATAAAAATGGAAATTTCTGATTTGTCCTTTCCTATGTTAACTGTCCAAAACACGACAGATAAATTATGTTTTAGAAAGACTGACTGTCTTTTCAGTGCTAAAGGAACCTAGAGGAAGTTTTCAGATCTCTATTTTGCACTTACCTTAAGTGATGCTACTCTACACAATTGTTGCCCTATACCAATATGATATATTTCACTCTCTAGAGACGTTAAAATCTAAGTATGTTCCTGCAGAGATATGCACCCAATTGATAGTGATTTTGAACTTGTCCTGCTGGTTTTATTAATATTTGTAGTCTTTCTAGATCTCTTGAATATTGCATAGGTTGTAATTTTTCCATGTTTCAATGACACTGTTTAGGTTGTACTAGTTTTGATGCTATTAAAACTCTCTGGTAATCTTAAAATTATTTATTAGCTTGTAAATATCTAATCTTTCCTCATACCCATAATTCTTCAGCTCCCATCATTAGCTAATTAAAAAACCCAGCTGGGAGAAAAGGTTTTTTGCTTAATAATTGACTAAGTCCACATCCTTCTGTAGCTGATTATAAGATGATAAAAATCTATGGACAGAAATCTATAATCTATGTTGTATTTTCCTATTCTCTGTGAATGATCTGAAAGTTGAAAACATTTCAGTCTTTTTGTAGAAAGCTCCAAAACACTTCCCTATCAGTATCAGCTGGCAGTACCAAATGTGTTTTGCTACAAATCTTGCTCATACCGCTCTCCTATGGAGGAATGTCTTTGATTTTCCAGGAACAGTAATTATGTGAGTGATTATTTTTTTCCTCTTTTACAAGAATAAGCTTTGCTGTCCCATACATGCTGCTTCCAGATTTGAAGATGTAGCCTAGATTTCATCTTCTTGTTATTTTCTACATAGTAAAACATAACTTACTCAGAGGAACAGTTTAGTGTCAGGACTAAGGACTCTTTGCAGTGGCTCTCAGAGTAGGCACAATTCAAGAAGAGAGGTTTCCTATTTGGCCTTCCTTAGAAGCGGAGTAATCTTGTGTCCTTGGAAGTCAAATTTCACTCAAAAATGCTTCAAGACCAATTCTGTTCTAAATTGCTTGAACTGTTATCATATATGTAAATGGCAGTATTAATCCCTCCTTATTGTGATGTTACTAAGCCTTGAATGTCTCTAATTAAGCTCGTGTTATTTGCCTAATCGGAATAGTTGTAATTTTCAAAGCAGCAAGTAAATAAGCAAAGTGCAGGAGGCTTTATTTTTGGATCTTCTATTTAAAAACTGTTGCCATGAAAGATTTAATTAAGACACATGAAGTATTGAAGCTGGTGAGAAGCAACATGGCATTACGTATGGTGAATAAGATTTATTTATTCATGTATTTACTTATTTTAGTTTCCCTGGACATCTCCCGAGCAAAATGCAGTAAAATAAAATAACTAAACCAGGTAAATAGATACATTATTGATAAAGAAGATATGTTCATGCTCAACATATGATGAATCTGCAGGTCTTTTTTGAATCTATAGCTAGATACTCTAGAATCATTGTTTGGGGGCGGGGGGAGTGGGGAGAGAGAAGGAGTCAGTAGGAAAACTTAAAACGTAAAATATATAGTGATGAATTACATGTTTCAGTAACAATGTTATGCTGTTATCAGAGATACGCAAAATAACTGCCTGGGACTCTGTTCCAAGTATGGTCTCCATGATGCTAATCCTGTAATATGTGCTTAATTTCAAATGCCTAAGTGATCTCATCAGGTTCAAAGCTAAGACTTATTTCTCACTTGCTTCAAGTCAACATATAAACATATGTAAATATGTTTATGCATAGGTGTTTGTGACATAAAGGTCTTTTGGCAGTGTACTTTCAATGACTTAAGTGCTCCCACAGGCAGTCATTAAAATCTCATTTTTATTAATATCAACCTTAAAAATACATTATGCATAAATTATTATTTTCCCCCAAATAAAATATAAAATATGCAAGAGTAGTTTTGAGGGTGTATAGCATTTAAGAAAAACTGGGAGTATTCACTTTATTAATCATTTGACCAACCTTTTTGGTATGACTTGTTTGTCAGTAATCTTGTCTCTACTTCATAAATAAATTAAAAATAAAAATAAAAATTCAAGGACGCAGTACAATTTGACCTGAAGTATGAGTCTTTCTCCTAATATAAATGTTAATTATTTCGATTCTGTGTAGTTCCAGTATTTCAAAGTGGGCTGAGCAGTAGGCAAGCAGGCACCCTGACTGTAAGAATTGTTCTGATATTTACTGATGTAACACACAGTGTAACAAAGTATCCACCGGTAATGACCTGAAACTGTATGATTCTCAAGTGAGAATACAGTCGACATGAGAGATGGTTTTAAGCTGTTGATAACCTGAACAATCATTTCTAATTAACACATATTGTAATAGAAACTTACAGAAAATCTCAAAATAAATAAACAAATAAATAAATGAAATCCCTCCTTCCAATTGGCTGGACTTACACAAAGACTGCACTTCTGAGAATGTGATGGGGGTTCATCCCAGTGGTATGTCCACTGTACATTTTGTGACTTTATGTATAATAATGAGCAATACAGTCCTGTAGCTGGTCTTACACTAAGCTGCAGTTAAAAACTGTAGAGCTGCAACATTTTTTTTTTAGATGATTTGGTAATGTTTAGAAATGCAAAATACTATTGAGTGACCTGGAACATGGGAATGCTGCATAGTTTTATTTCTGATTTCTTAAGTTAGTTCCACAGAAGAAGTTTGAGATAATTCAGAGCGAGTTATTTGAAGATTTTTAACAGATTTAACTCAGCTGAGAATTCTGAGATTTGAATTTTTTATTTCATTTTAGGAATAAAATGGATGTTAAAGAATGTTTCATACAATGCTAGTTCTAATTTATGTATTGTTCCTTAAAAATCAAATAGTATTTCACAAAGGTAATGCATCTGGGAGTGATTTTTTTGTGCTTCACACAGTGAATCTACACCTGTTGAAAGAATGCGCAAAGATATATAATCCATTGCTATTCTGGTTCAGAAGCTTTTCATATTTACTTACTCAAATATAAACAGTAACTTAAATGCACAGCACTTGACCCTATACTCAGAACCAGTTGAAGTGGCAGGTGGGATTAAGACAGGAACAAATCTGGATCATGTAATTTCTTCTTGATCATTTCTCCAGATATTATTAAAGAATAAATACAAACCAACCAACTAACCAAAGAAAAAAACAACCAAACAAACAACCAAACAAAAACAACAGGGTGTTCAGATATACATACTGCCTAAATAAGTCAATTTTCTCAATTTTCTAAGAAATAGCTTTTTAGTAAGATGTATTAAAATTTACTAGAGAAGCATAGTTCCTCCCGAAGGAAGAAAATAATTATTTTATTAGGAAACCTAAGCAATATTCTCCTCACAAGCACATATGTTAAATCATTGCAGAGGATGGTGTATTTCACTGGATCGTTTTAATATGTTCTGGCTGAAAAATATCAGCATAACTCCTTAGATGAAAGGTGGCTCCAGGAATGCATGATATCTAGGCAGCATCTGTAATACAAATCATAGGAAGCCTATATTTTAATGGCCACTAATTTATTTTGAATTTATGATGCATTACAATCATTAGAACTAAGCTGCTTTATATTACTTGGTAGAGAATAAGGTTTCTGCCAGTACTAGGTTGTTTTATTTGTTCACAACAGGTAAGGAAATATGACTGTTTCAAAAGCCAAACAAATATTATCTTCAAGTGCAATCAGATGGCTATGGGTCACCAAGACACTTTATGTTGCTGCTTGCAGCAGAGCTCAAGTATTCCTTATTCATATGTGCAAACTTGAGTTAGACCTCCCTAACCCCTCCCATTTAAAAAAACACCTTGTCTACGGGGATATATTTTCTGTTGCTATAAGGGAAAGGACTTTGTAGACAACATTATGCATGTTGTTTCCGTTGTAGTCCAGGCAAAACACAAATGCCATAAATAACTTTGCCCAGCTCCCTGCTAATATCTTCTTTTTCCACTCATTTTTTCATGACTCTTACACTCCTTACTTGGTAATATTTTATAAAATATTCTTTTTATAGGGGAAAGTGTACTTTCCTGCACATTAAAGGAAGTCATCATGTTTTGGCTGATTGCGGTCTGTGGAAAGAGTATGTGTTGAACAACACAAAAGAAATGGCATATGGCTAATATCCATAGGAAACTTCTAAAAATTTGAAAGACACATTATACAAAGCTCTGTAGCTAGATGGAAATCAAAAAGTGTCAGTCTGATGACAAATCAGATGACAAAATGTATGTGAAGTAGGTATGGGAATATGCAAAGATAAACTGACACCTGCTCATATAATGAATGTATAGATAAAATATACATGTATAGTATAGAATCATAGAACCATAGAATTAAAAAATAAATAAATCAGGTCATATGTCTGAGAGTGTTGTCCAAGCACGTCTTGAACTGTGGCAGACTCAGGGCCTTGACCACTGCCCTGGGGAACCTGTTCCAGTGCTCAACCACCCTCTTGGTGAAAAACCTTTTCCTGATATCCTGCCTGAACCTCCCCTGTAGCAGCTTCAAGCCATTCCCTTCGGTTCTACTGCTGGTCACCAGAGAAAAGAGATCAGCACCTGCCCCTCCACTCCCCCATGTGAGGAAGGCGTAGACTGTGATGTTCACTCTGTGATAGCTTCAGGCTGAACAACCCAAGTGACTTCAGCGGCTCCTCATACATATTCCCCTCCAGACTCTTCTGTAGCTCTCCTTTGGACACTCTCTAATAGTTTTATATCTTTCTTATACTGTGGCACCCCAAACTGCACACCATACCAGAGGCCACACCAGCACAGAGCAGAGCACGACAATCACTTCTGTCAGGCAGCTAGCAATGCCATTCTTGATGCGTCCCAGGATACAGTTGGCCCTCCTGGCTGCTAGGGCACACTGCTTGCTCATGTTCAGCTTGCTGTAGATCAAAACACTAGATTTCTTTCTGTGGGGCTGCTCTCCAGCATCTTGTCTCCTGGTCTGTATATATAACCAGGGTTGCCCCTTCCCAGGTGCAGAATCTGGCAGTTGTTGTTAAACTGAATATTGGTAGTGATTGCCCGGCTTTCTAATTTGTCCAGATCTCTTTGCAAGGCCTCACCACCCTTGACGGACTCAACTGCTCCACCCAGTTTGGTATTGTCCACTAACTTGCTCACAAAAACCTGCAAGTCCTTCATCCAAATAATTTATGAAAACATCGAGGAGGACAGGTCCTAAAATGGAGCCCTGGGGAACCCCACTGGTGACAGGTTGCCTGACTGATGTAACCCCATTTACAAGAACCCTCTGGGCCTGACCTGTCAGATAATTGTTCACCCATCTTATTATGCTTTTATCTAAGTGTATTCTGGTCATTTTGTCTAGAGGGATACTGTGAGAGACAATTCAAAAGCTTTACTGAAATCCAGAAAGATTACATTGACTGGCTTCCTTTGGTCAACTAGCTGGGTGATCTTGTCATAGAAGGAAATTAAATTTGTTAGACATGACCTTCCCCTTGTGAGCCCGTGTTGGCTGTGACCAGTGACTGTGTTGTCCTTTAGGTGTTTTCCAATAACTCTCAGAATAATCTCCATAATTTTATCAGGCACTGAAGTGTAACTGACAGGCCTGTAATTGTCAGGATCTTCTTTCTTGCCCTTCTTGAAAACTGGGACTATATTTGCTGGCTTCCAGTCAACTGGAACCTCTCCAGATTTCTCCAGATTTCTAAGACCTTTGAAGAATATTTGAGAGAGGTCCCACAATGACATCAGGCAGCCCTCTGAGTACCCTGGGATGAATCCCACCAGGTCCCATGGACTTGTATACATCCAGGTGGAGCAGCAAATCCTGCACAAGTTCAGGGTTAACTGGGAGTTTACTGTTGCCACAGTCATGATCCTCCAATTTAGGACAGCTGGGGTCCCAAAGCCCATCACTGGTGTTAAAGACAGTCAAATTTATAAAACATCTCTGCTTTGTTTATGTCCTTGTTTGATAAGTGACCATCCTCATCAAGTATCAGACCAGTGTTTGTTCTGGTCCTCCTTTTCCTGTAAGAATACTTAAAAAATACTTTTTATTTGTCCCCAACACTACTGGCCAGCTTCAACTCTAATTGAGATTTGGCTGTCCAGATTCTCTCTCTACAATGGTGAGCAGCATCTCTGTAGTCCTCCCATGTTGCCTGACTTTGCTTTCAGATGCCATATGCTTTCTTTTTCTGCCAAAGCTCTTGAAGAAGATCTTTGCTCAACCAAACTGGCCTTCTGCCCTTCCTGCTTGACTTTTAACATTTTGGATATGATTTCACTTTCAGCTCTATTGAGTATAATGTTATTGTCATGTGCGTATATTTTGCTGTAAAAGGAAAAGGAGAAATGAGAGAAAAAGAACTAAGAGAGAAAAGAGCTCATTCTTAAATTACTTATTGACTGTAAAATATTTTCCTAAGTATTCTTATTAAAAAATAATAATAATTTTGGGTGTCTACATTTTAAGTGAATTGGAAAGTGTTCTGAACCCATGGAACACTTCCAAAATTCTGGAATTGTTCACTAAGTTTTCTCCATCTTATTTTTCACTCGTTTGAAAACAGGGGAAAAAAATAATATATATATATATATATGTATTCTTACTTTAAGTTGACAACTGCATGTAGTTGTGCCTCTACCCCATCCCTTGCCATTCCACTACCCTGACTGATCAATCTCCTTTTTTGCAAAATACTGGGAAAAATGCAAATTCTGCATGTGTTGTGATCCCATTAATATACTGCTATCTCCTGTATTTACACTCTAAATATCTTGGATGCCAAAATCTAATGAGAACACCCGGTTCTCATTTTGTACAAAGTCTCTGAACAAAAAATAAATTCCCTTCCCTTTCCCCCCTTTCTTTAGTACTTTGTGACCTAAATATTATTGAGATATGTTTATTTACCTTATAAAAATTTTCAGACACCAGCTAGTTTAGAGGCTATCAAGGAACTTGGGAAATTCCCACTTTTAAGCTTTTAAAATTGTTACCACTGAAAGTTACCAGATATTACCAGATAGTTTTATCAGATATTATTAAGAATACAATTATAATGGAAAATAATGGTAAAATAATATTTTAGAAATATTTTATATAAAGTATATTTTAAATATCGGGTTACATATGTGTTAAATAACAAATGCATTTGAAACTAATCTAACAGTATTATCGACAATGACATATATATGATGACTTCTCAGGACGCCCTATTCTAAATAAATCCAGATTTATACTTCTCATTGCATATATTCGGAATATGTAGATGACATTTAATGATCCACTCATGATCCATAATTCACAGTAAGTGGTCCACAGAAACATTGTAGCCAGTAGATTGAGTATTTTCACTTTCATATATAATTATACAGTGCAAGACTGAGACAAGACAGGAATATGATGACAAAGGAACTAGGCAAAGGAAGCGTGTATGTTGTGCTTTCTTTGAAATTATGTATGTTATGTCTGTTACAATGTGTAGAGAACCCCAGGGCTCGGTGCTGGGGCCAGTCCTCTTTAATATCTTCATCAATGATCTGGACGAGGGCATTGAGTGCACCCTCAGTAAGTTCGCAGATGACACCAAGTTAGGTGCGTGTGTCGATCTGCTTGAGGGTAGGAAAGCTCTGCAGGAGGATCTGGATAGGCTGCACCGATGGGCTGAGGTCAACTGCATGAAGTTCAACAAGGCCAAGTGCCGGGTCCTGCACCTGGGGCGCAATAACCCCAAGCAGAGCTACAGACTGGGAGAGGAATGGTTGGAGAGCTGCCTGGCAGAGAAGGACCTGGGAGTGATGGTGGATAGTCGGCTGAATATGAGGCAGCAGTGTGCTCAGGTGGCCAAGAAGGCCAACGGCATCCTGGCTTGTATCAGGAACAGTGTGACCAGCAGGGCTAGGGAGGTGATCGTCCCCCTGTACTCAGCTCTGGTGAGGCCGCACCTCGAGTACTGTGTTCAGTTTTGGGCCCCTCGCTACAAGAAGGACATGGAGATGCTTGAGCGGGTTCAGAGAAGGGCGACGAAGCTGGTGAGGGGCCTGGAGAACAAGTCCTACGAGGAGCGGCTGAGGGAGCTGGGCTTGTTCAGCCTGGAGAAGAGGAGGCTCAGGGGCGACCTTATCGCTCTCTATGGGTACCTCAAGGGAGGCTGTAGCGAGGTGGGGGTTGGCCTGTTCTCCCACGTGCCTGGTGACAGGACGAGAGGGAATGGGTTTAAGTTGAGCCAGGGGAGTTTTAGGTTAGATGTTAGGAAGAACTTCTTCACTGAAAGGGTTGTGAGGCATTGGAACAGGCTGCCCAGGGAAGTGGTGGAGTCACCATCCCTGGAAGTGTTCAAAAGACATTTAGATGTAGAGCTTAGGGAAATGGTTTAGTGGGGACTGTTAGCGTTAGGTCAGAGGTTGGACTCAATGATCTTGAGGTCTTTTCCAACCTAGAAAATTCTGTGATTCTGTGATTCTGTGATTTCAAAGTTGAGTTAGATGTAATATCATTCTGGAAGAAAACAAACCATAGGATGATGTGTAGGGAGAAAATGGGATATTGTATGAACATAAATACAATGGGAAGTTTGAAGAAGACAGAGAAATCCAAATGGCAATATTAATCTTAACTGAAGTCGGTTGAATTTTTCACAGTGAATGCATTATCTGAAAAACATACTGAATTGGGTTGCAGAGAATGTATCTTACATTCATAAGAACTATTAAATAGCCTGTTCAAAGTCTTCTGAAAGAGTTTGCGTTGACTTTTGGTCTCTGTGACGTCTGCTTGGCTTCCAAATGACAGTTTTGTTCTGTTTCCAGGAAAAGTAGCCTGTGATTTTTAAGAAAATATATAAAAAAATTTATGAATCATAATAGGGAATAATAAATAGAAAGTGTTGAATAATAAACATTTATGAATATTGTGCTCATGTGTGCATGCACATATGCAGAGAGAGAAAAGACAGTTGTTACTCAAAGAGGAAATAAAGAAAAAAACTAGGGAAATATTTGTAACTATATATTTGTAATATAATAACATTGTTTGCAAAAATACCTGTGAATAATTTAAATATTAGCAAGGACTATTTATTTTCTTTCTTTCTTTTTTTTTCCAGTGATTAACTCTGAAATTAACAACATTGTTCTTACTTTCTAGTTGCTAAAATTGTAGCTACAACAATGGTATACTGTAATTGCTGTCTTTCATTTCAGTGTTGTGATCTGCAAGAATACAGAAAATCATCCCCCTTTTGTAGCATCAGAATATACAGAACTTGTCTGGTAATCTGATTCATACAGGTAGCAAGATGTAAAGACAACTTGTATTGCTAAGAATTGTGATCTGCATTGACATGCAAAATTCTGCATGTTGACCATTAACTATGTCCATTGGAGCATTCTGTAGTTCTGTACCTACTGAAATTCTTGCTGAAACCCTAAAAAAGACAGAAATTTAATGAAGTTTATTATTAACACATTCATGTTAACTATTTGCTATAGATAATTATTTTTATTAATATTTATGTATTAGTATTATTTTGTATGTATTTTTGAGAGGCAAGACGATTGTCTCTCTTTTCTTTCTTTTTTTTTTTTTTTTTCATTTGAAGGAGAAATAACCTTTCATGGCATGGGTTCATTGTGCTTGTCACCACTAGCATTATTTAGGTGTAATTTCCAGCACATTTTTAAGATTGAAAAAGATGTGTTAACTTTAGATTCACAAAAGTACATGAGCTACTAAGGAGCTAAGTTGATTGCTGTTAAATACCACCCTGGAAAAACTCATCATCTTTTCTTCTACAGGAAACTTTCATTAAGTCTTCCAGGAAACTCACATTTGTAATTGAGTTTTCTAATGTTCATGTTGATGCACTACATTACATTTACAGCTTACTAAGTTACAAGCTGGTTGCAATGGTTTTCTGAGAAGAAAACAACAGGTTTCTGAGAAGACTGTTTGGGATTCACTTACCATGTGCTGGTTCTATTTCCAGCTATCAGCATTACAGAAGCATGCAGGCTACTATGTGAGAAGAATGTGCCTGGTGTTACAATGTCTCTATTTAAATACATTTCCCTTATAGGTGCTTTTGTTCCATCTTATCATTGGCTTGTTCCATCCTTTCTTTCTCTTTTCTTTCCTTTTTCCAAGTTGAAAAAATAATTTATTTGCAAATATGCTTCATATTTATATATTTATGCTTCGTATTTATGTTATTTACGCTTCATATTTAATATACCATGTGCTTCAGTTTTCTCAGGGATACTGAAGTTAACAGGAATACAAATATAAGTGAAGTTTTAAAAAATGCTGAAATGTTCTGCTGCTTCTGACCTCTCTGAAAATAAATATGTTAATGCAAAATTTGGACAACTAATTTTATTTTATTTTTTTCCTTTTGGGTAGTCGGTGACCATAAATGTTTCTGAAAACTGCTGAGTGTTCAGCAACACACAGATTTACATTCATTTCTGATTAAATGTGACGAAGTTTCATATTGCTAGTTTCCAAAAAAAAATCATAAATCATCTTCAAGACTTCAGCTTTGTGACTGACTCTTTGAACCTTTCATGAAAAAAAAAAACAAACATAGCAGAGCATACAAAAGATAATTAATATCAAGCATTGATATGTATCCATTTAAATAATAATCAGCATGTCTACCCCTTGATTAAAAATTGGTACTTTTCCAACTTTTTAAAATTCATATGCGTAGAGCAGTTCATTAACTTGGAGATAACTTTTATAAATTATGTGGTCCATAGCTCCACATACCTCAGTACCCTAGCAAACAAGAAAAAAAAAGTACAAGCCAGTCAACACCTTTCATCAAAGTATGTAATGACTCTGATATATCTGCAAAAATAATAAATAAAACAAATTAAAAACAAGTACAAGGATCTGTAATTTCTATATAAAAGTAGTTCATTTGGAGTATGCACCAGCACTATTCATCACTTATTTACGTTTCTTCTGAATATTTCAGGAAATTCTGATATTTACAGCTGGATGTATATATTATTGAATAAGTACATCAGTTCAAAATTACAATCTGTTACTTTTTTTTTTTTTTTTCTGAGGGGGAATAAACATGAGAAAAGTTGCAGGCACTCTGCTATCACCCAGGCTTTTATGGGATACCACACACATGATCACATGATTATTGTATTTCTTATAAAAGTAATTCATTGTTCTTTCAGGATGTAAGGTGATGACACTGAGGAAACATAGTCTGAGATGGGGAAGTGATGAGCAAATCTCACCACGGCAGTGGATGGTTGAGCCATTGACTGCTTGCTTCCTGTCAGTGCTTTGGGCTGCTGAGCTATTTAACTCATACTTCAACTACCTGAAATTGGTGTTAGCCATTTTTTTGGGATGCTATTTATTGCAAGAACATTTTTTTTCCTCTCTGCTTTCTGTCAAAGTTACTATATTATCTGGTTTTATGGAATCAGTGCAGCCATGTTGTATGAAACAAGAAAGAAAATACTGCAAAATGCATAAAGGAGCTACAGAGAAAGCTTTACAGCCATTGTTGAACTATGTTACCTCTGTTGCTGTTACACAAACAGACTGTGTTTGAAAGGGGTTACCATTCCCACAAATGTGATAAAGAATCTAATACAACAAAGGTTTCCCGACTTTTTAACATGCATACTTTTTTTTTTTTTTTACAAACCCAAGAGTAATGAGAAAAATTATAGTATTTAGCCAAAAGTTTTTGAATTAGAAATAAAAATATCATAGGTTGCTTAGTATTCTGAGTTAGTCCACCTTGAGAAAAACAAAGTAATTTTTAAAACACTTTTCACTTTCATTAACAGATTTTCAACAGTGTCAGAATCAATTTTGACTTGCTTTTCCTCTGAATGACAGAGATGAAATTCTAAGAGTAGTACTAAGTACTAGCATAAAGCATTTGTGGTTGAAGGAATAGTTTTAAAATGAAAGGTAAGACTCTACTTTAGTAAAATACTGGAAACTCTTTGCCAAACAAAGCAAATCAGCTCCAGAAAGTGGATTTTCTATGTAGTAAAAAATAAAAAAATACAAGTCTGACTGATATTAGCAAGTAGCTTGTCCTCATTTTAATTCTTGGAACTCCTCTGGGTTTTCCAGCCTTGTAGGAAACAGAAACAAAATACAGCCAGACTAGAAGGATAGCTGGTGCAATGCTCTGCAGGTGCCAAAAATGTATGTGTGTTTAAATCATTTGCCTTGACAGGATGCAATCTACGATACTGCATTTGTGCAACTTCAAATATTATTCCATTTATTCTCAGCTTCTTTTATGATTTCACTTTATTTGAATAAATGTCAGATTGTTCAGACTGAGTCATTTCAGATTGCTCTGGGTCAATGACACTATGAACACTGTATGACATTGTCAATTTACGTTAAAAAATTACATTTATATCAAAAAGGGTTCTTTTCTAGTTGCCTACCAAATATAATGCATGTAGGAAAGTAAAAAACATAAAGGCACGGGTTGTGTATGAAAAAAATTACAGATGTGAATTATCTTCAATTGCATCTTACATTATATCATCAAGTAATCAACCAAGAACAAATAAATTAAATACTAAAACCTAGCTTTTTATATACTTTTAAAAAAGTGCCACTCCAGTGAATATAAATGTAGAAAAGACCCAAGGATGACTTCATTATTGAAATAGAAGATAATTATGGCAGCTTGATACTGCTACAAATATCTTGTTGGATCCTGTAGTACACTGCTACAAACCCTGTTGGAATTGTTCTGACTAGTTATTACATTTTTAAGCCGCAGATCATTCTTTTCATCCCTCACAGAAAGTGCTGTCTATTTAGGGGAGAACTAAGGTAAATATATTTTATTTTTCCTTTTAGCAAGAAAAAAAAAAAAAGGTGGAAAAGAGAGAAGACAGCAAGAATTCTAGTTCCCTAGATTCCCTTCCTCTTGTAAATTAATGGAGCATACATGTGGACAGATAAATGTTACTCTACCAGAGAGCTGAGCAAGATATAGATTTTATGCCAAGTAAATCTTCCTTTATTCTATTTCGTGGCCTTCAAACTGATCTGATGGTATTACCTGTAGCTATTAAGTGGAAATATTGTTATCACCTGTTTTGCATCCTTTACACTTTTAGAGATATTAGATACACAACCAGATTCAGATCATTTTTTTATATGTGTATTTACCTAGGACTGGAAAAAGCAAATAAATACATGTGTACATAAGTGTGCATGTGAATGTGTCAGAATGTAACATGAGAGAGAGACTATTAAATGTATAGTGCATAGTTTGAGCTCTATATTTATTTCCAAAAAAAAAAAAAAAAAAGCAAGCAATACAAAGCGATCATACCTGTAAGAAGAAAACTCTATTGTTCAAGTTCTGTTTAATACATATTAGCGAAATAGACATCTTTTAAAAGAAAAAAAAAAAAAAAGTGATTATTTCTTCAGGCATCTGCTTTTAAAATCTACTCAGTTACATAGTCTTTTTTGGTGCTTTTCATTTACAACAGTATTGCTTAACAGAAGAAGGAAGATTTAAATGGAGAGTGAAAAGTTTAACTTGGAAGTGAGAGGAAAAGAGATTATTGCTAACACTGCTATTACAAATAATAATAAATTTTATTTTTAAGCAATATATTTCTATTTTGGTATTCACTGAAGTCAAAGCAGCTTTGTCTACACATTTTCCACGGTACAGATAGACAAGTAAATGTTTTACTTAGCCATCAAAATAGATGGCATGTTATTATAAGCTTTTTGTTATGTATGTATGAGCATATGTTTAGTATTTGTTAACATTTTGACCTCCCCTCAAATTATGGTAGTAGTAAATGTTGTCTTGCTGTAGTCATAATGTTCCTTAGCTGTTCCTTAGGGAGAAACAAACAGGTAAACAAACAAAACAACAAACAAACTTTCGATGTATAAGCAACTCATAATAAACAGTTCCCAAATGCATGTCAATTTCTGCCCACATAGCTGAAATAGCTTTTGCCATCTTTCCCTTGACATATGATGAACATGAAAAGCTTCCATTTTTTTTGTTTGTTTGTTTGTTTGTTTTTGTTTTGTTTTGTTTTGTTTTTTCATCCTCTTCTAAGGTGTTTGTTCCTGAGTCTCTTCTTCAGTGGCACAGTTATGGTTGCTATCTAACTCCTTCTTAGGGTCTGGTCATTACTTCAAACAGATAGATATAAAACAAAAATACAACCAGGGGACCGTTAGCATATTATGATAATGGCCTTAAGTTTAGTTTAGGGAGTACACAGTCTTATGTGGCCAGTGTTTTGTAGGTGCTAAGGGAGAGATCAGAGTAAATATTCTTGTGAGTTTAACATCTGTTAGGTAGTTACTTCAGGCTTCAGGAAAGTAGAGTCACAGATCCAGTAGTCCTTTAGTGCATTAACATGTGTTAATGTATAGCATGATTTTGCCAGTAATACATTATTTAAATAGCTTAATGATGCTTCTCAAAACAAACAAACAAACAAAACAACAACCAAGGCAACTGCTGCATGTGAGCATTGCTTAAGTAATTGCACAAGCTGTTAAATGTGAAGTGAAATTTGTGTATAGCTATAAAACACATGATGACAGGTGAACATCTGGAATTTATGTAGATTAATATACATTTGATAATGAATATGCATGATTTTATGAGACTCAAAACCAAGTATGTACACAATTGTCACAAGAAAATATTTAACCTACTCATCAGGTTGCAAGGGTTTCTAGATAACTTATGGAGTTAGCTTAAACTAATATAATGGCTTATAAAACAATATTTCCCAAATACAAAAATTTTAAGCCAATGACCAGAATATGCAAAAAATAGAAATATAGATTGAGCTGTTATAGTAAATACACATCATTAACTTGAAGAGAATATCTCAAAGAGAGTCTAATGTTTAAAATAATTTTCAATTTATAATACAGTCCAGATTTAGGTCATTTGGAAGTGCAGAGCTCAGACACATGAGGCAGCTTTGTCTTTCCTCTGGTGTCTTCATCCTGAATTCATCCACCAACCTGAATTAATACATCTATATTTGACCTGTAGCTAACAGATCTTGTAAGTGAGGCTGATGTTGCATGCATGTCATCTTAAAAGCTGTAACTTACAGTCCTGGCCCAGCTGCCACAGTTGCGATCCACAGAGATGCAGTTTTCTTGTTCCTAAACCATTTCTAAACTATCTCCCTGAAAGAATTCTCTGCTATGAAAATCACCATTTCTGGATACCCTCCACCCCTTAAATAAAAAAATCCAAAAGCAAATATCCTCCCTACCCCCCTAAACAAACAAGAGTCTGACTCATTTTCCTGGCTTATAGAAGGAAGGAAGGATTGATGGAACAGTAATAAAGAAATGGATACTACAGTTGGTATTATTTTGTGGTAGATACTACAGCAGAGTTTATTTTTGTCCTTGGTTATATTTGGAAAACTTTATCAGTGCTGTGCAATGCTTTCTTTTTGATCAATAGTTTTACTGAAAATAAGTTTGCAATTTAGCAATGTTATACAACAATCTTTTTTATTACCATTCCTCTCTTTCCAACAGTTGATTGTCTACTATGTGTGGATTTGCCTAATCTTTTTTTCATATGGTCTCATACCTATCCTGGTTATTCATACTGTCTTTGTTTAACGAGAAAAGAAACAGGTCTTTTGATATCTGGATAATTTCTTAAGTATAAATTTACAATAAAGGTACAATTAAAGGTACATAAAGGTACAATTCAATGTGCTGCCTATGGTGAATAAATTTGTAAATAGTATAGCCAAATATTCCTAGTGTCATGCCTCTTTTGTAGATTTTTTTTCCCCTAAGGATGAGGTAAGGAATATTTTAATTATGAGTACAGAAAGGCAACATTTAATACTGCAGTGATTTGAGGGGAGGTCAAAATATTAACAAATACTAAAAATTGTTCATGTACTCAGTTCAATTTTAGAAGTACTTCCATCTCATCATAAAAAAAGGATCTTGAAAATAATAAAAATTAATTAATTTGGAATGTTTGAAGTGAAATACTGTTACTGTGTTTAGCAATGAGAACAATTCAACTTTTTCTGTCAGGAAATTACATTAAAATTCATTTTTTTTCTATAATATTGAAGTAATATTGAATATCATTGATATTGGGATGAAACATTTTGCTTTTAGTTAAACAGAGTTGAATTAAAAGTGTTTTTTAATTATTTTTATTTTTTATTGACCCAGAGAAAATATTTATACCACTCATGTATTTTAAAAGGGCTTTCTATCTAATTCAAACATGGGCCAAACTACCAATTGTCCATACAAATGTTTACTGAAAAACTAATGATCAAAATTATCCTTATGTGTAGTTGTAAGTGCACAAGCTTATTAAGACAAGAGAGGTAAGAATGGTGCTTTTAGGAAGTACTCTGAACATATGTTGTCAGTCCTTCATCATTCACTGCCTTCTGCATACGCCTTCCAGGGAGAAACCCCACCTCACTACAGTTCTTAGTAGAAATGAAAGTAGTAGTTCTTCAAGTAGAAAAAAAAAGTGTTGGGTATCTCTATAAGGTGTCATGTCAGCTAAATGTTTTAGTGCTTCTTATGTGATTTAAAGTCTTTTATTAAATCTCTAGGCTATTATATATTTGGTGGGTCATTCTGTGCTGTGGGATTCTGTTTGTTGGTTTCAATACATGGTTATGCTTAACCTAGAATTCAGTGAGCAGCAGAGCTAACAGAGCCTGCTCTCTTGTTTTATATGTCTTCAAGATGAGCCTTAACACCCTCACTTTGAGTATCTTTTACCTTCCCAGTACAATAGCCATCCCGTTTATCATCCATGCTCCCACCTATCAGCCTTGCCCAGCTGCCAGGGCAAGAAGATAAAGTGCTTTTATGTACCGTGCTTTTACTCAGGCAGAGCTGAGCACATTTCCCAGTGTCTGTGCTGCCCTTTTATTAACAGAGGCTTCCCTGGGATCCCGGGCTCCTTGAGACCTATACTATTGAATGAATACACAGACTGTAAGATCTAAATATCACTGAAATTTTGTAGTAAATTAGAACTTTAAATGTTCAGTCAGTCAAGCTGAAAAGTTTGTCAGTCAAGATACATGTAATTTCAAACTGACTTCAGGATTCACAAAAGGGGGACAGGCAAAGGGCAACACTATGGTAGAAGCTTGTTTCCTTAAGGAAGAAAGCTAAATTTTGATCATCTGGAGTATGCCTAAGACTTCTGCTGTAGATACAGTAATTAACATTTTTGGTATGTTCACAATAGTAATTTAATATATTTAAAGCAATTCAAGCAATGGAGTCTAAAATGACAGTGTACCTATGAAGCGCACATTCTTAAATTTGTTGGAATTTGGCTTCTTTGCATCATGGAAACACTGGCATTTATTCCTAAATAGTAATATATCTATACAGAGAGATTTAAAACTGTTTTGCAGTGAAATCAGGTTCAGTGCTTGGCTCTCCACTTTATGCCAGCTACAGTTTGAAATGTATTACTTTTTATTATGGGTATTTTTATTTTTGAATCAAATAAGTTTAGTTATTGCAAAAACAAGACTATTCATAATGGTTTGGGCCAAATATAGTGCAATCAGATGGTGTGCAGGTTTTCCTAAAGAGCTTTGACAACCTCTTAATCTTGATATGTAGCATGCCATCTATTCTAGTCACGGTCATTTAAAAAACATATAATGCATGTCATGCTAAATTGGACACTAGCTGTTTGTTTAGTGTGGACATAATTACACTATAAACTGAACTGCAGTTGAAACTGAAAAACAGGCTTGTAGCAATATTTTTAAAGTTTATAGGTCTTTTTGCTAAACCACATCTTAGATTTTCTTAGACAGCCTATAGTCATTTTACTGCCCCTTAATGCTCCTCTCTGGGTCAGGTAAGGGAAATGAGACTCAGGGGCCAGAGATTTACATTCTCATTTGATGGTGTTTCTATGTCTCTGTGTAGTTTTAAGTAGGTATCCAAGACATGCTACAGGATCAAGAAGATCTGTTACTTTGCTTGCCTGGAGCTTCCCTCTGCTCTGTTAACTGGAGTTTCGATATCTGTCTCGTATGTGAAATTCTTCAGTCCTTGCACTTTCAAAACTTCCATTGACTGATCTCAGCATTGATTCCCTGTGAACTGTAACAATCCCTCTCACTTGTCTGATGTCTTTAATCTTTTGATCCATCTCCATGACTAATCAATAGTTATATTGTCATGGAGGCAGTATATGTATCCACATCCAGGCTCACGTGGCCACAAACAGTTTTTGTTCAACAAATTGGTACAGAAACAGCTAAACATTTTCTAGGATGGAATAGTAAGACATTCCAACATATCCTGAAGAAAATGGCATGTATGATGGAGTTACTTGTTACCTGCTAATGTTTTTTCTTTCTACCAACAGGTCCCATAAGCAGCATTTTGGTCAATAAGTATGGTAGCCGGCCAGTTATGATAGCAGGGGGTATCCTGTGTTCATTTGGCATGATTGCTTCCTCTTTCTGCAATAGCGTCTTGGAGCTTTATCTATGTATTGGGGTTGTTGGAGGTAAGAGTGTTCCTTAAAATATTTTATTTTTTCTAATGCTGTTTTACCTTACTGAGCAAGAACCCACTGTGCAAGGCATTCTACAAATGCAATACAAGAAGGTAGCAAGATCAATTCATTTTAGCTAGCTGAACTGCCTAATTTTTTAAATTAGCTGGTGTAATGTTAAATTATTTCATAGGATATTCCAGGAATAACTGATGATTTTATTCAATAAATGCTGTATGTATGTACTGTTTCATGCTTCACTGTAATTATAGTATAAAAATTGATTGGCTTGTGACAGCACTTATTACAGTAATTTGTGTGGAATTTCACATTCATTGTTTTAGCTTTCAATCACATTAAATGTCAAATGGGGTGGCAGAGGCTAGCAGAATTCTAGTGAAAATGCAAAACGCACTCCCAGCTTTCTGTAGGTTTATACATACATAAACTCCCATAGAAAACATGACAACTTTCAGCTCAATGGCTTTCTGTTTAAAATCCATGTCAAACCCCAAATAAAATTATTCAAATGTCATTAAAGATATGGATATTGCCAAAGGCAATGAACTAAAGTAGTCATAAAGCCAGTAAATTAAATAACCTCTTTACCAGAAGTACCTTAAAAGAACTATCTCCTCAGAATAAGGAAGGCAAATGAGATTAGAGGTGAAATATTGGCATGTAATGAATGAATAATACTTATTATTGTGTTGCAGCTTACCTTTCTCTACACTGGGTCTAAAGGATTCCTCCTTAATTTTTTTTTTTTAAGTTCTAATTTACTACATTTTAAACTTGTTCCCAGTTAAACAGTAAAGTCTGGGGCCAGTAATGTGTCTGTCAGAGAAGAAAACTTATTTCCTGTGCCATCACGAAGATTCATAGCTACTTAGCCTTTATTGCCTAGATGTCTTAATGTGGAGAGAAGGCCTGGAGGTGCAGCTCATGCACTTGGCTGATGTGGATGTGTGGTCAGCTCCCATACTTGTCGCCCTCTTCCACAACTCTTCCTCCTTTAGTGGGGACTTCAGTACCTGAGGAAGTAGAGCTGAACGTGTTTCAAAAGAATTAGCCATTTTAAATTCCACTTTTATACACAAGTTCAATCTTAAATAGGCTGGGAAATATAAAGTGAGGAGATTAATGCACTTAAACTCACCCTGCTTTCATTGTAGCTGAGATGACATCTAATAACTTTTGTGAAATGAGCCAAGAGAGAATTGTATTATAGCTTAGTAAATAAAAAACAGAGAGTCATGGCACTGACACCATCATTCCTCTGTCATTCCACTGTCTCTATCATTGCTGAAACACAGCAAGAAATTTGGGCTTTTATTGCAATGCTACAGGGAGAAATGACAGAATATCACTGTGACATAGTCTTGGCATTTACACACACGGAAAGCCATGAAGAAGTTGTATTTTTCATTCTTTTATGCTAGTTGGTTTTAATCTTCACTGAAAATCACTAGATTAGATACTGGTCATTTTAAAAATAGCTTGGTAAATGTATGATATGTTTTGTTTAGTGCATGAAATGCAATAATACTTTGTTTTATGTGTTGTTTAGGTCTGGGTTTGGCATTCAACTTACAACCTGCCTTGACCATGATCGGCAAGTATTTCTATAAAAAGCGTCCCATTGCTAATGGACTGGCCATGGCTGGAAGTCCAGTGTTTTTGAGCACATTGGCACCTCTCAATCAATTCCTCTTTAATGCATTTGGCTGGAAAGGAAGCTTTCTCATTCTGGGAGGACTTCTTTTGAACTGCTGTGTGGCTGGGTCACTTATGAGACCTGTTGGACCAAAACCAATTCCTCCTGTGAAAAAAGATGTTGAAAAAGGCACAGGAGATTCTACCCTGCACAAAAACAACAAGAAGTCTTTTTGGCAAACTATCAATAAATACCTAGATTTATCCCTATTCAAACACAGAGGGTTTCTGATCTATTTGTCAGGAAATGTCATTATGTTTATTGGTTTCTTTGCTCCAATAGTATTCTTGGCTCCTTATGCCAAGCACAAGGGAATTGATGAATATTCTGCTGCTTTTTTACTATCTATTTTAGCCTTTGTAGACATGTTTGCTAGGCCTTCAATGGGACTTGTAGCAAACTCCAAATTTATCCGGCCAAAGATCCAGTACTTTTTTAGTTTTGCTGTCTTCTACAATGGCGTTTGTCATATCTTGTGTCCTCTGGCAACAAACTACACTGGCTTGGTGATATATGCTGTATTTTTTGGGTTTGCATTTGGAATGGTTAGCAGTGTTCTCTTTGAGACACTGATGGACCTCGTTGGGGCTGCCAGATTTTCCAGTGCGGTTGGACTGGTTACCATTGTGGAATGCTGCCCTGTGCTCATAGGCCCTCCTCTAGGAGGTAAGAATTTCTTTTATTATTTGTTTTCCAGACATGACAGCATGAAATTTGCAGTATAGTATTGAATTAATATAAAACTTATACCTAATATTATGTAACACTTTCTCTGTGAATAGGAATGAACTATAGGAATACTGCACTATATCTATTAACTTTGCACTTTACAATTTCAGACCCACATGAAAATCTAAAGGTGTATTGCATGTATATGCAATAGATAGATTAAGAGCATATCTCGACTGACCTATAAGTCCAGGTGATAGATGTATGCTTTCCTGATAGCACTTAGTGCTATCTTTGTGGTCTTAATTTACATGTAGTCAATTCCACTTTGTTTTTCAGCAGCACAATTCTTACTCTCCTGAACTGATCAAATCCACTGCTCAGTTTTTATGAAGATCTCAGTAAACCTCCAACCTCATTACAGCTAGAGAAGCACATGCTTACATTTAAAGTAGCAACTTTAATTTGTCTGAATGAAGAGGATTTGTGTATCTAAACGGAAGAGACCAGTAGAGAGGTGCTGGAAAGGACAGGGCAGCCCAGGCAGGGTTCCAAGTGCTGTGCTGTGGAGCGTTGTGCTCTGGCATGGACTTCACACCATACCTCCAACGATCAGCCTGTTGTCCAGCCTGTTTCTATAGCCAGTAGATATGTTTAAGATAATTCAATCATCCTGCCTGGATTGGAAGTTCTTAATATTACTGACTTCTCTTGTCACTGCAAGTAAGGAAATCTCAAAAGGAACTTAGGTGTATAGCTTGGTGTATAGCTATTTTTAATTTTGGGGCTTCTGGCACCAAAAATGATGAAAAGCATCTTCTCTTAGATTATTTTATCTTTTCCATTTTGTTTTTTTTTTGGTAAGTATTTAATAATGCTGTTAGTGAGTTTTATAATCATTATGTTTCTTAGCATGTAAGAGACTAAAGACATAGATGCTCAAATCTTGCTAAAAAGTATAGGTTAAATATGTGTGTGCATGTGTTGCAGTGTAAGCCTAACAATAAAAAATACAAAGATACTGAGATTCCCAGTCCTGTGAATATGCACTACACACAAAGCAGTGCCAGAAAAGTCAGCAAGACCATATGTGCCTAAAGGCCATTACACACGTCCACATATTTTAAGGATTATTGTCAGTATCTGTAAGAAAAGAGCATTCTTGAGTGAAATTTTAAATAAGCCAAAACTATTCCACTTACTTCAATACAATTATATGTGTAAAAGTAAATGTTCAATAGTCCACAAGATATTCCATATTTTCCTCGTCTTTTAACATATGAGTTCATTTTGGTAATGGCAGAAGAAATGCATTCTTCTCACACAGACTCTGCCTATGCCACCTAGTGGGGGGAGTGAGCCCGTGAGTTACAGAGTCCAGCCTTTTCATTCCAGCTGTGAAATTGATATTAAAATTAACTCTAAGGATATAAATCTAATATTAATGCTGCAATAACATATATGAGTATTTTTCAATATATTAGGTTTGCAGACAATTTGAAAGGCATGCATTTGTGCTATAACTGTATGAGTAATTGATTCCTTTTGTTAAATAGAGACAATGGGGAAAAGCTAAATTCCAGTTTTGACTAGTTCATATCCTTTCAAATATTATGCTGAAGTAATGTTAATGCAGAATCTCATTTTTAATGTTATGCAAGACTGCTTAGAGATAAAAACTGGTAAATAGTACTATTTACACTAATAGGTGAATTATACACTTGCAGTGCTACTTGAGTGTTTCCTAATACTAGGTTTGTGAAATAGAGAAAAGACTAAAATAGTTTGACGGCTTGTAAGTGTGTCTCAGGTGAATTACGGCATTATGGCTGCAACCCAGTAAAAGCATCTAAATAGATACATTGTAATGGGCAGGTTATCTTTTGAATTTCAGTGCTAGTGTAGCTGAGTTCAGAGCTAACTACTTGGGTATGTACAGATGTTGATTAGGGAGTTGAAAAAATCAGAAAGAATGGCTAATAAAGTGGAACCACACTTAGATTTTATTTTCGTTGTTGTGACCAAACTAATCTGAGAGTTGTGAATATAATTTTAAGGTACAGGCTTCATCTAAACTCAGCAGCTGAAGATGATGGCTGAAGGGACAAGCCTTTCTATCTCTTTCACCACTCACTGGAAAATAAAAATGAAAAGCAAGCACTTGATGCACAGTGACAGCAGCCTAAGAAGGCACATTCCTCCTCATCCTATTGTCTTTATGCAGCTTCTATGAGTGTCAGACAGTCATTCCAAAACAATAGGAAACAAAATTAGGAGGTGAATAAAATAATAAGACAATGAAAAAATGAAAATGAAAAAAAATGGAAATGTCTATCATTATTCATTAAGCTTTACTCATTTCATTCTTCAATATTTTATTGTTGTGTTTGATTCCAGTGACAATTGGTAGCTTGGTTAATACAGGTTTTGTTAGAGGTCCACTCTGTATTTTATAGAATTTGAATATAGAATTGAAAAAGCTTTTCTGCTCCAACTTCAAAACCAGGCCATATATAAATATTTTCCTGAGGAAATATTTGTATTGTATTGAGTATTCTATTCTAAAAATGCATCTCTCCTCTTGTTTTTCTATTCCAGGCTGGTTAGTGGATGTTACTGGTGAATATCGATACATGTATTTTGTCTGTGGAGTGATTGTGATTGTGGCCAGCATCTGGTTGTTCATTGGTAATGCCATTAACTATAGGCTTTTGGCAAAAGAGAAGAAGTTAGAAGATGAAAAGCAGAAAGCCGAGAAGAACGCTGACTCGAAGGAGGCAGAACCATTAACAAACAATGAGAACGAAGATGCTGCCAGCAGAGCAGACAAAGCTCTTGAAGATCCTTCAGAAAGAGAAACCAATATTTAATCTGCAATGTATCTCAGAAGGCAACATTTATGACTTCCATTAGAAATATGCCTTCAACACACAGGACAGGTTTTCTGGTAATAATGATCAGTCACAATATTGGATGGGAACAGATTTTTGCCCCATGGCAAGACTCCAAGTTAAATTACTATCTACAGATTATTTATTTCAGAGATACAAAATTGAGGTTACAGAGGTAGTGACTCCATGCAATGAGCCCATCCAAACTATGACTCTGGACAATCAAGAGTCAGGTAAACCACACGTAAGACTTCCAGTGACAGTTTTGTTTCAAAAGTACATCTAATACAAAAGTATCTCTTACTCTTATATGGGAGGATACTTTTTGTTCACCCTTATTGTTAATGTCTGCAAAAAAAATCTGGCCAAACTGTACTTACCACTTACGTCAAAAACAAATGTAAGCTCAAAGGTTTGTTTGAAAGGAAACAAGAGTACCTGAGTGAAGCACAATGGAAACGTTTTTTTCTCATTTGTATGCTCAAAATATACAAATGTATGATCAAAATATACATTACACCTGTATAAAGAATTATAATATGGATGTAAAAGTTAAGGTTGGAAGACAAACAACTGTTGGGCACCATCTCTAAAATGCAATAAACAGCTGAATTAGAATATATTCTGGAGGTTATTTCCTCCTGTGATAGGTGGCTATGTTGTACTTCAACAAATATATTTGAACACAGCTCACTAATTTGAACTAACCTAAATGAAACAATTTTGAACCAGGATTTACATTGCTAACAGGAGCATCAATTAGTTTGTTCAGTTGCGTATTCCTGTATGGTTGAAGGAACTGGACCAGACTGTGAAGCCTTCTTTCTACAGGGACTAGATTAACCCTGCTGACTAGATTTAACCTGCTGATATTAAAAGGATCCAGGCCACCCTTGTCTTTTGTGGCCTGAACCAGTTTCATGGCAGTGGCATCAGTGTAACTGCTTGGCTTTATTGGCAAGTCATCAGTTGATGGTCTCCTAAGAGGAGATAAAAGGTCTAACTGATCCTGATCCTTGCAGACAGGTAACTTCATGCTAGTTATCTCCTTTTCCTATGCATTTAGTAAAAAGCTACTTCTTTTTCATATTGCTGATTTAAACAAAAATGCTGCAAGGCACATTGACAGTGCCACTCTGGGAGCTTTGTATCGACATACCATTTTTTTGTGCAGGGTATTTGATCTTGTGTCTATGGTTTCACACATTCACTTACACCAATTAAAATGTACACAATTTTTCCTCATCCTTTATGTAAAGGAAAACAAAGCCTAAAATTTTACTTTACAAAAATGATTTAGCATTGCAATCTTCTGAAGGTATTAAATTAAAGTACTTTTATTCTATTTATAGGTGAGGAAGGGTGATATTTGTTTTGGAGTGTTGTATATAAATACTTTGGATGTTGTGAAAATTAAGGGTCTGATTCCTAAAACATGCACTGTTTATGCAGGATACACGTACATTCAGTTTAGGAAAAAATAGTATCATTCATTTTAGCCCTCTTTTAAATATCAAAAAGTTGCAAATATGTTGGACTAACAGATGTTTTAAACACACTTTGAAGTGCCAATAACAAAAGAAGAACAATAGTAAAAACTAGCAGATGTTACTGCTTTTGAGAAAGCAGTTTCTTAAGAATAGTGTTCAATACAATTATCTTAATTCCTTTAATTCCTTTCTTTTTTTTTTTTTTTTTTTTTTTTTCCAAAAAATATTGATAGTGCTTGCCTCTGTTTTGCAGGGTTATCATCATGATATTCCACTATGATTTTCCACAGTAGTGCTGATCTTTTTCATTATCTCAGCAGTTTTGGGGAAGAGACATCATAAATCTACTGGCAACATGGTACAGAAATAAATGTCTTCTTTTTACCTAATTATGTGCAGGAAAATTAAACACCTCCTATGTGTTCTGTAGGTACACTAACAAGAAAATAGTTGCATTTCAGAGTTTTGGGAGAAAATAAGGGTTACATGTTCGGATTTGAGCAATGAACTGTGTAAAGGAAAATGATTTAATCTCAGTAAAATTCCAGTTCCTTTGCCAACCCTCAGTTCCAGAGAACAAATAAACACCTCTTTCCAGGATGTAGTCCTGCCAACACCCCATGAGGTAAAAGCATTTCTCTCGTTTTGGCTATATGGGCATAATGGGTGAATTCTAGGATCCAGTCTGTGAAGGCCCTACATGCCCAGAATCAGAAAGAGAGGAAGAGTTTCATAAGCACTAAGCTTTCATAGAGTTAGGAATATCAGCTATAAAGGTTGGATTGCAAAAGATGAACCGAAACTTCAGCTAAAGAGTAGTCATCAGGAACATTACTCTGTTCTTTCTATTCTTGACAGCAAGTGGTAGAAAGGCAGAGATTATTTGAAAGGATTTGAAGCCTTTCTTGAGTACTTGAATGAGCCAAAATAACTGAGGTGCTCATTATCTCTTTGGGAAAAAAAAAATACAAAAAAAAAAAAAAAAAAAAAACAGGGTAGAAGACAGCATCATCTTTTGATTTAAGCCTGTTAAAAGATGCTGTTGGGTAAATAAGAGACTCAGAAGAAAGATGATAAAAAAGGGCAAAAAGGCTCTTAGGAAACATGCAGGCATCTAATCTGTTCTGTGCAGGATTGCAGAATACACATGGCATAGGAAATAAGGGAAAAACAAGCTTCTTTGAGCCATAGACACACCTGACCATGAGTAACAAAAATGATGTTCCTGTCTCAAAGGAAATCAAAATTTATATAAACACAACCCTCTGCAGAGCTCTTGCTCTTTTATTACCAGTAAATTATGTTAGGAATGAAAGAGCTGCTTCACCACCACTCACCAATGTACAATTTTTAATCATACAATAAGGTAAAATGATGTAGCAAGTAACTGAAACAATATAAAACGTGAACTGACTCAAGCGAAACATTTCTTTACACCTCTTTCATTATTTTTCCTCTTAAAACTGGCAACAAAACAAAAAATCAGAATACACTTGATACAGAGGCCCTGAGCAACCTGATCTAGTGGGGGCATCCCTGCCTATGGCAGGGGGTTGGAATTACATGATCTTTGAAGTCTCTTCCAACCCGAGCCATTCTATGATTCTATGAGTATTATGGAATTCTGAATCCGTAGTGGGATGAAGAAGATTGGAACCATATCTATGCAAAAACTGCCTGGAATTAAAAAACTATGTCTTCCAAGTAACAGCTTATAAAGAGGCAATTGCTTTGAATATGTAGGTCTTATTTCTAAAAGTAATAACAAATAGCCTTGCATCAATTCTATATTAAGCAGCAGTCTCAAAATGAGTATAACTTGCTTACAACCCGCTGAATATCATTCGTACTAGCACTAATTTTTACTGCATATCATTTCTTTATAATTCTGCTTTCAGAATGAGACCTGGGTATACGCTGTCTCTCTAAACCCTCCTAGTTACCTCAGCCTCCAGTGTGCACCACTGCAGGGTCTAGATTAAGAGATGCCTCTGCCCTACAATCAAGAAATGTGCTCTCAAATTTGAAGATGTACCACATGCATGTTAGGCAGTACAGAGTCAGTAGTCTCTGTCAGTCAATGCAAGCAAATCCTGAGTTGGTCTTAACCTCCTTTATACTTCAGCCTCTTCAAACCTCTGCCATAGTGTCACTGAGTTAAATTATCATCTTAATTTTATCTGATCAATCAAGTAATGCCAAAATCTTAAAATTTGTAGGAAAGGAGGTTGAACCTACATCAATCATATTTTTCCTTTTTAACATCAAGGTTAAATTTCAAATACTTCAGAGTACATATCCAGGTACTTTTATCTCTTTATTTTTTGGGGGGAGCATACTTCTCTAGTAGCTGGAGGGTTCTTCTGCATTGCCCTTTCCAGCTCCAGAGAAAGACTTTTCACCAATAATTCTCAGTACTTGTTCAAGAACAAACGTTCACCCTTGCCACTTCTCACCATTCAACTGTGCTTGCAATTGTTGCCAGTTCTGTATCTCCCTCAAGTTCACAAAAGTATTTTTTTTATAAGAAATGTTGTAGCATAAGTAGTTAGACTGCAATGCTTTTATTTCAGGAGTGTGATTTGTGAACTGCTTTGGAAAAAGTTATCTTCAAATAGATTTTTTTGTTTGTTTGTTTTTATTTACTTTCTTCTTATGAGAATAAATTCAATGTTACTTGGTGCTGAAGTTGATGACAGCAATTTCACTAACTTCATGAATTAAAATTCACATTAATTTAATTTTATTTTTTTTCATGCCAGCATCCAATGTACTTAAAAAAAAAAAAAAAAAGCAACAAAAAACAAAACAAAACAAAAACTTGACAGTGTGTATATAATTGTTTGAAACTTCTCCCAGAGAACTCTGTAGAGTCACAAGCTGTGCTGGCAAATGAGGAGTTTCAAATGTACAACTTTTGTACAACTGCTCATAAAGATTCCATGAAGCAACAATGCATCTTATACTCACTTAAGAAGTAGGATTAATCTTACTTAGTTTTACCCATGTAGAAATCATACTGATTTTATTTCCCATTAGAAATGCATACCTAATTGCAATTTTTATAATTTCATTTCCACTCTCATTGCTCTTGAAGGTTCTGCCCACCCCCAATTTTCCATTCTGATGTGACACAAAGATCTTGTACCTGGCATGTAGTGACTTCTGTTAAATGCTTTCTTTTCATTGTCTTTCCTCAATTGCCTAAGTAATGTTTTTCACTTGCTGCTTTCAAGTCTGTGTGGTTGTGGGGTGGTATTATTCAGATATTTGGAAGCTACAGATACAACATAGCTAAATTGGGTGCTGCCATCAGGATTTCATTAAACAAAGCAAATTACTTTTTTTTTTTTTTTTTAGATGAACTTGCTGTAATTGATACTGACAATTTTGCCTAAAAAATGGCAATTTTTGTTAGTTTCTCTATAGATTACTATTTTTCTATTCACACTGAGGAATATAAAGGGAATTTTTAAAAATACTTATTGTTATCAGAGATGACATCAATTTTAACAAGGCTCTCTGGATTTTTTGGGGGAGTGGGTACTTTTCTGATATTTGTGCATATATACTTTAAAAGCATTTGCATGTATAGACACCTTTTAAATCACAATTTGCAGAAGTATTGCTATATAATTTCAACATAAATTGCATGTTATTATTTTGCAATCATTTTTTTCTCTGTCATCTACCTCTCAATTACAGTTTGGCGACTTGCATGACCCTGGAAGAATACAGCTAACAAAAGCATAGTGGTAAAACATACAGAATATTATAAAGTCTCCCCAATATTTTTGGCTTACAGTTATATTCTATTATATTCTAAGGCAGTGCGTTAACCAAATGACCAAATTCTTTAAATCAATTGGAATAGGTTTTAGTAAGTATGAAGACTTAAGCCATACTGGTATAGTTTTTACAGTAATGAACTGGTGTAAAAAGTGTCATTAAAAGAAAAAAAAATGAAGTGTAAAAAGTATCATTTAAGTATCCAAAGCCCTTTCTGTGAGATGATGTTGCCTTTTTTTTTTCTTTTTCCCCAATTTCTGAATTAATGGAATCAACTAAATGGAAACATTACATGATTAATACCTGCACACATTTCTAAAAAGTATTACAGAATATTTCACATTCTTCGTCACCCCTAAAAATAAATAAATAAAATTATTTGATTTGGAATTCATACAGAATTTTAACTTTCTTTCCCTTTGTGGGGTAGTTGGGGAAGATGATCACAAAATATTGCACTGGGGCCAAGGAAAAATGATTGTTGTTCATATCATCTTTACAAAACCAGAGATGATTGTTTCTTCAAAGATACTCTTTTTAGTCTGCAAACCATTCTTGCCTTCTAGGACCTAGTACAGAGTCCACTGAAGCCAATATAAACAAACTATCAAAGTGAAAGAACTTTATGAAACATTGGAAATGATCTGGCTTCAGTGGAGGCTTCAGCCTTATTTTCTCCATATCAAATCTCAGGAATGTCAGATATAAAACAGCAAATGCAAGATTTGTTGCAACTGGCAAATTTAGCTATCCCTGCATAATATTCCTAATGACTCAGTCCCTAAGTTAACGCACAATATGTATTGTTTTAATAGTCTGTAAATAAACAAAAACAAAACAAAAAACATTCTGAATGTAGATTATAAATATAGGGGATATATTTGAATATATATCGGATCTAATCTGTTCAGCCCCTAAGGAAATTATCTATTTCCTTCCAATCAAGCCTTCCTTCAACAGTTGTTGTTTTTGTTTTTTTTTTTTTTTTCTTCCCTTTTTTTGCCCCCCATTCTTCTTTCCAGAGCAAGTAGTTTGTGTCTTTTGGAATGTACATATTAATAAATATATATGGGAATATAGACACACACATGTGTATGTGTGTATATATGTATTCCCCTATATATACAACTCTAATTTATATATATTATATATATTTGTGTGTATATAAAATATATATAATGTTTTAGAGTAAGTTGCATACTGTGCCTGATAAATGTATTTGTAAACAGATAAAAGACTGCAGCAAATGACAGAAAATTTTAAATGTTTTCTACAAGAGTATATTTTATTATTTCTCAGTTTCTGGTGGTTTCATTTATATTAGAAATTCATTCAGAAAACTGAAATATTCCATAACACTGATATTTCAATAATTCACCTGGCTTAAAATAATCAAGAATTATCATTGTTGTTAGACAGCAGAAATCCTCCATTGTAGAGAGGTTGGTTGGTTGGTTTTGCTGTGGAAGTATTATCTACTTGATCTCTGAATAGACTGTAAAATATAGACTGATTTTTCTTCTACTGTAGTATGTAGGACAAGATCATATGAAAAATTGATGGACATGATACTCTTGTAAAAACTATGGAAAATGAGGATACTGAAGGCCCTGCAAACAATACTCCCATAAAATTATTATGGGAAACTCTCCAGAACACGAGGCTATAAAAAAATGACAATTTTTTGTATCTTTTCCACATTTTGTTTTTATTTTGTCTGCAAATAGGCAAGTCAGTGAAATGTCTACATTTGTCTCTGACTCTTAAAACATTCTACCTTAAGGCTTTTTTTGAGAAAATTTTCAGAGTGGTACATAAAGCACTTAAATGAATACCCTTCCTTAAGTGTGACATAGGTGTATTTTCCGCTTACCACTTACCTGGAAAGTTCACCGTGTCTACAGTCTACCAATAGAACTTGGTATTGCTATGCAATAATTCAACATGCAGTAGCCATTGTTGTTGACTAACAATTTTTTTTCTTCCTTTTTTGTATTTTGCAATACTGTATGGTTTTTACTTGAATATATTGGCTAGGCTTTTATTTTTGTTTTGTTTTGACAATCATTTATTAGCTAGAGGTGCTATTTATGTTCCAAAGACATCTGGGTGGATGATAACATTCTCTTTCTACATGCCAAATGCATTTTTGATCTGACAAAATTCATTGTTCATAATGTATATTAACCCTGTAAAATGCTTATGCACTGCATTAAATTGTACTTAAATGCATTCTTGCTCATAAACCTTTATTCCAGGCCTGTACTAGTGTCTAATGTCCAGTTTGTCCATATATATTTATGGAAAAGTACAAGGAAAAAATGTGTATGATAAGAATTAAAAAAAAAAAAAAAAAAAAAAAAAAGAGAGAAATTAAAATAAAATTTCCATGTAAAGTTTCTGAGAAGATGTAAGACCTTTTTTTTTTTTTTTTTTTTTAATTATTTAATTCTTTAGTAGTAATTTTTTTGCAGTTTTAAAATGTGCAGATATTCATAGAGTCACTATTCAGATTTAGCTAAGATCTCAAAATCACTTACACTTGCATACAAAAACAGAACTAAAAATTTTCCTGTATAGGAAGGATGCTACCAGCCCTTTGCTGTCCCTACCTCCTCTGTAATTACAACTGAATCTTGTACATTACTCAAAAAATGTCTGGACACCCACTAGTCTGGTTGGGATGTTTTTCTATATTCCATGTACATGCAATATCATTAATGTATCACTGACAGTCATTTTCATATAGAAGAGGAATTTGTCCTTGAATTCAGAGGAATTTGGCTTGAAATGCTGGATATAGAAAACTCTATTCCTTCTCATCTCTCTAAGTGTTTAAGGTCTTATGTATTTGTCTATTGGCTTAACGTTATGGTTGCTTGCCCCAGTTAAATTAGTGTCTATTTATAGAATGTGATTGGGTATTTAAAATTAGAGATATTGATTAATATCCTTTACATACAGTTTATGAACCTTCTACACGGAAGAAAAATAAGCTAGTAGCAAACAAATGTGCCAAATTTTTAAAGAAAGTTGAATTACTGAATACAAAATAAATAAATAAATAAATAATATGAAAGCAAATGGCCTTTATTTTTAGATTTCTAATAACTGCAAAACAAATTTTAAAATAATGTTATCAATAATTCTCTTGATATGGAAATGTTGATTCAGCTAAACTATATTTAGATCTTGTTTAGATTCTAGCCTCTTATAATATTTACATATTTCAATATGTGTAATATTCATAAATAATCAATTTTGAGACATAGACCAAACAAAGACTAAAAGTAAAATTGAAGATACAGAGTGGTAAAAGAAATGGCAGAATGAATGTAGTCCAATACTGCTCTTTCCCATTTGTTTTCCATGTCAATATAATATTTAAGCTTGATCAAAGACATTGTTGCTATCACTTCTATGGCTGAACCTATGTTGCCTCAAGGAATCCAGGTGCTTGACTAAAATATATTTCTGATTAATAGACAATGACCAATAGACACTTAACCAAATGTACTTGTTTCTGAGCCTTTGTATTTTGATAGTTCAGTGGCAAGATAGATGGAGACCTCAGTCTGTATTTTTTTTTCTTTATCATCTGTTTAGAGCTTTAATATGTAAATTGACCTGGAGGGTAACCAAGTAGTTTCTCCTCTTTCATGTACTCTTCTCCTCCTGACTTTTCCACACTAGCCATGCTGAAACAAATACCCATCAAGTAAAGTGATACATTTTAGCTGCTAGACATTGATTTTATTTAAAAAGAAAATCAAAGCTAAACAAAATGAAGCAGCAACAGCAACAAAAGCACAAACACCTAAATAAAAACTGTAAGAAAAAATGTTGTTGTTTTTCCAACATCTTGGAAAATTAAGAAGTGTCATACCATATGTGATAAAAATCTCTCAGAAAATTCTTGGGAATGGCAATGTCTCCATAAAGGAAAAAAAAAAAAAAAAAAAAAAGCATGACTGGAGGACATATTGTTCAGCTTTCATAAAAGCCATTCTAATACACTGCAATATATTTATATTATAATAAAGATGCTATTGCTTTGATTTTTTCAATTTTAATTTGAATACTTTCAAGTGGTATTATCATCCCCATCTTGGTACGGTATGGCTCCCTTCGAGAGGAGCCATGAGGATCATCAAGTTCAACTTCTGGTTCTGCACAGTGTCATTTGGACACTCTTTATGTCCTTTGGCTCCCAAAACTGCACACAGTACTCAAGGTGAGGTCACACCAGTTTAGAGCTGAGTGGGACAATCCCTTCTCTTGACTGGCTAGCAGTGTCGTGCTTCAGGATATAGTTGTTTTTTTCAGCCACCACAGCATATTGTTGACTTATATTCAACAGAATCTATCAGTATTTTGCAAGGCTTTGTTTTCTTACAAAATATATGAAGTTTCTTTCTTTCAATGTCTGTTTTTTTTTTTTTATTATTATTTCTTTTTTTCTTTTTTTTTTCTTTTTTAATCTGAATGTAATTATATATATATGTATGTATATAATTTCCTCCCTGTAAATTGTTCAATTATAGAAAATCAAGCAATAGCTGGGAGTCCATTTTCTGTATAAAACTGTTGCCAATTTACTGTGATACTAGAAAAGTTTGGTGCCTTCTGTACCAACAATACATACTCCCAGTCAGGTCTTATGGCTATTAAAATAAGTTTAAACCAAACAGTAAAAGAAATAATTAACTTTTATGTGCTCATACTTTGCACAAAACAAACATTTTCAGAAACGGTCCTTTTAAACCCTAAAGCCATAGCTAGGCATCAAAAGAAATGGCAAAATTTTTAGTGTCATACATATATCTTTTTTTACTGACAAAAAGTTTATTTTGGAGGAACAGTGATTCATTTTGCCAACCATCATAATATACTTTGATTAATAACTGCAATTCCATTTTGGTCTGAATGATAAATGAGTAGCATTTAGGCAGTGCAATTATTCAGTTCAATCACTGAACTGAATAATTGAGAAAAAAATGATTTAGGTTGAACTTTTTTTTTTTATTTTTCCCGGAAAAAGTGTTTCTTTGCCTTAATTACAAAACACATGTTCTCAATGACTTTTTGGACCTTTTGAATGGAAATAAAGGAAGATTTGGATACTATTTATGAAACAACAGGTTTCATTCATGATCATATTATTCATTCATACAGACAGATTCAGTTCTTCTGCCTGTACATTCTGTGAAGGTACTCATGATTCCCTCTTCCAAAAAAAATTGAGGATTAGTGAGTGAATTGCTGTTCTCTGCTCTACGTAATTTTTACTGCCACTGTGACTGGTAATCTTTTCTTCCATTTCACATGGATGGACTCTAGCACCTGGATTATAAGTCTTTCAACAGTGAATATTTTATGCAAAGTGAAACAGCACCAGTGAAAGAACTTTCTGTTACTCTAGACCCAGAAAAATCCTATGGAATTGTGTTTGGGTAATATTGTAGGAAATGCATTGTTTTAGAAAGATACACTATGCATCACTTCTGAAAGATGAAAAAAAATAGATTGTATTGATGATCTCTTTCTTTTACCTGGTTGATGTACACTGCAAACAAAAGTTTTAATTTTTGGATATTAATAAAATTCACAGTCAGACATTTTGTATTTACATGGACACTAGATTTTTTGTATCAAACTCAGAACTTGAGTTGATTGAAAATGACTACCTCACACAACTAGATATTTCTCTTCCCATCCTCAGATCTAGATCTGTATATAAAAAGTATGCAAAAAGAAAATGTGAAATACTGCCTAAATGATCTCAAATGCCTAAATGATCTCACTAAATGATCTCAATTCAGGGATCAAGTGAAAAGATACTAAAAACTCATTCCTAAACTCTGCTTTAACAAAAGCAGCAGCAGCAACCTGGAGATTCAGTGCAGCTGGTAGAGGGTTGCAAGTGGGCTTTTGACAGAAGTTTATAGTCACAGGCTTTCAAAAGTGTGACATGCTTAATAGCCTTCAAGAATTTGAAATTAACACAAGTTTGCAGCCAGCAGACTGCTTGAAGTTCTGCATGTGTTGAAGGGCATCATCAACAAGCATGAAACACCTTGGAACTATTTACAACTCCATTTTGTATATCAGTTAATAACTTATTCCCACATCTGTGTCATCAGTCTTAGCAATGAGTTTTCTGTTTACCAAAGGAAGTCACTGAGAGGCCTCCATGATAATGTTTCTCTCACTTTCCTCCAAGTGCAGATCAGACAGCTACCTGGAGAGCCTGAGGTGAAAATAGCTTGCCGCTTGTCTCTCTCTTTTTTTTTTTTTTTTTTCTTTTTTCTTTTTTTTCCCCCCACTTTCTCCAGCTTATAGCTAAGCATCCACAATACAAAAAATACAAAATAACTAACCAATGCCTTACATCAGGTCTGCAAGTTGCTCAGTTCAGTGGCTCAGCTCATTGAAAGTTATGTTAGTGAAAGTTATGTGTTTTAAACACAGTCCAAATTCTTCCTCTATTTGCCCCAAACCATCTCAAAGGACAAACACAAAGTTTATAGGTTAAACAGTTTGAGGCGTGGTGGTGGTGGTGAGAGGGTTCTCTCTCTGTTAGTCATGAAATTCAGTGTGCATGAATATATTCCACCAGAAGAAACATCAGGTTTTTAAATATGGGGAATTCTCTTTTTTGCCAAAGACCTTAAGTTCTTCACTTGGAAGGAATCAAAAAGCTTTCTGAATAGATTTTTTCACTTCACGCAACCTGTCCTTAAGATAATTTCATCTCTGCCAAGAAATTTTCAGTCACTGTATGGAAGAATACATTTGGGAATAATTCTTTTGACCAATCACATGTGGCTGTGAAAATCATTAGCTATCCCATGATGGGTGGGTGAAAGGAATATGAAAAAAATGACCGAATTTAAGAAGAATCAGAATTTGCACACCCAGGAGTCTTTCCTCCACTCCTATATCATTTCTCTCGAAAGTCCATACACGCTTTCTGGAAAAACTTGTATATTTAGAAAGTTTATCTTTAAAATAGAACCACAGAATAAATAAAATGAAGATTAAAATATAAGATAACTGGAAGTTGATTTGTATCTGTCCAGTGGATTATTTTAGGAAGTTTCCTAGTGTCCTAGTGATTTTCTGGACTATTATCCTACATTTCTAAGCATACAAGAAATGATGTCTAAAGACCTCTGGGGGGGGGGGGGGGGGGCGAGAGAGAGAGAGAGAGAGAGACCTATGAATTCAAGGTGTAATATCAGTGATTACTGATATTTTTATGTTCTCAAAACACATACTGTTTTCTTTGTCACCTTTGTAGCAGCTGAAGAACCACTTTCCGTGCTACAGAATTGCAGACAATATGTTCTCAGCATGAGGCTGCTAACATCCTTGAAGAAAGAATACCAGAACAGCTACTCACTTTCTAACACCTCTAAGCTAGGAATAACTTCATAGTTCAGAACACTCACAGTCACATATTAAATTAAAGACAACTGTTTCTCTGCTCAGTTTGTTATTTCTGTCAGGCTTATTATCATAGGAGACAAAACTGAAAATGTAAGCCAAGTACCTGAGAAACAATATCTAGTCTGCATGAAAACATAACTTACCTTGCTTACAGTCACCCCTTTTTCCTTTTTTTTTTTTTTTTTTTTTTTTTTTACTATGAAAACACGCATCTGCTGGTTGCCCGTAAATTGTATTGACTGGATAACACTATACAGCCTTGCATAGCTTAGAGGATGTGGAGCAAGGGAATGTTCATACAGCTGCCTATTCCCTTGAACATTCAAAGCTGCTGTGATGAGACACAGCTTCTTTTTGTTACCAACAGTTGAAGATAAGATCAAATGTTGCAAGGCTGGTATAAAGTTTTCTTTTCCCACTACATCTTTCCCCCCATTTCACAAATTAAAGTATTGTATCTCAGAATTCCCAGTCAGGGTCAGAAGGGGTAAGACTCACCTTTCCCAGTGACATGTCAATAGCATCTACCATGAAACATAGTAGCTGGGTTAGCTCTTCTCTCACTGTTTCCTTTCACAGAGGCTTTCCCAATCCACCTCTGTGTCTCAAAGTGCAATCCACCTGAAAATATACATAAGAGTTGCTGAATAGGAATAATTTCACAGCAATACAGTTTTGGTGCTGCATGACGGGTTGTGACGTGTGCATGTTGTAGCAATTGGGATTTTCATGGCAGACTTTTAGAGACTTATGTTAAAACAGAAAAAATTAAAACAAACACCACAACACAAACAAACAAACAAACAAAAAACAGAAGCCCTTTCACTTACGCAATGTTAAAGGTGAAGAAACGGATCACTTACTATACTAAGAGATCTTTCACTTCATCTCTGTATGTCCTTATGCCTGGCTACATCACCAAATAAATTTATCTCTAAAGCTGTTTCTACCCATCTGAAAGCAAAAATTTCCTGTACAAAGGTGAGAAACTTTGAAGAAGGTGTGTGTGGGGAGTCCTTTCAGGCAGCAATGGATTGATGAACAGCCCTTCAAAACAGAGTCTGACTCTTCATTCATAAGGCTATAAGAGAGGAAGAGAGAATGAGGAGGTCTTCTGTTGTCACATTCTGCTACTGCTTCAGTTTTACCAACTTACATATGTCTATGAGACTGTCATAGATGAATTGCCTGTTGGGACTCTACAATAACAATACAGCATCTTCTCAGGAAAAGGAAATAAGCTGTTCTCCAAAGCCTTAATTTCAACAGTGCAAAGGCAAGGAAACAACAGATGCAAACCACAAAGGTAAGATATGTTTGGTTGTTAGTTATGGTCTGATATATGAAGTTCAAAGTGTAGTGGTGTCTTCAGTTAACAAGTGGGTTTATGAAACCCACTGTAAACTGATGAAAATCACATTCACTGCCTTCAGTTGCATTACATGAAAGCCCAACCCTCAGCTGCAATGTCGAGTTTCTATCTGCTGATTTGTAATTTTGTATGCTACTAATTTTGATGTAATTTTGAATGCTACTCTTTATTTAAATACTACTTCTTTTACATTACAAAACAGCTGAAACAAACCTCTAGGAAGCTAGTTGAAGCACTTTAACAGTTGTGTTTTAGGATAGGACATGTCCATTCTGATACACATTCTAACTTAACACTGGATTTACAACTGAATTTCTAAATACCTATGAAGACCCAGGGGGGAAAGAGAGAGAGAGGTAATACATGTATATATACACACATATTTCAATTACATATGTCTGTAAACAGAAAGAAACACATATACATTTATAAAAGGTGTTTTATCACATTTATTTACACATTTTACTTGGTATTCAATATCTTGTAAATATTCTCCCCTTCCTCTCCCTTGCACCCCCCTCCAAAAAAAAAAAAAAAAAAAAAAAAAAAAAGACAACTCATTTGCTTAATTTGCATTTTACATTTAATGAAAATTGGTATATAGAAAAGATCAGGCAAGTTTTCTGTCAGTGTTAAAAATCCCAATCAAGTAAATTAAAAATTCCATTGTTTAATACAGCTTTTATATCACTTCACTTTCATTTTCTCTAGCAAGTATGTGTAAAGGTCCATAGGAATCCACTGTACTGAGTATATACTTCCTGCAGAACTCTCTAGGTAACTTTCAGCTGAATTTCCATTTGATTCATTTCAATTTTAAAATATTAATTATTAAAAATAAAACGTTTCATATTTCAACTTTTAAAGCTTTCCTGCTCACAGGGAACAATCCTCATTTCATTCAGGCAGTTTTTCTATATACATAATTAACTGTCTATTTTATATTTCAGCTCCTTATGCTCTTCTGTTAGGAAGATTATATTAAAAAAAAAAAAAAAAGCCAGGGGGGTATATTTGAAAGTATAACAAATTTAGTCTGCTTGCACTGATCATTAAATGAGATCTATCCTTATAATCTGAGTTATCAGGTGAATCTTCTCAGAAGATTAAAAGAATGTCCCTAAAACATCCTGGTAATCGTAGTTGTGTAAAGTCAAAAAGCATACTTGCTGCTCTGTTCATGAAATCCGTACTTTAACAAAAGAAATGAAAGGCATCCTTGGACTTCTCAGACTTCAAGACTCTTAAGCTTTGAATTGAAATGAAGTGAATAAAAAGTTAGGTTTAAGCCTAAAAAGAGTGTTTCAAGTCTTCCTGTAAGATATCTAGACTCTACATCTTTTAAAATAATTTGACAAGGCACACCCAAGTACAAGATGTACCCACTCCAAAACAATCATATTTAAATCTCATCAAAGACTATGTTAATGTGCTGGAACAACACTTTATGCAGTCATCTGAGAATTTTAAAGTTTATGCCCATCTACAAATTTCTGACCTTTCAGCATGTTTCTGTTCACCTGATCTCCCAGCGTGCTGCACAGCGCATTGCAGTGAAAACCTGTGCTAAGTCAGTGATCCTCCATCTCTGATTCTTTTATTCCAGTAGCGTTATGGAGAATATTTCCATCATAGCTATCTTGTAACAAGTTTCCTTGAGCCTCAGTAGCATACACTTTTCCACAAAAATGTTTGGATTATTCCTTCTACATAGTTGTATGCAAGGGAAAAATAATTTTTTGGCAGAATAAAGGAAATAGCTTTAAAAATAAAAGTACACTCTTAGAATTAAATGAGATTTGACTAGTATAGAAAAGAGATATGTCATCTGATATTTGTTCATTTGAAAATCTCACTATGTAAGTCATATATCATCTAAAGCATTTCAAGCCTGGTGCTAAGAGATGTGAATTTGTCATAAATAATATTTCAGGGAAAAACAAGAGGATTTGATGTGTCACAAGTTTAAATTGTAAAACTGATTGAAAACAGACAAAAGCAGAAGCATGTGTTACAGAAAAAATAGATTTAGATAAAATCATATCCTTAACACTTGATTAAGTAATGCTGTCTTTAAGACTGTTGTCTGATGTGAATTAGAACAATTACATTAGTTTTAAAGAGCACAAAGACAGTATATTTCTTTTTTAAAAATAAGTTTTGTTTGTCTGTTTCCTACACAATAATTGCACTCAATAAGGAAACAAAGAGAAGAGCAGTTCTATCTAGAATCAATGGGGTTTGATGAAGGTATATTTTTAGTCATGGTACAAGGCAATCCAAGCAAACAAACAAACAAACAAAAAAAAAAAAAAAAAACACAAGAAAAACATGAAAATACAAAAAAAAAAAAATAAACAACAACAACAAAACCCAGGAGCTCTTGCTCTCCATGAGAGCAAATACAGCGTTTTCAGTAGAAATACACTAGCTACATGATAAATCTGACTGTGTACTCACAATAAACCTAATATTTTTAATGTATGTCTTGTGCTATTGAACTAGTTTCGTACTATTGGAAAATAACCACTATTATTCTCTGAACTGCTCTGTTCAGAGAGTTCTCTCTCTGAACTGCTAGTATTTGATACTTAATTCTTTTCACACATAAGCCACTTTTCTCCTTCTGGTCATTAATCCTATTAATAAAGGGGATTTTTGCTGTCCTCATATCTCTAAGTGAGGTGAGATTAATTACGTGTAGAGACATCTGTCTCATCTGCAAACTGAGTGTCCATTCTTCCTCTTCCTCTCCCTCTTCCTCTCCTTCTTCCACACTCATTCTATCTTTGTAAAGTTTCATTTTTCTTCACTGTTCAGATTCCACTGAAAAAAATATACCAGAAACTCAACATCATCAACAACAACAATAAACAAACACCTCACCAAAGTGAAAAAATCCTGGAAGAAAATAACTATTTTCAAATAAAAAGAGCTATTTTCAGATAAAAAGAGCTATTTTCAAATTAAAAAGTAAAACTTTTTTTTTTTTTTTTTAATTAGACCAGTCTGTTTCAAAGCTATTTTCACTCTCACTGTCATCAAGGATTTCTCAGTACAGTGATCACCAGGACCAGAAGAGTCTGGTCTGGGTGCCTTTTCCCCTACAACAGTAGTGGAAAACAGAGGAAATGATGCAAGAGCCTTCACATAGGTTCTGTATATTTTGAAAATTATCATGTTTTATCTCTTAGTTATTTTCTTGGCTTGTACTATTTCAATATGAAAATTCAGATGCCTGAGAGTATGTTATGATATGCTATGCTGACTTATTCTTCTCGAAATATTAAAGTGCAAACCTTACATTTTCTTTGAAAGTTTACTATTCCCCACAACTTTACTGGTGAAGTTACCTTATTACCTTATTACAAATAATTCTAAAATCCAAGACAAGACAGGAATAACAGTACTGAAGAACAATGACTACTCCATTTGATTCTATACATATAAATTAAAAACATTCCAAAAAAAAAATCAAGCTAGGATTCATTCATCACCTTTATGTAATAAGAGAAAAATACAAACATTTTCTGTCAATTATGTTGGTCCAGTCTAAATTAAACATGCTGTTTACAAAGAAAATTGCTGTTCACAGTGTCAGATAGAATGATCACATTTAGGAGCATTTAGGCCTGGACTGACACACCAGTTCACTGACTCAGCTTTGATTTTTAAGCTCAGCAACAGAAGATAAAAATGGTATGTCAGTCCATGTATGCCAGGTAGGCTAGGAAAGTTTATCAAGTTCCTAACACACACACATATATATATGTAATGAAAGTACTTGCAATTGACAATTGACATTGATAATCGAGACAAAGCCATTAGCACAGGTATCCAAGGGTCACCAAATGAGAACTGCTACACCCTTTGTGTTTTGAAACTAGTCTGCCTAACTGTCTCATCAAATCACACGTTAAAGATGTACTTTTTTTTTTTGTGTGTGTGTGTGTGTGTGTGTGTGTGTGTGATAAAAGATGTGTAATTACTAAGTGTGAGGCTGGGTCAGCCTTGGTAGGAAAGACAAAGGAAAACAAAACTGGTTGGCGCCATATGTACTCTCTTTGTCACTAAAGAAATGACTGAAATCTGTGTGACTATTCAATCTTTTCCAGTTTGTAGATATTATATATTGCCTTCTCTCCCAGTCATTGCTATGATTGCCTATCTCTTTTTTCTGTCTTTATTTTTGGACTTCATCTTCCCACCCCTGCAAGGATGTGCTGCTCTTTACTATAATGTCTCAGAGGTGGAAGGAGGATAATGGTAATTATTTTTTCCTCCTGATTATCAATAAAAAATATTAACTGAACCAGGAATATTAAAACAAACAAACAAACAAAAAACACTAAAATAATACAGGAGTCAAATACTATGTCTTTGAATCAGTCTCAAACTTAAGAACTTTTTTTTTTTTTTTTTCAGGGTTTGTTTGTTTGTTTGTTTGTCTGTTTGATTCATTGTTTTTGTTTTCCTAGTAAATCATTTTCTTCTCAGTTTATTCCTATGGAACTTCTACCACAGAGTTCTCAGCATTCAGTCAAACTCCTGTAGGGTTTGGAGACTCTGGATTTTGTTTTTCTTTTTCTTGTGCAAGGAAAATAAAATGAATGCAGGATAACTGCGTCATAATTTTAGTGGAAACAAAGTATCCCATCATGAGGCAAAGTTGCATAATTGTGTCTCAGTGACAAAGACTATCAGTGATAGCAGACTATGGAAGCCTTGTTTGTGGGCAGTAGAGCTGAATAGATACGTGATGACCTAAGTCTGGCAGCAGGAAGACTGAAGTGTCTGATGATTTGTTGAACTTGCATTCAATAACAGGTGCTTAAATTTGTCCATTACTGCATCTGAGAAGAGTGATGTATCTAGGCCAAGATTAAAACATCAATTTGAATAGAAATGACCAAATGTAAATAGAGAAAAAAAATAATGTTAATATTTCAAGGAGCATTCTCTTATGTCCCAGAGGGGTTTCTCAAATATAAGATCCTGATTTACTTTGGGAAATGCAGTCTCACCTGTTGCATTTGATGGAGCTCAGAAAATCATTGTCAAGACAGAACAAGAATATTACATTTGCAAAGCTGTAATTCATTTTTTAACTTATTTAAGAAAACTGCATATAAAGGATAAGGCATATACTTACATACTTGTTATCTAACTTCATTTATAAAAGATAAAAAAATATCAAATCTGTTATAAGACAGAGTCCTATATGAGACCTGCACAGGTTCACATATACTTGGAATTTTCTAAATTTGGAAGAGTGAAAAAAAAAGGAGGTTTCATGCCACCATTTCCAGGTGCTGCTGCAGACCTCTGCACTCTGAAGCTGAGTCACTTAAACTCTGTTACCAGAGTCTTGTCTCATGGGGAGCAGAAAGGCTTGTTGCCACAGCCCTGAAGGACGACAAAGCTGTGATTGTGGGGGGAAACCCATTATCCTAGTCTAGAGACAGGAGCCACCACCACAGAGGAGCCACAGGCCCACAGGCCAGGTGCCCCAACATCAGCAAGGAGGCTCTCCCCACAGCCCAAGAAGGTTGCCCCACAGCCCAAGGACATTGTCTGGGATACAGGGCTCCCACTGGGGAGAAAGGAAGAGATACTGGGACTGCACAGGACTAGCTGTGGAATTGTTAGAAGATGTAGTGAAGGTGCAGAAAGGGAGGGATTGAGGTGGTTTGTAGAGGAAAAAACACGGGAAACCAGAGGCAGGCAGAAGGGGGGAGGGGTAAGGTAGGTTAATAAAGAAATAATAAGCTATGTAGACACACCTGTTATTTGTAGTATTGTGTTGTACATGAATGCAGCATCTCTCCATATTCTGTATTTTGGACAAATATATTAAAAAAAAAAAAAAAAAAAGAATAAATTGTCCTGTTCACACAGCACTGAGACTCTCTGAGGGATTCCGGAATACAAGTGCAGTCTGTCCTGCCAGTAGTAAGAGTTAGTGCTTGGAACAGTGTGACTCAGTCAACTTCTAAAGTGCATGTTTGCTTAGTTTTCCATTTGGAAAGTATATTAGTAAGTTCTATCATGTGAATGGAACCTCATTTAGTGCTGTGAAGAATCTTTACCCTCTTTTGACTTACATTTGTAAAATTCAGTGATATTACAAAGGTAATATCTTCTCTTTAGTAGATATTAAATATTAATTTATGCCTCACAGCCATATTACTCCCAACTGTTGTCCTGTCAGACATAACAAATTAATTGAGGGTGTGTGGAAGGAAGTGGAGACATTCAGTTTGGATTGGAGACCCTTAAGGAAACTGCATGATACAGGAATTAGTACTGGTGGTTATTTAATATCATTTTTCCTTTGAACAAAACACGTAGATAATCTCCACTTGATGCTGGATTAAATGAAAAACAAACAAACAAACACACAAAAACACAAAACAGCTTTTTTGAGAATTTGAGCAGCCTACTAATTAAGGTAACACCAAGTTTTTGCTCCCCATTGTTTGTCTTACATTTAAACAGCCTGTTATGCATTAGAGGGTAGTCCTGCAAATATCTTCTTAGATTAAATCCTGTTACATGCTTAGGTGCCTTCAACTTAAATAAGGCAGATATTTTTGGTGCCTTTAAACAATTCATCTTCAGAGTTTATCATCAGAATCAGGCTACTGAGTACTACTTGGTATTACAAGTATAACAACTTGTATTACAAGTATAACAACTACTACTTAGGAACTGGAGCCTGAAATTAATTCATAAGATTATTAATCAGAATTTAGCTGAATACAAATTATTCTGTGTCTGTGTATGATGGCAGTGGTACAAGAAGCTTGCCTTTTTTATCCTTCTATCTGAAGGATCACTAAGAGCAATACCCTGGTTCAGTGTTCTGGGAGAAACTGGAATTCATATCTATGCTTCCTAGGAAAACTTAACTTCCAGCATAAGAAGGACTTGGGAATCACAGAATCACAGAATTGTCTAGGTTGGAAGAGACCTCAAGATCATCGAGTCCAAACTCTGACCTAACACTAACAAGTCCTCCACTAAACCATATCACTAAGTTCAACATCTAAACATCTTTTAAAGACCTCCACGGATGGTGACTCCACCACTTCCCTGGACAGCCTATTCCAATGCCTAACGACCCTCTCAGTAAAGAAGTTCTTCCTAATATCCAACCTAAAACACCCCTGACACAACTTTAGCCCATTACCTCGTCACCAGGCACATGGGAGAATAGATCCCACTACAGCCTCCTTTAAGAAGGTACCTGTAGAGTGCGATAAGGTCGCCCCTGAGCCTTCTCTTTTCCAGGCTGAACAATCCGAGCTCCCTCAGCCGCTCCTTGTAAGACTTGTTCTCCAGACCCCTCACCAGCTTTGTTGCCCTTCTCTGGACTCACTCAAGCACCTTGATGTCCTTCTTGTAGCGAGGGGCCCAAAACTGAACACAGTACTTGAGGTGTGGCCTCACCAGAGCCGAGTTCACGGGGACAATCACTTCCCTAGCCCTGCTGGCCACACATTTTAAAAAGATCATCTTTTGTTTGTTTGCTTGATAAAGAGCTGGGACTGGATGCATGTTTAATGGAAACCTAAAAACATAAAAGAGGTCATGTGCACTTATTGTACAGAGTGTCAAAAAGCCATTATTAGTCACAAACATTCCTAGTGGGTAAGCAACTCAAAGAGAATCAGAAATGCTTTTAGGAAGCAAAAATATTTGAGAAGCAAATAAATGTTTTCTCCTGTCAGTTCACCTCACAGACTTCCTTATAAAAGTAATTGTAAGTGTACAACATGTAAATCAACTTGATAATGCAGTTACTTACCATTGAGCCTCTAGAAATTTACTCCACAGTCACCACTGTTTTCCCACTTCTTCCAGAGAAAGCTTCCATTTTCACACCTATCACCACCGGCTTCTTCCCTGGACAATTAAATAATATTGTGCATTCAAAGTGTGCCCATGCTACTGACTGAAATCATTATAGCACCTAAAATCCGCTAAAACAGCAAGGTTATATTTTGTATTTAACCTTACTAAACATTTTTTGTGAACATATCCAAACTTTAGTCAAGTGCCTTAAGGCAGAGATTATACCCCTCCCCCCCCCCCCAAAAAAAAAAAAAAAAGAGAGAGAGAGAGAGAGAGAAAATAAAACCTCAAGTATTAGCAAATAATAGACTTAATTTCCTCTTTTCCAGTAACACGTGAAGACATTACATTGACTAAACCAAACATCTAAAGCCTATAATTGATAAAAAAAAAACAAAAACAAAAACAAAAAAACAACAACAACAAAAAAAAAAACGAAGAAAATGACTTTATTTTCTTTTTACAGAAGGTTATTATTCTAACTTTCTTTCATCTCATTAGAGCATCAGGCAGATAATGTAATAAAAATTTATATGCAAAATCCAATAACTTTCCCAATCCAGTTACTATATCTGACAGTGTAAATCGAAAGCACTTTAAACAACTGAAGTTAGTTTGTGTTTTAACCAGTGAAAATGAATCAGGTATAATAGGTTGTGGATTTTCTTTAATGATTCAGAATGTATTAGCATCTCTTGTATTGCTGCTTTTCTTTTGTTTCTCTGTGAAATGAAATAGTATTACAGATATTCTCAAATATCCATTCACAAGAGCAGCTGCTCATATTTCCAAGTATTCTATTTCTGACCATTGTCAAATATATATTTTCAGTTAGCTTTAGATTTAGAAAGAGTCAGATTTATTGAACAGTAATTTCTGAGAAGCCCCTAAACATTTTTATAATAATCGGCACTTTTTATTGACTTCCATTCTCTCATACCAAAGCCAACTTAATGAACGGAGTACACACCACTAACTAAAAAACGATTGTGAGTATTTGGACAAATAATTCTTTCAGCTTTTTTGTGGAAAACAAAACAAAACAAGAACAAAAAAACACTGGCTATACTAATTGTTACTGTTAATGCAACTGAGATTCCCAAGGTCACAGAATCCTAAAATAGTTCAAATTAAAATGTCTATAGTCCAATCTCCTGCTCAAGGCAGGGTCATTGTTTGGGTCCTGAATCTCATCACAGTCCTGACTGTCCCTGACCTGATCTTCTAGGGCCTCCCCTCCCCTGCCCTTCCCTGCCTCATGTCTGTCCCCTGGGCTGCCAGCCCCTACCGCTGTGAGGCCATAGCAGGGCTGGGCTGCAGCTCCCCACAGATCTGTCCTACCCGGACTTAGGCCCTCCTGAGCTAGGCCCAACTGTGGGCCCAGTCTGGCCTAGGTTGCCAGACATTGCCAGGTTTGGGGCAGAGGTTATACCAGTGACCCTGGCTGTCCTACTCCTTGCTGGGGTGGTGGGACAGGCCTTGGTTGGGAAGCCCTGCCATGAGAGACCCCATGGGGAGACACCACCACTGCCTGCCCATGGGAGCCACCAGCCTCACGGCACCCTGAGCATCAGCTCTGGGGCGCAGGTTGTTCAGGGCTTTATCCAGTTGGGTCATGAATGTCTTCAAGGCCAGAGACCGCACAGATCAGTGTGATCTGTCACGTTTCCACCACCCTTTATTTTTCAATTCCCCATAATCTTTTAAAATATTCCATTTTGATTTACCTGAATCCAATTCTTCCTAGAGAGGCTTGATCTAATTCAAGAGTTTCCCCATTACTACATAAATCTTCATAAACAGATAGAAATCACTTTATAAAATGGAATACTGAAAGATGACATTACCCACCATTTAAAATGTTGTCATGTTGATTCAAATCTGAAATGTAAAGTTCCCTATTTCAGTAATTTCCATTTCATTGGAAAATAAAGTTCCATTTCAGTAATAGTACTACAGATGAGTCAAAGTACCATAGATGAGTCAAAGATTGATTCCAAAAATCTGAGTCACAGGCACAGTGCCGGTGACATTTGGAGAGCTGTTTCTTGTCCAGCAAGTCACACAGTCACATACCCCTGTAATGGGGCTGAGGGGCCTCCTGCTCTGCCTTCAGCAGTCTGGGCCTCTTGAGCACCCCAGGCCTCCACATGTCCCAGATCTAGGGACACTCTCCTCTGGGCCCCAGGCACCTGATCTACTCTCTAGCTGGTCCAGCTCGGTGCAGGCCAGCATCACACACTGAGAGCACACCCTCATTGTGCCATGTGCTAGCACCACAAGCACGTGAGACACCCACCTTGTTCCACTCCAGAACTCAGAACCACTTCACTTTTGGCAGTGTTTGTCATGTAATCTGACAGACAGCACTTCTTGATGATGATGGTCAGCATTAGATACACACGATTCTTCTCAAGTCCCTCCTGTGGAAGCAAGCTGGGACACCACATACTGTAAACACACATGAAATAAGAAAGAGTGCTACTGGTGCTTCCTACTTTTTGTGTTAGCTGACAAATATTTACCAATGTAATTCCAAATCTGCTGGTTGCTTTTGTTCGTCAGTGCTCTAAACAGCAAAGGAAAGGAAAACTTTTTTTATTTTTTTTTTTTCCCCTAGAACAAAGCTTTTTTTAATAATTATTTTGGTGAAGAGGAAAATTTCTAATTCTAACCTCCTGAAAACAGTAAGCAATTGGCTGTTACTGAATGAAAAGAAACAGAATATTTATTTAGAAGAAGACATTCTCAAGGAAAAACAAAAAAAAAGCAATAATGATATAAAAAGATTCAGAATGGAAAATAAACTATAACAGCAACAGCAACAACAACAAAAACTAAACCAAAACTAAGATATTATTTTCACTTCCTTCACTTCATCAGATCTGTATAATGATCAGACAATATTGCTACAAATATGTGAAGGTAGAAATCCCACAGTGGTCAAAAATACTTTCCTGTTGTTACACAGAGCTATGAAAGTCAAACTTTCTTGAGTCAATTTGTCAGTGCAACAGTACTCTAACTCCATTGATTTACATATTTTTTTCTATAAAACTTTGCATTTTTCCAAGCAGAAATAGATTCTCCAACTCCATACGTGCAATGCTGGTGGCTAATGACACTGTCAGTCAATACATTTTATTTAATCTGTGTAGCCTCTGTTCACATGTTGTCTCGGTTTACTAAATGAAAATGAGAGAAGTCAATGTTTCCAACTCAGTCATTCTTCACAACTGCATCAAAAGACCCTGAGAAGACATTTATGACTGTTAGCCTCCTACTGTGTGTCTCAGCGATGAATCACATACAGTGACATGGATACCTTCAACAATGTTTGCACTGTGTGGTAGTGTGCACTGACAGATTTGCTGAAATTCAGTTTTATTTCTGTGAGTACTAAATCCACTGACATTCTAAGTTATAGTAGTAAAATGCTATATTTGTTGTTGTTGTTGTTGTTTGTTTGTTTTTTTGACTTACTTCATTAAAAAGCAAGTCTCTTGATTAAATGTGATTAAATGTGTCCTAATGTCTTGTACTGAAACTTTAAGAGAAACAGACTACATGAAAGATAAAAGTTGCTGTGAGTTGCAGCTCAGAAGTCAAATAAAAAAAGTTATTTTGTTGAGAAAAGGTAGCTTGATATGCCTGTAAAATTTATAGGAATCAATCTCCTTCAAAACCTCCTAGGAGTTGGAGAAGGAAATTACATTTGACATAATGGGAAACATTTGAGATTTTTAATGCAAGGCAATGTATTCTACATACTTTGTATCAAGAAACTTTTTCAATCTGCTCCTATCTGTGGGACAACACTTCTGATGGTTTTTAAAATGTGAGAAGAAACCTTACTCTGTATAAGGGACATTGACAATATTTATATGCTTATGATGGAAATGTGCGTTTTAAAATAAAACTTTATTGGGAAGTTCATTAGAAAGTTTCCTTAGCTATAACTTGTTTTACCCAATAACGGAAATCAATTATTTTGGTCAATTTATATTTATTTGTGATTGTGTGAGCAGTGGATACAAATGAAGAAAATAACAATGAGGATTACATATTTGTAACATATTTTTCTCTTCCAAGAATCTAGTTGTTATTATTGTTATTGCTATTGTTATTGCGATTAGTTGAAAAAAAATGTGCCATAGAGTGAGATAGGTAACTTTCGGTGTGGAGTTCTCATGCATGTAGACCAACATGCATGAAAACAACATATCTCTATGAACGTCCATAGAGATATAGCCTTTGACTACTATATTGATGGCTTTCTGAACTGTTCCTGAAAAAGTTATGAATGCAAAATTCAGATTTATCTTTAGCTGCTGATAATTTTTAAGTGCATGTTTGCATAATGTATTTTATTTTTTCTTTGTATTTAAAATGCTTCTTTACCATGAAATAATAAATTGCATATATGAATCAGCTAACCTTTGTAGAAAGTTCACTGAATTTGAACAGAAAAATACAGATAATAGTGCAATTGTATTAACCAATTATATATATGTGTCCACGGTTGTTCAGTACTCACAGATGAAAAGATAGCATGAAAAAAATTCTAAAAGAAAAAGAGGTTTCTTTATTCATTTTGATACAAAATTGTAATACAGGAGTGTTCATGAATTGAGGTAGAGTAAAGCTAAAACTCATTACTAGTCACAGATTCAAGGGCTAACACACTTTCATGGAGACTTTGCATTCAGAGAACATCTAGAACATCAAAGTAGTTGTTTCCAAAGTTAAAGAATGCCAAGTCCTGTTCATGTAATAATTTCAGTGTACTGAAGTTAGTTGCTTTTTTTTTAAATCTTACCAGGAAGGAGCTAGTGCTAATACCAAGAGAGCTGTCCTGAAAAATACGTTCAAAAGAACAATACACAAAACCTGCTCTATCTACTTATTATATCTTTGTCGTCTCCCTCACAATTTTAAGCCCATGGGAATAATTAGAATATCACTACATATTAACATTTCATTGTACACTTTTTATTCTACCCTTAAAAGCCTCTGAAATTTCACAGACATTAATTTCATTGGTGTTTCATTCCATAGCAAAATTTAGGTTAAAGTCCTGGAAAAAATGAAGGTAATCTTTTTCAGTTAGCACCAAAGTGGGAAAAAAAAAATCACCTTCACAGTTTTAAACATCTGAAAACAACCATCTTATTTTCTTTAATTTTGACTGTCTGCAGGTCCAGCACTGACTAATATTTAGAGACAGATGTTTGAGAAGAATTCCCATCATTAACATTTAATAAACACAAAATAAATTATCATAATAAAAAATAATAATGTAATAAATAGGTGAATGAAGGAGCTTACCCTACCATATCCAGGTATTAAAAGAGCTATAAATAAAAAGCAATTTATTTTTATAACCTTCTCTATTAATTCACCATTAAATCCTTCTTTCTTGGATAAAATTAAACCTACCCTAAATTAATTGGCATGTTTTCTGTTAACTTAAAAAAAAAAATCTATAAAAAAGAAATTGGAAGTAAGACTTTATATTCTCTCATGAAATAAATCAGAGCTTGAGCTAAGAGCCAAATCCTGTAACAACTGCTCACAGCATGCCCTAACAGTTTGCTTTTAAAGAGAGAAGCTCCCTGTATCATTAAGGGAGGGAAAAAAAAAAAAAAAAAAAAGATTCAGAACTGCAGTTGTCACCATCTGAGCAGCTAATGAGGATTGCTTCTGGTGAACTACTATGAAATGGAGTGAACTACTAGTGCAGGAAAATATTGAAATTCATGCCTTCTCTGAGGCATAGGAAGAATGCGAAGGGCCTTTGCTGACTGCTTGCCAGCTGTTGTGGGGGTCAGCCCTTTGAGGGGCAGAGTTTAGACTTTCCTCTCCATAGCACTTACTGACATTTTCTATTTAGCTAGCTGGTGCTTCTGCTTTTCTGTTTTGACTCATTTGAACATCGTAGACCAGGGGTATCAGTTCCATGTGGAACAGAGGGTAACAGAAGACAGGTGTTACATATTCTTGGAAGTACTACATTTAATTTCCTGTTAGCCTATTGCACTATCCAGCCTCTTCCAGCTGTGAGCAACTTAATATACCTGCACAGGCTTCTGGAATATTCCATTTATTTTTTTTCAGTTAATTACTTCAGTTACTAAAAACTACCATCTTCAGCATTTTAATCCATACCTTCCGTCCTAATGCCAAGGCCATTCCATTCTCATGTCAAGGCAGGAGTGCCAGCTGAGTCGCAGCTATGGCATCCGCTCGACCTCCTCACACATCATTTCTCCATTAACACTAGTGACAGGACCCGCGGGAACGGGGTTAAGCTGAGGCAGGGGAAATTTAGGCTTGACATCAGGAGGGGGTTCTTCACAGAGAGGGTGGTTGCACACTGGAACAGGCTCCCCAGGGAAGTGGTCACTGCACCGAGCCTGTCTGAATTTAAGAAGAGATTGGACTGTGCACTTAGGCACATGGTCTGAACTTTTGGGTAGACCTGTGCGGTGTCAAGAGTTGGACTTGATGATCCTTAAGGGTCCCTTCCAACTCAGGATATTCTATGATTCTATGATTCTATGATCTGCAGTTTGCCTTGGAGTTGCCCTCATCCAGGCATTGAGCCTGTAATGAGATCATGGCTCCAACTGCAGTCTACAGCTATGGGCTGCTCTTTTAGATGAGTGATTAATGACAGTAAGATCTGGTCTGTATTTTCCTTTGCCTCTATACATCATATCAGCCACAGTAAAATGTAAAGAATAAGAAGGCTTGACGTTGAAGTGTGCTTCAACATAGAATTGCATCCAAAGCAAGAAACAAATTATATCAGATAGCTTTAGTTTTGTTTATTTATTTATTTTGTGTGCGTGTGTGTGTGTGCACTAATGCTGCTACAAATCCAACAAGTACAAACATCTCAACGCATACTGATTTTATTTCATTTGATAATGGCAGGCTTTTGAAGCTTTCTTTACCTGAAAGTGGCATCTTTCAAACAGAGAATCAAGATGTTAGGCAGAAGCACTCATTATTGTTTACTGTTCATTTTTCAAAGCAAGAAAGAAGAGCACAGAGGAGTTCAAACGCTATCATCTGTACAAGACGATACATTATTGTAAAATGCAACTTGCTGTTATCGCTGGTATTATCATGAACAATGTATCCATTATCGCTTTGTAGAGGGCTTCTTATCCTGTTATCTTGCTTTGAGTCTTGCAAAGCATTGTGGATCGCTTGCTTATTACTCAACTGGTAGCGTACTCCCTCACATTTTTCAGTTTCAAAAGAAAACAACAGCAAAACAACAGCAAAATCCAAAGAAAACAACAGCAGTGCTTTTCTTGGGTTGAGGTGCAGAGGGGTTGACTTAAACTTTGTTTGTTTGCTTTTCTGAAGTGCTTTGTTATTGCAATGAGTTCAAAGATGAAAAATTAAATCTAATGTGGGCTAAAAAAGATAGTTTTGAGGGGATCTTTTCTCATGTCCACATTGGTGCAGAATTTATCTGCAGTTATTTCTCTACTGTGAAAAGGATTGGATCGGAAGTTTGTTTTAGCTGTTAGCACAGCTCTACCTATTTTTTCCTGTTGCCCTGCCCTGAAAATGTGTTTATGCTCACAGATGCAGAAAAGCCATTCTCCCTGTTTCACACCTGACCATATGAGGAATAAGCATACCTTGGGACAAATTTATTCCAGAGAGTAACTGGTAGTTTAAAGGATTTTATGCAGGCATCCTAACGATTGAGCCTTTTGTACAACCCATTTGCATCACATAGACTGATGATGAAGTCCTTGTCATCAGTATTCATCAGTATATATACCCTGTCGTCTACACATATATAACAATCCTCTGCTCACAATGTTGCTCAGTTCTGTTAACCTCATTTTTCAGGGAAGGAGTACAATGTTAGTGCAAGAGAACACACAGTTGAGGCAAAGAAGTGTTTAAGCTTTTGCATGTCTTATTGTCAATAAGCTTCAGCATCTACAAGCCATGCTTGGTTAATTTTGTTTAGTAAATTATATGAGTTACCAGAGGTGGAGCTCAGATGCTGTACCAGAAAACCCATTACATTTGGACATTATGCTAATTACTGAGGTATGTGAGATATAAGGATTCAGTATATCAGGTTGCTAGAAAGTAAGCTGTAATCATCATGCTCATTTTACTTATAAAAATCCAAGCTGGCAAGAAGCTGAAACAAAACTGTAATGAAAAGCAGTTGACTAATTAGCTCAGCAACAGACTTTCACTAATTTATTAAAAAAAAAAAAAAAAAAAAGAATTAAATGTCATAAGTTGTGAACCATAAGCACTAAGCACTTCCCAATTAGACATTTATTTAAGGGAATTGCTTTTATAGGATTTTGCATGTGTTTGAGGTTGTTTTTCTCTTTGAAGGATATTTTAAAATTCTGTCAGCATCCTTTGAGACAAAGTACTCAGAGCAATGTGATTTATATGCAAGGTGTGGGCCACATTTGTGACTCAGGCCTTCTACATCATTGATGAATCATAAGGGTGTCACAGGACAGCAGGAAAGGTCTAAGGGAAACGTCCTCTGGCATGGAAACTCTCAAGTGTTATTGGAAATGAAAAACTTAACCTTGCTCTGTACCAACATAGGGGAAGTACCTATGTTCTTTATGTTCAGCCACAGCAGGGTGCCTCTAGGCTGCCCTGAACAGCACAGGGGCTCTGGTGTGTCCCAGGTATCAGCAGGCAAAGCAGAGCTCATTATCCCTGCAGCAGGTCAGGTGCTGACCAGGCGCTTCACTCCACACTGCTGCCACTTCTGAATGTGGGGCAGTGTGGCAGATCCTTCAGCCTTCCCATGGGCTGCATACACTGTAAGTCTCATGCTGGGGAGTACCACACCTAGCCCTCTCCTCCAACAGCCTCGTGTGAGGTGGGGGCTGCAACCCACACCAACCCTCACTGCCAGCTGTGGGAACAGTCAGCCCAGCAGTCAGAGTATCCGGCAGACTTTTAGTCTGCTCATTAATAGGTATTTTTAAAGACATGGGCAATGGAAGAGGGGGTAGAAACCATTCTGATTTACAGTGTGATTGACTCAAAAGTGTAAGCAGGGTGTCATACTGTGTATGACTTCATTGCCAAAGATTTCAGGACACAGTATTTCCTAAATCTCTACTGAAAGTAAGTAAAGCTGTGGTTGAGACTGAGCTGATTGCTCTCTTTTGCCAGAGAAAAGTCCAGGTTCTGCATTATGTCTCAGGTTTCCATTCTATTTCTTGGTTGTTTTTCTTTTTGTTTGCCTTCCTTCCCCTCCTTTCCCCCCTCTCCCCAACCCCCCAAGGTTAAAACTTTTCTGTGCTGCTTCCCCCATTCTCCTTTTCTCAGTCTCTTAGCTGTGACCAGATAAAGCTTTGCACAACCCACCACAGCACCTACTTCATCCTTCTTGTGGTAGTGACTATCACAACACCTGCTCCCACATCCCACTTTTGTGCTTTTTTTGTGGAGGGTGTGTGTATGTTATGGTCTATGCAAATACTTGTCTAGAGAGAATAAAGTCACAGGTTATACTTTCTTTATTAGAGTATCAGATTTTCTTTTTTAGTTCCTTTTCTGGCATCTGTCCAGACAGGTTATTTTTGGACATACATATAATCTCAACTTCATGGCTTTGATTTAACAGAAAAAAATATAGAAAAGATGATTGCTTAAAGCCATCTAAAAGGACAATGGAGAAAGCAGTATTTCTTTGACTATGTGCTTTTAACAATGGGTATTCACAGCTCTCCAAAGACAGGGTGTAAATGTTGTTGTTCTAACCCCAAAACTTTATTAAAAAGCATACAACTTTGCTTCTTAAATGACTATTTTGGAATTTAGTGACCTGCACTTAGTAAGATAAGATGCTGATAGGAACACCTGACCTAGTAGGACAGTATGAAAAAGTGTTCAACAGCCTTTCTATTGTTAAAGGGGTGTTATACAAGTTATAAGAAGTAGTGTTTATCTATGACCCTCTTATCTCCTTCCTTTCTCTCCTGTTCTTCATGGAACAAAGAACCATGTGTGGTATATCTCCTTCCCATCCCCTCTGACTAGTCAAACTAGTCTGGAAACCCATAGCCTATTAACTTATGTTCACACAAATATGGTTATAAGGAGCAAATGTTGTGCAACATCTGGTCTTTCAACTTGTCTTATCAAGCTATAGAGTGGACACTCTTTGAAGAACAAATGCTCTCCAGCAAAGTAGCCTTCTGTGTGCAGGATACTCCCCACATTCCTCCACCCTCTAACTCACTTTAATTGATTGTTTAGTGCTTGGAAATCTATCTTCCTGCTCTTTTTGCAATATTTACATTTCAGACCACCTAAGGCAGGTATGCAGTGACAAAAACAGTGTTTATATTGTGATATGTACAAATAGCAGATAAAAGCTCTTTCTTAGAGCTTTTCTTATATTTTTGCAAACAAACAAAATAAATGAAAAACACATGGCATAATCAGGTAACAAGCAGGTGAATTAAACAGGAAGAAAAAAATAAAAGGAGCAGCTGCATTGGTGTCCTGGTTTCAGTTAGCACAGAATTAATTTTCTTCCTAGTAGCTGGTGGAATGCTGTGTTTTGGCTTAGAATGAGAAGAGTGCTGATAACACCCAGATGCTTTAATTGTTGCAGAGCAGTGCTTATACTAAGCCAAGGACATCTCAGCCTTTGCTCTGTCCTGCCAACGGGCAGGCTGGGGGGTGCAGTAAGAGCTGGGAGGGGACAGACCCAGGACAGGTGACCCAAACTAGCCAAAGGGGTATTCCATACCATCTGACGTCATGCTAAACAATATATAGGGGTGGCTAGCCGGGGGGAGGGGGCCGGACTGCTCGGGGTTAGGCTGGGCATCGGTCAGCGGGTGGTGAGCAATTGCATTGTGCATCACTTGTTTGTACATACTATTATTACTTTCGTATTATCACCATTGTATCATCATTATTATTATTGTTATTATTATTTTGTTATTTTTTTTTTTTTCCTGTCTTATTGAACTGTCTTTATCTCAACTCACGGGCTTCACTTTCCATTTCTCTCCCCCGTCCCAGAGAGGGAGGGGGGAGGGTGAGCGAACGGCTGCGTGGTGTTTAGCTGCCGGTCGGGTTAAACCACGACAGTCTTTTTGGCGCCCAACGTGGGGCCCGAAAGGTTGAGATAACGGCAGATCTGATCAGAGTGTGTTAAACTAAAATTGGTGTAAGGATTAGACCTGCTTAATAGTCACTTGTCATGATGCTGATTGCTTTAATCACAACTCTGCTGCGCCTGTTTTCCAAATTGAGTATTATAGTACATTATTTTCCGTATTTGCTCTCTGTAGTGTTGTTTCTCCTCTCCGGGCCCTGGTTTCAGACCATTATGGTACTAAGTGTTATAGCAATGGCTTATGAGACGATAAAATATCTGGTCATGACTCTAACTTGGTATTTATACTCAGTAACATCGTGGACTCTGTACTTTGGAAACAGCATCTTGGGAACTATTAGCAATTATACCTATTGTTTTTCTCCATTAGAGAGTCAATCTGTGGAGGGGAAAGGGGAGGATATTTTTCCTTACTTGCTTACTTTCCCTTTCTCCTTCACCACCCCTGTATCCTCCTGGGTCACTCTGCCTTCCTCCTTCACCACCCTCTTATCCCCTGAGCTTGTCACAATAGCTCTCCAAGATATTGAATATTTCTGGAATACTCAGAATACCATAGTCTTGTTGTTCTGCCTCATGAATGCACTTCAGATTCTGCTTAAAGTTAAACAACTACTTATGAAGCTCATCCGGAGATCTGCCCGGAGGCAGTATAGTTGTGGGTGGCAGGGAGTATGGGTGGATATGGGCAGGCATCTAGAGCAGTTGGCACCCCCAGTGTGTTGGAAATTCACCCCTGAACAATGGCAAAATCCTCAAAAACTGGCAGAATGCTTGAAAAAAAGGTGTAATGATTCTGGCAGTTCCAAAGTAACACAAATCATTGTAACGTGCTGGGGCCTGGCTCATGCCTATCGAGCTGCCATTGATACTGCTGTCAACTTAGTGACAGACCCTGCGGCCACTCCAAACCCTGTGACAGATCCAACGGCCACTGTGACCCCTACGGTGGATTCTGCAGCCGCTCCAGTCCCAGCTCCTGCAGCCGCTCCAGTCCCAGCTCCTGCAGCCGCTCCAGTCCCAGCTCCTGCAGCCGCTCCAGTCCCAGCTCCTGCAGCCGCTCCAGCTCCAGCTCCTGCAACTGCTCCAGTCCCAGCTCCTGAAGCTGCTCCAGTCCCAGCTCCTGCAGCCGCTCCAGTCCCAGCTCCTGCAGCCGCTCCAGTCCCAGCTCCTGCAGCCGCTCCAGTCCCAGCTCCTGCAGCCGCTCCAGTCCCAGCTCCTGCAGCCGCTCCAGTCCCAGCTCCTGCAGCCGCTCCAGCTCCAGCTCCTGCAACTGCTCCAGTCCCAGCTCCTGAAGCTGCTCCAGCTCCAGCTCCTGCAGCTGCTCCAGTCCCAGTTCCTGCAGTCGCTCCAGTTCCAGCTCCGGCCGCTACTCCAGTCCCAGTTCCTGCAACTGCTCCAGTCCCAGCTCCTGAAGCCGCTCCAGCTCCAGCTCCTGAAGCCGCTCCAGCTCCAGCTCCTACTGCTGCTCCAGTCCCAGCTCCTGCAACTGCTCCAGCTCCAACTCCAGCTCCTGTAGCCGCTCCAGCTCCTGTGGCCGTGTCAGAGAAACGAGCTGTAGCAGTGCAAGTTGACCCTGCAGAGGGCATTCCAACCCCTGTGGCAGACCCTGTAACAAAGTCAGAGAAACGAGCAGTAGCAGTGCAAGCTGCCCCTGTAGAGAAGGTGAAAATATGGTATAGAAATTCAAGTCGTTTAGAACGCAGAGAGTCTTCTGCCAATCCAGGTAAGGCTTCTGCCAAAACTAAGTATAGAGATGACGAAGATGATGACGACGCTGGGCCGTCAAGGATTCAGGAGGAGGAAGATGAGGATGCCGAAAGAGCAACAGTAACTACCCGAAGCCTAAACGAGCGCGAGCTACGAGATGTGCGAAAAGATTTTGGTCGCTGTATAGGTGAGCAGCTTGTCACCTGGCTGCTCCGGTGCTGGGACTCTGGAGCCAATTGTGTGGAATTAGACGGCAGGGAAGCCAAGCGGCTGGGATCCCTTGCTCGAGACGCCGGCATTGACAAAGCAATTGCAGATGGAGCACGACCCACCAGCCTCTGGAGGCGTCTCCTCTCAGCTGTGAGGGAAAGGTATCCCTTCAAGGAAGATATTTTATGTCTACCAGGCAAGTGGACCACTATGGAGAAGGGAATCCAGTACCTGAGGGAATTAGCCGTACGGGAAGTGATTTATGAGGATCCAGACCTCAAACAAACATCCACAGATCCAGATGAAGTCAAGTGTACACGACCCATGTGGCGGAAGTTTGTACGGAGTGCACCATCATCATATGCCAGCTCATTGGCAATAATGGCCTGGAAAGAGGATGAGGAACCCACAGTGGGTGAAGCGGCTAAACAACTCCGGCAGTACGAAGAAAGTCTCTCCTCTTCCTTACAGGCCTGCGTCTCAGCTGTGGAGAAACTTTCTGAAAAGGTTCACCAACTTGAAGAGAATCTATTGTCCTCCCCACCTGAACCAACCAGTGCCCACCGACCAAAGGAGAACACTTGGGAGAAACTTTCTGAAAAGGTTCACCAACTTGAAGAGAGATTATTCTCCTTCGCACCTGTACAAAGCAGTGTCTCAGCTGTCAGGGGTAGGCGTTCACCCACACAAGGAAGACGATATGGTGGGTACTCACCCCGTGCCACCCTGTGGTTTTACTTACGAGACCATGGAGAGGACATGAGAAAGTGGGATGGAAAATCTACCGCGACCCTAGAGGCACGGGTACGTGAGTTGCAAAAGAAAACAATCAGGAAAAAGGGATTCTCCGAAAAGTTTGCTGCTCCAACTTCCAGCAGACAGTCCTTCAAACACAGAAACGAGGAAGATTCTGACCAGGATTAGGGGGGCCCTGCCTCCAGCCAGGGGGAGGAAAGGGACAATCGAGTTTATTGGACTGTGTGGATTCGATGGCCTGGCACATCACGCGCACAGAAGTATAAGGCTTTAGTAGACACCGGTGCACAATGTACTATAATGCCATCGAGCTATAAAGGACCAGAGCCCATCTATATTTGTGGAGTGACAGGGGGATCTCAGCAGTTGACTGTATTGGAGGCTGAAGTGAGTCTGACTGGGAATGAGTGGGAAAAGCACCGCATTGTGACTGGTCCGGATGCTCCATGTATCCTTGGCATAGACTATCTTAGAAGAGGATACTGCAAGGACCCAAAAGGGTTCCGGTGGGCTTTTGGTATTGCTGCCTTAGAGACAGAGGGCATTAAACAATTATCTACCTTGCCTGGTCTCTCAGAGGACCCCTCTGTTGTGGGGTTGCTGAGGGTCGAAGAACAGCAAGTGCCAATTGCTACCACAACTGTGCACCGGCGGCAATATCGCACCAACCGAGACTCCCTGATTCCCATCCATAAGCTAATTCGTCAATTGGAGAGCCAAGGAGTGATCAGCAAGACTCATTCACCTTTCAATAGTCCCATATGGCCAGTGCGAAAGTCTAATGGCAAGTGGAGACTAACAGTGGACTATCGCGGCCTGAACGAAGTCACGCCACCACTGAGTGCTGCAGTGCCGGACATGCTGGAACTTCAGTATGAACTTGAATCGAAGGCAGCCAAGTGGTACGCCACAATTGATATCGCTAATGCATTTTTCTCCATCCCTCTAGCAGCAGAGTGCAGGCCACAATTTGCCTTCACTTGGAGGGGAGTCCAATATACTTGGAATAGGCTGCCCCAGGGGTGGAAACACAGCCCTACCATTTGCCATGGGCTGATCCAGTCTGCACTAGAGCAGGGGGAAGCTCCTGAACACCTGCAGTACATCGATGACATTATTGTGTGGGGTGACACAGCAGAGGAAGTTTTCGAGAAAGGGAAGAAAATAGTCCAAATCCTTCTGAAAGCCGGTTTTGCCATAAAACAAAATAAAGTCAAAGGACCTGCACGGGAGATCCAGTTTTTAGGAATAAAATGGCAAGATGGACGTCGTCAAATCCCAATGGATGTGATCAACAAAATAACAGCTATGTCTCCACCAACTAACAAAAAAGAAACACAGACTTTCCTAGGTGTTGTGGGGTTTTGGAGAATGCACATCCCAAATTACAGTCTGATTGTAAACCCACTCTACCAAGTAACTCGTAAGAAGAATGAGTTTGAATGGGGCCCTGAACAACGACAAGCCTTTGAACAAATCAAGCAGGAAATAGTCCATGCAGTAGCCCTTGGGCCAGTTCGAACAGGACCAGATGTAAAGAATGTGCTCTACACTGCAGCCGGGGAGAACGGCCCCACCTGGAGCCTCTGGCAGAAAGAACCTGGGGAAACTCGAGGTCGGCCTCTGGGGTTTTGGAGTCGGGGATACAGAGGATCTGAGGCCCGCTATACTCCAACTGAAAAGGAGATATTGGCAGCATATGAAGGAGTTCGATCTGCTTCGGAGGTGGTCGGTACTGAAGCGCAGCTCCTCCTAGCACCCCGATTACCGGTACTAGGCTGGATGTTCAAGGGAAGGGTCCCCTCTACGCATCATGCAACTGATGCTACATGGAGCAAGTGGGTTGCACTGATTACTCAGCGGGCTCGAATAGGAAACCCCAGTCGCCCAGGAATATTGGAAGTGATCATGGACTGGCCAGAAGGCAAATACTTTGGGATATCATCAGAGGAGGAGGTGGGTCGTGCTGAAGAAGCCCCACTGTACAACCAGTTGCCAGAGAATGAAAAGAAATATGCCCTGTTCACTGATGGGTCCTGTCGTATTGTGGGGAAGCATCGGAGATGGAAGGCTGCTGTATGGAGTCCTACGCGACGAGTTGCAGAAGCTGCTGAGGGAGAAGGTGAATCGAGTCAGTTTGCAGAAGTGAAAGCCATTCAGCTGGCTTTAGACATTGCTGAACGAGAAAAATGGCCAGTTCTCTATCTCTACACCGATTCATGGATGGTAGCAAATGCCCTGTGGGGATGGTTACAGCAATGGAAGCAAAACAACTGGCAGCGTAGGGGCAAACCTATCTGGGCTGCTGCATTGTGGCAAGATATTGCTGCTCGGGTAGAGAACCTGGCTGTGAAAGTACGCCACGTAGATGCTCATGTGCCCAAGAATCGGGCTACTGAAGAACATCAAAACAACCAGCAGGTGGATCAGGCTGCTAAGATTGAAGTAGCTCAGGTGGACCTGGATTGGCAGCATAAAGGTGAATTATTTATAGCCCGATGGGCCCATGACACCTCAGGCCATCAAGGTAGAGATGCAACATACAGATGGGCTCGTGATCGAGGGGTGGACTTGACCATGGACGCTATAGCACAGGTTATTCATGACTGTGAAACATGTGCTGCAATCAAGCAAGCCAAACGGTCAAAGCCTCTTTGGTATGGAGGACGATGGCTGAAATATAAGTATGGAGAGGCCTGGCAGATTGATTACATCACACTCCCTCAAACTCGCAATGGCAAGCGCCACGTACTTACAATGGTGGAAGCAACCACCGGATGGCTGGAAACATATCCTGTGCCTCATGCTACCGCCCGGAACACCATCCTGGGCCTTGAAAAACAAGTCCTATGGCGACATGGCACCCCAGAAAGAATAGAATCAGACAATGGGACTCACTTCCGAAACAACCTTATAGACACTTGGGCCAAAGAACATGGTATTGAATGGGTGTATCACATCCCCTATCATGCACCAGCCTCCGGGAAAGTTGAACGATACAATGGCCTGTTAAAGACTACCTTGAAAGCAATGGGCGCTGGGACGTTCAAAAACTGGGATACGCATTTGGCAAAGGCCACCTGGTTAGTCAATACTAGGGGATCTACCAACCGAGCTGGACCTGCCCAATCAAACCTGTTACGTACTGTAGATGGGGATAAAGTTCCTGTAGTGCATGTAAAAAATATGCTGGGTAAAACAGTCTGGGCTACTCCTGCCTCAGGAAAAGGCAAACCTATTCGTGGAATTGTTTTCGCTCAGGGACCTGGATATACTTGGTGGGTGATGCAAAAGAACGGAGAGGTCCGGTGTGTACCTCAAGGAGATTTAATACTGGGTGAGAATAGCCCATGAACTGAATTGCACCATGTTAAATAGTATATTATACTGTATGTTATCACTACCATGATTACTATAGGTGACTAATTAGAATGTATGGAAAAGAGTGTAACCTGAGCATGACATAAATGGTATGGAATAAGGGGTGGATAGATGTCCTGGTTTCAGTTAGCACAGAATTAATTTTCTTCCTAGTAGCTGGTGGAATGCTGTGTTTTGGCTTAGAATGAGAAGAGTGCTGATAACACCCCGATGCTTTAATTGTTGCAGAGCAGTGCTTATACTAAGCCAAGGACATCTCAGCCTTTGCTCTGTCCTGCCAACGGGCAGGCTGGGGGGTGCAGTAAGAGCTGGGAGGGGACAGACCCAGGACAGGTGACCCAAACTAGCCAAAGGGGTATTCCATACCATCTGACGTCATGCTAAACAATATATAGGGGTGGCTAGCCGGGGGGAGGGGGCCGGACTGCTCGGGGTTAGGCTGGGCATCGGTCAGCGGGTGGTGAGCAATTGCATTGTGCATCACTTGTTTGTACATACTATTATTACTTTCGTATTATCACCATTGTATCATCATTATTATTATTGTTATTATTATTTTGTTATTTTTTTTTTTTTCCTGTCTTATTAAACTGTCTTTATCTCAACTCACGGGCTTCACTTTCCATTTCTCTCCCCCGTCCCAGAGAGGGAGGGGGGAGGGTGAGCGAACGGCTGCGTGGTGTTTAGCTGCCGGTCGGGTTAAACCACGACAATTGGGTACTTGGTTCATCAAAAATATTAAGAGCTTTTTTTTCCACATTCTCAGTTCAAAAGTTTGCATTACCGGAAAATAAAATGCCTGCTTTCCTGTCCCCTCTACCAAGACAGAACAAAACTTTGTTTCTCCATAATTGGATGTAGAATGATGTATGTAAAAATAATCAAACTTTCCTTGAATCAGCATGTTTCTCAGTTTGCTTGTTGCATGAGTGAATAAGGCTTTAATGAATCCGGCCACTCAACAACGGAGTGGAACACATTACATTGCTTCATCTCTTGCTGCAACAAACTTTTTTCTGTGGGGAAAGTAATGAATACCTTTCAAGTCAGCTTCAAATGATCTCCTTGTTTTCTTTTTTTTTTTTTTTTTTTAATTTTTGATTATGAGGATTTGTAGGATTGGGTTGGGGGGACAATGACACACGATGACATTTATTTTCAACATGAAACAGAGGGGCTTTGCAGTAGTTCTATTCTTCAGAGTTGGATTACTAGATCAAAAGTTTTGAGCCTTTTGAAAATTTGAAAATGAAAATTAAAATTTAGGAACAGACTAAGAACCAAAATTAGACCCCCCAGTCAAGCATTAGAACTTAATGGGTATACCATATCTTTATTATTTTCATGTTAATGCAGTTAACCTGTAAAAGCCTATTGAAGTTATGCACAGTATAGAGAGACTCAAGATGATTTAGACCTAAATAACTTATGGTTTGAAGAGGTTTAAAGAGATACAATAGGAGATTTGCAATATAATTCACATTTTATGTCTGGAGAATTGAAAAATGAATGATGCATCTGTATGAAGCTTTTAGTTCAGATCAAGAAAGGCTTCTGAAAGTGAATCTACTGACCTTCTTTGCTGTCTTTCATATCAGGACATTCTTGGAGTACATGAAGTCAATTGTTTTCAGATTAAAAATAAACTGAAAGTCATGCTTCAGGAATGTTCTAGTGCACTTCAAATAATTAACATTCATTCCATAACATCAGACTCTGGGAAGAAGTAAGAACCCCACCTCAACCTCCAAAATGCATATGGACATCAAGCCTTCATCATCATGTGATTCATTCTTGAAGATCCACTTCTTTTATTCCTGTAACTTGAAAATGTATATAGAGCTGGAGATAGTTATTGTCCCCCAGGACTATCTTAAGTAAAACCAGGCTTGCAGTATTAAGCCTGAGTGAAGAATTTTTCACAGTAAAATTTAATTTGCAGAATCCAACTGTCCTGTTTTAATTGAAACTGGGCTCTTCTGATTAAAAAAGATAAGAGAAATATTGAATCACAGAAAGCAACATAAGCTGCACACTGCAAGTCACTGTTTCTGTTGAAGGCTGACTACAGCTTATTATCATTATGAATCAAAAGTCTAAAGCATTTTTCTGCATCATAAACTGGTCTGTCACACTATTTCTTTTTCTTCATTGTCTGGGTGGCTGTGTGCCATCAAGAAAAATAAAAATAAAATCTGAGCCCCTGTATATTTATTAAGCCAGGAGGATGCTTGTTGTAGAACACATATGATCACGTATTAGTTACAGGAGAAGCTGCCTGGAGTCTCTTCCTTGGAATTAATCCATATGCATTTTATTGAGTACACTCAAAGAGGACAGAGATGAAACAGAGAAAAAAAGCTTCCAACTGAAAAACCACCAACAACCAACCAACCAACCAACCAACCAAACCTTGTTATGCTGTTTGAACTAATTACATACCTAAAATGCAAGCCATGCATCAGAAGATGTAGATGTTGTCTCTGGATCTGACTTCATTTCATAGAATCGTTTGGGTTGGAAGGGACCTTAAAGATCATCTAATTCCAATACTCCTGCCATGGGCAGGGACACCTCTCACTAGCTAAGGTTGCCCAAAGCCCCATCCAACCTGGCCTTCAACACTTCCAGGGAGGGGGCATCCAGTTTCCCTGGGCAGCCTGTTCCAGTGCCTCACCACTCTCAGAGAAAAGGATTTCTTCCTAATATCTAATCTAAATCTGCCCTCTTTTAGTTTAAAGCCATTACGTCTTGTCCTAGAACTATACTCCCTGACAGAGTCCCTCCCCAACTTTCCTGTAGGCCCCTTTAGATACTGAGAGGCTGCTATAAGTTCTCCCTGGAGCCTTCTCTTCTCCAGGCAGAACAACCCCAACTCTCTCAGCCTGTCTTCGCAGGAGAGGTGCTCCAGCCCTCTGATCACCTTTGTGTCCCTGCTCTGGATTCGTTCTAATATTTCCATGTCCTTCTTGTGGTGGGAGCCCCAGAGCTGAACACAGAAATTCAGGTGGGGTCTCACAAGAGCAGAGTAGAGGGGGAGAACCAGTTCCTTTGACCTGCTGGGCACTTTTCTTTTGATGCAGCTCAGAACATGGTTCATGACCTTGGACAGAAAATCAGAGACAGCATGGCCTCTGATGTGACAGTCTCAGTCCTCTAACAGCAAGATCTTCAAAGAGTGATTCAGTGCTCCTGTAGGTTTGTCAGGGAGCAGCTACAACCAGACAATGAGAAAAAGTAGGCAAAGAATATGTCTGAGGTCATTTCAAGTGCCTTGACAGTTGACTAAGGGCTGCTCATTAGGAATTTGTTTTAGATAGGTTTCAGAACAGGCACAGAAAACTTAAAGAGAAAAATATCTGTCTTTTTAGATAAACAGAGAAACTGCCATACAAGGGTAATGGGGACTTTATCAGTCCAAGACAATTGAAATCCTCAGTTTTCACTAATAGTTTACAATATTATTCACCGATCATGGTGAATGACAGTGACAAACTGTCTTTCCCCTCTATAGGCCCATCTACAAGCTCTGCAAGATTTATGGGACAAAAATAACAACAAGCAGAATAAAAAACAACAACCAAACAAAAAACTTATATTCCTGTGGCATGAGGACTCTCTGAGTTCTGTTTTCTTTGAAATCCTTACATTTTTTTTTGTGGTGAAGAAAAATATGCATGCATAAACCTGAAAGCCAGGATCAGAAGATACTTTAGAAACCATTCTGTGGAACCATTAGTTACACTGTCTTTTGCAGCTATCACTCTTGAATGAGACCACGGTGATGGTGAAATCTTGTCCAATTGTTCTTTAGACCGAACTCAGCCTTTTTCTAGTAGTCTTGACCTCTTAGTGGAGGTATAACCAATCCTTGTATACCACTCTCAACCTAACTTTTAAAGTATTTTTTCATGATTTTTTATGGTGTTTACAAAGAGTCCAAGAGTTTAGAACATCATACGCAGTGTATCTGGGAGCCAGTGGGTAGAGAAATTAGGGATCCAAAATTGGAGTCTTCCTTAGAGTGCTACCAGGGTTAGGTGGCATGAAGAATTCTCTTGGTTTGAGCTAGGATAGAATAAATCTTCCCCATAGTGGATATGGTGATGTATTTTGGATTTAGTATGAGAACTAAGTTGATAACATACTGATGTTTCAATTGTTGCAGAGAAGTGATTACACTTAGTCAAGGACTTTTCAGCTTCTCATACTACTTTGCATGACATTTCCTGCCTTCTTCTGTCCTGCACCTTGAAACTTTAGGAAAGTTCACAGGAGTCTAACAGTACAATAACTCCAGCTCAGAGAAGCACTGCAAATTTCTGTTAAATTGAATAATTTAGCCAGACTTGGGACTATCTCAAGCAGGTAAACACTAACATTCATACAATGTAGATGTCCATGGGTGAGAGAGCTAAGGACAAACCTGTGAACATTTATGTTCTTATATTCATAGCCCCCTCACAGGTCTTACTCTGAAGGACTTTTTCAAAGATGAAATCACTACTTTTTCACATCCTTGACTTGAGTTTTAAACCTTGAGCTTCACAGGTATTGATAATATACCCTAGTAAATGTACGTTGCTTTAAATGAGCAAAATTAGAGTTTCTTGCTGCATGACTAATTAGCATGAGCAATCTCTTGTCTCATAGCAACCTAGATCTGATGATGAACACCTGCCAGCCCAGATGGTTTGGGGAGGAATTTTCTAGTTTAATAGAATAAAGTACTGTTTCTGAGCTGCCTCAAACTATTATTTAACAGGAATTTTGCAAGAAGTCTGAAAAGTGATTATTGTGAAATCTTAACAAATAAGCATCTCCAAAATTGTCATGTTCAACTGTCATCACTTGTCAAGGGATGGGGGGTGGCTTTTAAATAATGCATGGCTGTTACATCTTATTCTGCCTATGTGTGCTAACAATAGTATTGAATAGGCATAAACTCAAGAATGCTGCCACTGCCTCTCCCCCCCCAAAAAAAAAATAAAAAAAAAAATTACAATAGCACCTGCAAAATTACAAAACTTGATCTCTCATCAGAGATAATTTTTCAATATTAATTGAAATCTATATTAACAAAAAGCTGTAGGAATGAACTTAGTGAGTTCTAGTAGATTTTTGTAAGGTTTCAGATAAATGTTCAAATATGCCAGTTCTTAAATATTTAATGAGTTGAGTCTTGTAACTTACGGCAATATTTCAGTACAGGTATGTGAAGAACTCCAAAATATATGTGTGCTAGAGATATTGTTTCACCAACATATTAACTCTTGAAATTCTGATCTCACTGATGTCAAAGCCACCAAGATTGCAGTCCACTTCTGCCCATAAACCCACATCTCAAACTCTAAAGAGATTAAAAAATTTCTCTGAAGAAACCAACATTAATAGTTTTGGTGAAAACTCTTGATCTTTTTCACTTCTGCATTTTAAAATTTAAAACCAAATTTGACTCAAACTAACAGACAGACTTTTTAGTGGCTACATATTTTGCTTCAGTTTTAATATATCTAGAAGAGTAAACTAAATATTTGATAATACAGAGAGGAAAGAAATCCTTCTTGGAAATTTGGCCATCTCTGTATTATATCTCAGGTTTCTGAGTCTGATATTCATTAGTCAATATCAATGATTAATTTGGAAAATGGACAGGCACACTGATGAAGAAAAAGCTTAATGTTTAAAAAACTTGTTAATGATTGTCCCACTTACCCATCTATCTCCCTTTTATTGCATCAAACCATTCAATATGAAATACGAAGAGCTTGTTTAAAAATACTGTGTTGCTCTGAAGCTCCAGAAATGTCTTTGGCAGGTACTACGTACAATAACATATTCCTAAACTGCAATTAAGCAGTTAGTTTTAGCGATCCTTATGTCAGGAAAAAAAAAAAAAAAAAAAAGTTGCATTTTGGGATTCAAGTATTGACTTTGCAACACCAACAATAAAGACTTGTTTCTTCCTCAGTAGTCTAAACAGACACTTGAAAAAATATGTAAGGTGCATAAAGGGAGCTTATATTCCCTTCTCTAATGGAATCAACACTTCAAATTATATGTAAGATCTGAAGTGGGAGTATTTCACCATTCACTGCGTGCATTATATACCATAAGTGTATAATATAATCTGCTAATACATTCCAGAGGAATATTTGCTAAAAATCTTCAACTAAGAAAGAAGAATAGACTACATTGTGTCCTGTGGAACTTGGCTACTTAAGAATGGTAGAACAATATATTCATAATATCAGGAAAAAAAAAAATAAATCCATATTGTCCCCCAAACTTTGGCAAACAACAAGGCAAAAGAAATAGCTACACCGACTAAATAAATAAATAAATAAATAAATAAATAAATAAATAAATAAGATTCAGGGAAAGCTGGGATATGTCAGGCTGCAAGATTAAGTCAGAACATTTCTATCAGAACATAAAATGCCTGTTTTGGTTAAATTGCAGCAGAACTAGCTATCACAATTAAAATTCCAGGATTTTATACGTATTCTCTCTTATGTTCTTGTTTTTCTTCACAGAATAGAGAAGGAACAGAACTATTTTAAAGGAGTCTTTTCATTTGTTTTTACAGAAATAACAGATGTAATTGTATGATACAGAAGTGATTAGTACGGAATACTAATAATGTTTAGAGCAAACCTCCAATAGTGGGCAAATTACAAAACCTCTTAACTCAGTTCTCTAAGGTAAGTTATTTCAAAATTAACAACAAACAAACAAACAAACAAAAATTGTTTTATTGAAATTTAAATACTTAAGGTTAGATTAAAATGGAGGTAATTCTACCCTTGTAAAGATTATGAACAGAAGCTGACAGGGAGGTCTTTGTATTTCCCATTTTCCTGTTTGATATCTTGTGGTATACTACTTCATCCATAGACTATTTGACAACAAAGTTTTCTCAGGCTCAAATCGTGGCCTGAAGCACATAGGGCAAAATAGATGATGTAATCAAAATCAAACCTGAAAGACATTTCAGAAATGATATAATGACAGTAACAAAACTGCAATCCAAATGTTTCTTCAAACCAAAGTCTTTGGAAGTGGCAGAAGCTCTCAGATATACAGGGAGGGGGAGGAAAGGGAGATGTATACACATACACACTTGTGTGTGGATTTGTATTTAACAAACAAACAAACAAAGGAAATAGGGTAGAATATTCAGAACAGGATGAGCCAGATTATCTTGGATGGCAAAGGGCATCCAAATTAGGCAGATAAGGTTGCTGAGATTTGAGCAGACCTCCATACCTGATCTATTTTCAAATTTTGTATCAGGTTAAAAATTGAGCTAAGACATAAGTTTTGTCCTGAGAAATCCTGAGATGAATGGATTGGTACGATATATAGCAAGAAACTTATTATCTCAGTGTATTGGAATTCTTGTATAAATGACTAAATATAGACACATACACATTGTTGAACTGTGCTGTGTGTAGGAGTCAGGACTGTGAACATTATCACCCTTCCAGTTCTGTGTTGTAGAATTTAGATATGTTTCTCCAGGATAGTACTGAGAGGCCACTGCATTCTTAAGTAGCATCATATGAACCAGGAACAATTCTAGGAAGTTAGACTGTCAGATATACATTTAGATAAATATTTCTTTTTTCTTCTACACAATTTTTTCCTTCCTCCTTGATTCTTTATCATGTGTGCATGTTTTGTGTGCTGTTCATCTCAGGATTTGCTCTGTGTTTGGGTTTTCCCTGTTCCAAAAACTGACAGTTGCCTCTGCTGATCATCAGCTCTGCTTACACCTTCTCTTCAGAAGTTCTTCTCCTCCTACTGCAGTACCACAATATTTTCAGATGCCTACTCTCGGAGGAAGTGTGAAAACAAAACAAATTAATAATAATAATAAAAAAATATAAAAAATAATAATATCTGAGTGCTTTCAGAGCTATATTTAATTTCTACATTCCTGTCTGGTCTGACTGGGACTTGTTAATATTATAAATATTAATAAGTATATATATATAAATATAAAGAAGTAGCAAGGCAAATGGAAGTAAGAGATGAATTGCACTCTGTCAAGCTGCATGAGACATAAGGGTATCCATTTAGTATCCTTGTGGGGAAATTATGAACCATTGATTTAAATTCTTCAGCTAATGGTCAAACAGCAAGATTTGTAACAGCAATAAGAATACATACTCATGAGTAAGTCTAAAACACACTGAAACTATTCCATTCTGTATTCAAGTTCCTTGGTATTTTCATAACAGTATTTTTTGTGTAAACTTAGAACGTCAGTTCTAAAATATGGCATCAGAAAATGCATTTGATGCTTACTGTGTCATATATTTCATCCTTCAGTAATATAATCAACCCATAAAATCTGCATAACCAGGTCTATCTGTTAATCGTTCAATATATTCTATATTCTCTTCTTTCACACAAGTTCATCGAACCCTATTCTGGGTGAGCACTGACAAAATAAAACTAATGTAATCTACCTAGAACCTTTCAAAAAGAAGTTACAACAGGATAACATTTATTTCATACTATTTGGAAAAGGATTATTAGAACTTTTATTAGAAGAAACACTAAAAATATACACCTGTAAAGGAACAACCACTAGATGAAATGACTTCCTTGTAGCTTAGTCTCTTTCCCCACTATAGGATCAAGTTGTCTCCAGCATCAACATCAGCTCCTAGTATTAAAAAGAATATCATGAACAATATAAAAGTTCTTAGTTGTATTTTTTAGACTTGCTAAGTGAATCTAACTGGCCACATTCCAGGTGTGTTTTTTTCTGTTTGCTTTCCACAAACATTGAAGAAATGAAGTTTACTGGCATTAATACTTATGGAAAACAGTATTAAATTACTTTTTAATATTTGTGCTGAAGTGGTTTGATCTCTCTTCCAACCAGGGAACAGAAATAATTCTTTGCAATTTAGATAGTTTCATTACAATATGGATATTATTATAATGTAGCTAAATTTAAGTTTTCTTAATTGATCCAGAGAGTGTAAAACATCATTATTGGACAGATACACTCAGAACAACAAGATAAGGAGAAAAAATCATAAATTCATTCAGTGAAATGTGTTACATAAATTATCCATTCTGCTATGAAGATTTGGAAGTCTGTTTGCTGAAGCTTTAACACGTGAATGAAGCAATAACTTAGCTGAGGAAGAGAGAATGAAATTTTATGAATATGTTTGTCTGACTCCATAAATGAAGGCAACAAATCACATAGAACAACAGCAAAATAAATTTAGATTCATTGGTTCAAATTATTGTTTATTTAAGCACTATCTGCACCTAACTTGCCAGTCACTTCTAAGTGCCATTGTAAGAGTTAGCTTTCAAGACAATCAAATCAAGATATACCTTACAAGCACTACCTGTATAATGTTATTTAATTCAGAAGACAGCAAGAGATGTGAGGAAAATGTCATAGAAAGGTTACAAGGAAACAGCCTGAAAAATCAGGAATGCTGATTGGACAAAATGCAGGGCACTGAAATTATAATTCAAAGGACATGATCTGCATTTCATCTCAAACATGTCTATGCTTTGAGGATTTTTGTTCTGCAACCAAATAAAAAAATACCGTGGGTGTATAGACTTAGCAGGTCCTCCAGTGCTCCCATTACTGCTAGAACAGGAAATGCAGAGTTACCTGAGTTTTGTTTCTTATAGTATTTTTCAAGGAGGAAGAATCTGCAGGTGACGAATTCTTTCCAGCTGACTATTCTGAAACCACAATGAAAAGAAAGCAAAAAATCCTGTTCCCCTCTTTTCTCCTAATAAGTTCTGAGTAAGAAAGCAGTACTGAATTGCTGTCTTCTGTGAGATCTAGATTTCTTAGCAGTTCTCCAGGATTAATATGTTTCACACGGAGAGTCATGTGCAAATTGAGATCTAGAACCACTGCATAAAGTCATGTCTGAGCTCCTCAAATGAAGGGGACCAAAGTACCTTGGCTGTTTCTAACTGGAGTTTGGGATTTGATTAATATTCACTGTAGAAGTACAACTGTAATTTTTCTTCTTCGTTTTCACTGATTACAGATGGATCTGTACTGCAGTCTCAGGACATCTGTCTAAGCTCATAACTTCAAGCCTAATGATATATGTTGGCTTAGAGAGTCTGCAATGATTTATTCTGGTCCTGCTTCAGCGTAACTACTGAACAGAGGCTGGATCTGAGAAATCTTACATGGTAGCAGGATTCACAGTCTTTGCAATGGTACATATCCAAACCAAGTGCAGGCTGTAGAGATCAATTAATCATATTTTCTCTATGCCAGAGCTCATGGACATAGTCAAACTACATATATTAAATAGTAGAAATAATATTTGAAATTTTTATATAAACATCCACTGGCAGCAGTGAATAAATGTATCCTTCATGCTACTGAATAAACTTTCCTGTGTAAGCACAAAGACCATCTAAAATATTAATAGGATGCTCAGAAGTCCTGCAACCAAGGGAGACAAAAAGCAATCTTGTTTATATTTCCAATGCAAAATGAATGGGAGAAGATAAGCCTGTTTCCAAATACAAAACCACCTTTCAGGCCTCACTTCTATACAGTAAATAGTGTAAACAATCACGCGCATTGATTTGCTTTTCAGTCACCATTCAGAATGCATTACTCATATAAAGTCCACTTTTGTCTACCGTAAACAGTTTATGATGATATTTAACCAGTACACATTTAACTATTCTGTAGAAAGGAAAATGGCTATCAAATGCTAAAGCCAAATTCCAAACTCTTCCTACTCTGTCAGTGAATGAAGTAAGCATTCAGAAATTATCAGTGCAGAATACAAAATAAGCAATTATTAGTTACAAAAACCTTTCATTCTCTGCTCATGATCCATATGAATTTAAGCTCCCTTCTTAAAAAAAATCCTTTAAGATTTTTACTAAAACTTACGTAAGAGTCCTGGGCCTTGACTGGTCTTCTACATAATAACAGGATAGAATGTTTGTCCTTTATTTGGTTCTTCTCACATTGGGCCTACATAGCAAGGTTTTTAGTGGGTGGGCTGCAAGGGAGGCCTCTGTGAGCAGAGCCCAGCAGCTGCCCCATGTCAGATCAGAGGCAGCTCCAGTCGGCTCCAAAAGGGTTGGAGCTGCTGGCCAGAGCTGAGTCAGTGAGTGATGCTGGGTGGGCCTCTGGGAGAGCAGATTTAAGGAAGGGGGGTGGGGGTGGGGGTGAGGGGGTGGAAATGCTGTACAAGAGCAGTTGGGAAAGGGTAGGCTGTCCCCCTGCAGCCCATGGGTCCCACACGGAGCAGATCTCCACGCTGCAGCCCCCCCATGGGTGGAGGAGCCCCCGGTGGAGCAGGTGGATGTGGCCTGGAGGAGGCTGCGGCCCATGGAGAGCCCCCGCAGGAGCAGGCCCCAGGCCGGAGCTGCAGCCCGTGGAGAGGAGCCCACGCAGGAGCAGGGGGTCTGGGGGGAGCTGCCACCTGTGAGGGACCCGTGCTGGAGCAGTTTGCTCCTGGGGGTTGGACCCCGTGGTACAGAGCCGTGTGGGAGCAGTTCTTGAAGAGCTGCTGCCTGTGAGCAGCCCCCGCAGGATCAGTTTCGGAAGGACGGCATCCCACAAGGGCAGAGAGTGACCGTGAAGGAACAGTGGTTGATGAAGTGTTATGAACTGACCACAACCCCACTCCCATGTGCCACTTGAGGGGGATAAGGTAGAAGAGGGTGAATATGGGGGAAGGTGTTTTTCACTTGCTTTTAGTTTCTCACTGTTCTAGTCTGCTAGTAATAATAAATAATATTAATCTTCCTGTGCTGTCTCTTTTGCCCATGAATAGTTGATAAGCAATCTCCCTGTTTTTATGGAGAAGAATAATCTTAATCCCTTTTTCATCATGTTCTCTTCCTTTAAGGACAGGGAATGAGAGAGCAGTGTGGTAGAGTTCATTTGGTCATAGGTGTAAAACCGCCACAGTAAGACTGCCTTCTACATTACTTCATAAATAAAGTAAATACGCTTAAAGATATTCAGTTCTATCCTAACTCTTCCTTTAGTTTTCTCAAATTATCAGAAAACAAACAAACAAGCATTACCTACCCAAGAATATATGGTAGAATAGCAGCCCTGATGAGAAGGATCTGGGAGTGTCGGTTGACAAGAAGCTCAATACGAGCTGGCAATATGTGCTTGCAGCCCAGGTCAACTGTATCCTGGGCTGCATCAAAAGAAGCATGACCAGCAGGTTGAGGGAAGTGATTCTCCCCCTCTACTCTGATCTTGTGAGAACCCATCTGGAGTGCTGTTTTCAGCTCTGGGGCCTTCATCACAAGAAGGACATAGAGTATTAGAATGAGGCCAGAGGAGGGCCACAAAGCCGAACAGAAGGCTGGAGCACCTCTCCGATGAAGACAGGCTGAGAGAGTTGGGGTTGTTTTGCCTGGAGAAGACTCCAGGGAGACCTCATAGTGGCCTCATAGTATTTAAAGGGGCCTACAGGAAAGCTAGGGAGAGACTCTTTGGGAGGGAGTATAGTGCTAGGACCAGAGGTAATGGCTTTAAATTAAAAGGGGCCAGGTTTAGATTAGATACTAGGAAGATATTCTTTTCTCTGAGAGTGGTGAGGCACTGGAACAGGCTGCCCATGGAAGCTGTGAATGCCCTCTCCCTGGAAGTGTTGAAGGCTAGGTGTCCTGAACAAAAGGCCTACCACATCCAACCTGGCTTCACCATAAGGGCATAGACAACCTCTTCAAGGCAGTCCTGAAGCAGAGGAACTTCCTCAGGCAAGTGTGGAAGCATTGGAAGCCAGCAGGTGAATGGGAAATAAAGGAACTGAGGGGAAGAGAAAACTAAAGTAAACTTTTTTTTTCTTTCTTTTTTTCCTACCCACAGTGATGAAGAGGATCAAACTAAGTTAAGTTCCAAGTTGAAACCATTAGGTTAGCCTCCAGATCAGGATTAGGTCCAGCAGTTTCCAGACAGATACTAAATTGTGGACTAGTTCATTTCTGTTATAGACAGAGTAAATGTCCCCAGGCTTATCTTAAATCCTGCTCCTGGAATGACTGTTTTGGGTTGAGGTTCCAGACGAGGCTGGCTGGGATCCTGACAGAAATAAACTACAAGTTAGTAAAAGTTAGGTTTTGTTTTGTTACAAGAAGTGGAGCTGGACAGACAGCAAGTACTGAAACAGAGCAGGTAGAAAACCTAGCTGGGAATATTTTTTTTACTTCAGTAAACTGGATCTAAGGTATTCAGTATATTACTAAAACATCAATAGAGAGATGTCAAAATTTATTTGACCTTTCATTAGGGGTAAGAAAGTTTTTCTGTTCTACTAGTTGAGAAAGAAATGAGGCAGCAAGGAAGGAAGAAGTAGAATGGTACACAGTGAGACAACAGGATTTGGAAATCAAGTACTGAAAACTTCTGTTTTCCTACCTTTCTATCTGTTTGGTGGTTCAGTGGTAAGTGTCTCTCTTAGAAGTGCATACTCTTATTAGCTTAGTCAAACATGCTGATCAGATTTCAAAACGAAGTGTTGACAGGACAGAGACAAAGCTAAAAGGAAATGATTTGGTAGCTGCAAAACCAACATTTTAAAGGAATTGTCCAAAGCAAATTAAATAAGAAAAAAAAATGTATTGGATGAGGTAGAGCTTCAGACTATCAGCTGTTTAGGTAATTAGATCATTTTTGGTACTTTGATCAAATGTTTGATGGACCAGTAGGACCTCTAGACCCAGTAGGTGTGCTCAAGGGGCATCTGTAAGGACCCTCCTCCTTTAATTTTTTTTTGTTTTCCTCACTATTCTTTCCCTATCCATATTCTACTTCCTTACATATCTTTCTTCCACGGAACAAAATACTATATGCTTTTGTCAAAAAAGCATATAGTCAAAACAAGATAAAGTTGTGATGTTACTATTCCAGTCAAGCTGGAGGAATTGCATGGCTAGAAACTTCAAAATATCCAAAGAATAGTAGGGGAGTAATAAAATATATATGATTAAAAGCAGTGTTTTCAAGAACTTGCTATTTCAGCTTCTAAATTCTTTCAAGATATTTTCAAATAAAAGCAACTTTTTGTGCCAAATTTTATAGCAGTGTTGTTCCATTTTCCTGTTCACTCACTTCAGTTGAAGATGACAAGCTCACTTTGACAGGGTTTTAATTAGCTTCCATATGTGATCTGTTTGTACCATGTGGCTCTGAGATTTTCTTTGTGTATGGAAAAAGAAGCAATTTAAGCAATTGCAATTATTTGCCTGCATCAGTTCTAACGTTCTCAAAACAGATGGTTTTGACTTTTTTTTCTTTTATTCTTTGTGTATGTAAAGAGATGGTGGATACATATAAATATATATTGCTATATATAATGAACAACAATACATATATCGAACAACAGTACTATATATATGTATTAGACATATATATTAGGTATATATGCATGTGTCTAAAATATATGTATGTGTACTATATATATATATATATATGGTATTGTTGTTATATACATAAATAGGTGTGTGTATTTATATGTATTGGTGTAAACAACATTCCAGATTGTTTAGATAGTCTTTTTTTTTTCTCTCTCCAAGCAATTGTGTTAGAAGAAGAAACAAAGATGGACAGGAGGTTAACTGAAGGATTTTCAACTGTTAAACTCAATTATGAGCAATGACTGAAATGAATTTAAAAATGTCTTTCCTGAAGGGTGAATGTACTCTACACTTCAATATCTGACATGACACTGCTTGGACGCTCTTTCTGGGATGAACTGAGCTCTGCTTATTGTTTTATTTGTTCAAGGGGGAGTGGGACTCATTGTTTTGTTTGGGGGGGTTCTTTTGCATCCGTTCCCTTCAGTTTTCATGGTTATACTAAAAAAGCCATTGTCAAGTATATAATAATTTGCTGTATTCCCAGGATGAGCTGTTCATCTGACAGGAGCAATTAATTTGCAACACACAATGCACAAAAAGTGTTTTATTCAAAGTTGCAACAACTTTAAACAGCAAAATAAAAAGTCAGAGGACAATTTGGTATAAATTGCAGGGGAAGAAACCCAACACCTATTCTTAAGTAGAAGTGATTGATTACTTTGTTTAAAAAATCCATAAAATTCAAATAGAAGAAAGATGTTTTCCTTTTCAAGTCCTTTCTCTAATTCAGAGTATGGGTGCTGACATATTCCCAATTATGTAATTATCTGCTCCGCACAGTCTCTGGGTTTGCAGACTGCTTCAGACTACTCATTATGTTCTTTTTAAGTAATCACAGTAAAAATATTTACATCTCTCTACTGATTCCATAATTAAAAGTCTTTGGAATTACTTCTAAAATGGTGTTTACTAGCTACAATTAAGACCAAACTGATTGTTGTTAAAGGTTCTGTTTGTTTGGTTTGGGTTTGGATTAAAAAGTACTTAGGTACATGCCTAAATTTGTCAAAAATCAAGATAACATATTAGTATGTTCATAGCTTTTGACCCTGAAAGCTGTGGTTAGACCATCTATCCCAACACCTTATGTACCAAAACTGGAAAATGTTATGTACTTATTTGTGTGCTAAGTTCTGCAAGTTGTTTATAACTAAAAGTCAGCTTCAGAAGTCTGATCTCGACTTGGTAACTTCATGTTATGGTGTGCTCATTACTTGTGTGTTCTTTTCCATAAAAACTGTGTGGAGGTAATTCTGATTTATGGGATTTAAACATATCCAAAAAAAAAAAAAAAAAAAAGTAACTGTTTTCTCTGATGGAAAAACTTTTCCTGTATCAAAGCTTTATACATGGACATCATTTCAGTGGGGAATCAATGTGTATACCTTTAGTATACCTAAAAAAAATATACAAAGAAGGTGGAGCCAGTCCCTTTTCAGTGGTGATCAGTGAAATGACAAGAGGCAGTAGGCACAAACTGGAACACAAGAGGTTCCATCTTGTGGAAGATGTACTTCCTTACTAGGTTGGACTAGATGATCTTGGAGGTCTTTTTCAACCTTAATAATTCTATGATTCTGTATTTTTATCATGCAGGTGACTGAGCCCTGGCACAGGTTACCGAGAGAAGCTGTGGAGTCTGCCTCCTTGCAGATTTTCCAAAGCCATCTGGACATAGAATCATTAGGGTTGGAAAAGACCTTCAAGATCCAACCATCACACTACTATCAATGTCTCCCATTAAACCATGTCCCTAAGCACCAGGTCCAGCCTTTCCTTGAACACCCCCAGGGACAGTGATGCCACCACCTCCCTGAGCAGCCCGTTCCCATGCCTGACTACTCTTTCTGAGAAGAAATGTCTCCTAATTTTGAACCTCCCCTGACACAATTTGAGGCCATTCCCTCTAGTCCTATCACTAGTTATCTGTGAGAAGAGGCTGACGCCCAGCTCCTCACACCTTCCTTTCAGGTAGTTGTAGAGACCAATAAGGTCTCCCCTGAGCCTCCTCTTCTCCAGACTAAAAAATCCCAGTTCACTCAGCCAGTCCTCTTAGGACTTATGTTCCAGACCCTTCATCAGTCTCGTAGCCCTTCTCTGGAAGGGCTTCAGGGCCTTGGTGTCTTGTAGTAAGGGGCCCAAGGCTGAACACAGTACTTGAGGTGTGGCCTCACCAGAGCAGAGTACAGGGGCACAATCACCTCCCTGATTCTGCTGGCTACACAATTCCTGATACAAGCCAGGATGCTGTTGATCTTCTTGACCACCTGGGCACACTGCCAGATCATGTTCAGGCAAGCATCGATTAATACCCCCAGATCCTTTTCCTCTGCACAGCTTTCGAGTTACTCTGCCCCATGCCTGTAGTGCTGCATGGGGTTATTGTGACCAAAGTACAGGATCTGGCACTTAGCCGTGTTGAACCTCATCCCCTTGGCCACTGCCCATCGACTGAACCTGTCCAGGTCCCTCTGCAAGGCCTCCTTACCCTCTAGCAAATCAATATTTCCCTCCAACTTGGTGTCACCTGCAAACTTACTGAGGGTACATTCAATTCCCTCATCCAAGTCATCAATAAAGATATTACATGGTCTTGGGCAACCTGCTCTGGCTGTCCCTGTTTGAGCAGGGTGGTTGGACCACATGACTTCCAGAGGTCCCTTCCAACCTTAAACTTCCTGTGAGTCTGTGATCATTAAAGAATCCAGACCTTGCTAGCATTCAGCTACCTTCTTGTTCCTGGTGTGCAGCCCAGCTCCTCCAAGCAACCACAACACAGTTTTTATTACGTCTTAACTATCTTGAGAGGGAGCAAAGATGAGGAATTTGCCTCATGGAGGCACAGGTCTCACTTGACCTGTTTCCCTACTTAAGTACATAGGCAAAAGTAACCTGGCTGCCTACGCCTGAAATACGAAGGGGGGAGGGAAGAGATAGGGGCAGGTAGAAGACCACCACAGACCCCAACAACTACATCAGACTCATTTCTCGAACATTCCCTGATATGAAATGCACATACCCAGGAAATGGTTGTGTAGGACTCCCAAACCTCCCCAAACAGGCAGGAACCTTAGAATACAAGTTTGCTCTTTATTGCCCTACTTTCCCTTTCTATTTTTTTTTTTTTTTTAATCTTTTTCACTTGCATGTATGACTGTAAAAATCTTATCCCATCAAGGCTCCTATTTTCCTATTTCATTAGGTTTTTCCTGATGCAACTGAGATACTACATATTACCACTGAGCTAACATATTACCATAGGGATTCTCTGGAGCCATAAACTGGAAAGAGTTCAAACTGCCAGTAAGTCCCACTTTCCTCACTGAAGGTATATCAAAGAGATGGTGAGCTTTGATTTTTAGCTTACAATCACCCATAGCATATGGATGGTTACATAACAATGGAAGATAAGAATAAATCTTTTTTCAGTTTGTTTCCAAAACTTAAAATAGGGATGAAAGTACAGTAATTTATATGACACAAAAGGAAGAAAACAAACCCCATCAGAATCAAACCAAAACATCTACCTCCCTCTTTTTCCGTTGGTCAGGCTGGACCCTAACTCAGTCCCTGTGTAGTCCAGAAACAGTTTCCTAATGGACATTATGCCCTTGTAAGAAATATCTGCTTGAGGTAGAACACTGGCTTTTTTAACACAACATTTTTGAGGGATTTGAAGGTGGAGTTTACAATTTCAAGATTTCCCTTCCTCAGAGATTACTTGCCCTTAATGAGGAGACATTCTGAATCTCCTTAGCCAAGCCTATCATCTGCCCTTTTTTAAAGATTATCTGTTTATTGGAGCTAACAGAAATACCTCATTTACTCCAAAGAACTGCTAGAAAGCACTTAATTCTTTGAAGGATAAAATGCTCTTTATTCAAGAAACTCCATTGTGATCTAGCTTTATAATTTATCCGCTGACAAAATATCATTAAGAGCAATCTTCTTGCCACCTCCTTTTTGCTCCCTCAATTTAATTCGTTGATTCTTGCTTGTGCTGCTGTAACTGTTAGTGAGGGTCTAAAGTGAAGAACAATATAGGTCAAAATAGTAAAATAAACAACCAAACAAACAAAAAACACAAAGAAAGCAATGACAACAACAACAACAAACTGGGAAAAACAAACAAACAAACAAAAACCTCTCCGTCCAAACCCCAAATAAATAAATAAACAGGATAGTAAACTCCTAAACTGATAGTCCTGCTAGAAATATGTGGGGTGCCACCACCTGCTTGTGTGTGGGACCACTCCTTTCAAGGCTTTGAGGCTTTTCATCATAAAACAGGTATATTAACATTTCCACTTTTTACGAAAATAGAAAAAAAGATTAATACCCACGGTTTATTACTGACTTTTCATGGAGATCACACACAATGTTAATCACTCCTTTGAGGATGATAATAGAGTTGGGGTGACTATCTATCAGCCCTGTGTTTGAAGAATACTGTGAAAATTAGACTAACACAATCAGAAGAGTGAGCAAACTGAAAGCAATTAAGTTTTGAATTGAAAATGAAATGCTGGCAGTACTAATATGAAGAATTGCTTGGTGGTTTGGAGGAGTTTATGAAATTCACCTAAATTGTGCTGTTTTAATTTTTATTGCATTCGCCAGGAGGCTTGGTGAAGGCAGAAGATAGGATATGAGGTAGTCAGTCAGTACAGAAGGATATGGTGCCCAATACATTTTCAGGCAATGTTTTGAGACACCAAGAAGAGGGATGCAATTAAATCTCTATATGTTTCATTCTCCGATTTTTATTTTGCAAAACAATGATTTGAGATTTGCAGATCCCGATATGTCTCATACTGGTATTTCTTTAAACCACATGCCTTTCTGGCTGAAGATCCTTAGGGCTATCGATTCATTCACCATTTTCAGTTTGGATGAGTAGTGTGACATCACTTTCCCATTCTCCTTCAGCCCCCAGCTCCCCTGTCTCCCCTCACATCAGTCCATGGAGTTCTTGCTACTAGCTGTGCCTGGTGTAGAAAACAGCTAAGAGACAGTGTCATTGCTTTGTTAGCATTATACACTGATGGTTTTTCCCTCATGAAGGAAAATATCTCAAGTAATTCTCTACATAGGTACACTTCAGGATAGCTAAAAACTGCATGAGTCAGTCTGTAGGTGTTGAACATAAGATTTTTAGACAACTTCTTATGTTTCTTTATATAACAGAATGAAAAGATGCTTTTATGACAGTTTTGAAGGTAATGGCCTCCAGTTCAACAGAAGTATTAAGAACTGGGTCAACATATTTATAAACCATAAACTACTTCCAAGACCACTGGCAAGCCAGAATGCCTACCAAAAATAAACAAACAAACAAATACTGTTAAATTTCTTTCTTATAAAAATAAGAAAAACAAAATTTTTGTGTATTATAATTATTGAAATTATAATTAGATTTTTCTAACTGAAAATTGGTATTTCTTTCACAACAGAGAATTGTCAAAAAGAATCCACATGCCAAGAAAATTATTTTATTCTAGAGTAGTAGGAACTAATTTCTAAACTGAAAAATCTGAGTAATTGAAAGACTGTTTTCGTAAATGACTGAGGATTGGAAAGAATAGATTGTTTTCCCACTCTTGATTCTATGGCATGGGAAAGCAATTCATGACTTTCTGCCTTTCCCTAAAGAAAAAAATATAGAAAAGGAACAATACCCCAGAAGCATTGTTTTTAGCACCATTATGTACTTGTAAATTAGTAGATCACTTCCAGATATCTATAGAAACCTAATTTTAAAGGCAAAAATTAAGGGAAAAATACCAATATGACATGACTGCATTTACTCAGTTTTATAAAATCCCAACAACCCCACTGCAAGACTTTAATTATATTTCTATTATTTTTATATGATTTACATAGCTCATGTTCCCTGTTTACAAATTGAGTCTTTCAGGTTTTTACCAGATATACATCTTTTATCTCCAGCAGTAAGGACTCATCTTTTTACATCATGAAATTCTGAGCAAATATGAAAAATATTACAATGTGCTAATTCATGTAATTGTGCATGGAAAGAGCTGTATTCTGTGAGGGAAAGGCTTTTTTATAACTTCAAGGAATAATGAAAAGGTGTTTTCTAGAAAACAAACAAACAAACAAAATGTTCAATATGTTGAAGAAAGGTGAATAATTAAATAATAACAATCTTTATGTATCCTGTATAATATTGTAGCTATTAAATATATTTTTTCCCTTAAATGTTAAATGATTAATAGAAATTTTTGTATCATTTGGGCATATGTGGTCATGTTTTACTAAAACAAAGCAGTAGGTTAAGTGGTTGGTAGGTAAAGTACTTAAGCTTTTTTGTTTGTTTGTTTGTTTTTCAAGTCTAATTTTTTCATATTGCAACTTCCCAGTCTCTTTTTTTTTTTTTTTTTTGATCTGTTCATTTCAGTACCTTTTACCCTAGACCTCATCATATTATAATTCATCCTCTAAATAGTCATGCTTCCATTTATTGTTTATCATTAAATTGTAGATATTAAGATACAAAAGAATGAAGTTTTGGAGGCAGAGGAAGCTGAACCCTACCAGCTAACAATGTTAGATGTCTGATTTAGGAGTTACCTTGTTTATCCCTAACAGAGAAGTTAATATCTCATTTTGATGTCTGATGTTCTCTTCTCTAATTTATGTACTGTGCATACACTCTTATTTTCTTGAGAAGTGTACTTCAGAACTAAAATAGAGGATATTTATAGTGTTTTCTTTTAAAAAGACTTGGTGGTTAGTAGGGCATAAGGGACAGAAGAAACAGTAAAGCTGATTCCAAATATTCTACTTCCACTATCCAGAGAAAACCCAGTAGACAGCACATTGATTTTAGCCATTCTTGCTTCTTATCATTTTTTTATTGAAGACTCAGCAATACATGTATACAGAGGAAAAGCACTGTGCAACTAATTCTTATTGGTCTATGTCTTATGACATATATATGTATATATAGAATGCATAAATGCAAGACAGATGATGAAAAATTGTTTTCCTATTTCAAAACAGGTGCACAAAAAATGTTGATATGCAGAAATTATGAGTTTTGTATTCAGTCAAATATAACAATAGACATCTCAAAGCTGAATTCCCAAATGTGGATTAGCACCACAATTGTGATTTCAACATTTCTGGAGAGCAGTTAAAAATAAGCTTTAACAAACACAAAATACAGAGTTAATCTTTTCGGTAATGACTGAATATATTGAATATATTTTGAATGAATATAATAAAATATAATTAATATATTTTTTAATGACACTCAGATGTAGATGGTGCATTCTCTGGGTTTTCCAAACAGAGTATTGATTTGGAAAACCCAGAAGATACCCAGGCCAGAACACTGTGTAGCACAGGTACAGCTGACCTGCTCCAGAGGAGCATCCCACAGGCGTGCAAGCATGGGCTGTCCTGTTCCACTTAGCCTGAGGATCACTCCCTCCAGCAGAGGACTTTTTCAGATTAGACTTAATCATTATTGCTATTTACACAAGAAGCCGCAGTAAATCTTTAAAATGGCTTAGGTAGATGAACCAACCTCTTAAATACGAATGTACAAAAATGATGTTTTGAAACCATCTTGTTTTCAGACCTTTCAGAGAGAGGAATGCAGAACATAAAAGAAGAAAATGAATGCAACTGGATGTCAGAACAAACTCCTAACTAGTCTATTTAAGCTAGGCATGGAGTTTACTATTATGGCTGGTAAAGATATGATGTGAAAGGCGGCCTTGTTTTCTTGACTGAACATGGATACAAAGTATCCATACACAAAATATGCTGTACCTTAAGGAATTCCCTCGCCAAATTTTAATTTTCCAGAGTTAGACAGGTGTTGATTTATGGTAAATCTGGTAAAACTCACTGAGTTTTACCAGAAGTAAAACTCACCTGGAGTTTCACCTGCATCTAGACATTGGGTTTTATAGACAATTACTAGCAGATCTCTGATATTTTCTTGAATTCATTCATACCTTTGCATATATCCACTTCCTCGTCAGATGACTAAGAAATCAAGAAAACAATAGTAATTGAGCAGGGGTAAAATACTAGCCATCCTACCATCTCTCTCTTCAAAGCTGAAATTTTAACTTCTGAAACTTAGGCAAAATGAGATGAAAGCTAATAGCTTTTGAAAACTAATGCCTAGCTGTAAAACAAAGTCATTGTTCCATAAGAATGGAAGATCTCATGGGAGAGTGTCAATGCAAAATCATATTATTCAGAACTTACAATATTTACAAACATTTCTTGGCTGCATTTACTAGTAAATTATGAAATACTACAGTTATGTGAACAACATAAAAAATAAATGATCTCAGAACATGTTGTGATGCAGTATTTTTCAGTTTTTGGTGTTTATGTATTCAGTTTTTTCAAATCTAAGTAGATAACTTTCTCTTAATTTAGGTGAAATAAGAGAGTTGTCCTGTACAATGCTATATTGTAATATCCATCTCTGGAGAAAGGAAATTAGTCAAGGCATAAACTAGATATTCATTTACTGTGAAAAGTAGCACATATTTAAGTTCATTGAAAAAAATCCTCTGGGACAAACCCAAATGTAATCTCTGCTTCATTCCAGAGCAGTTTTTTTTTTTTTTTTTTTTTTTTTTATATATATATATTATATATATAAATACATTATATATTATATATATATACAGTTGACGTTTATATGTTATTAAATAAAAGAGGGTGAGTCAACATTCTAGCTGGTGCAGATTGCTTTAATATAAACAGGAGCTAGGTAAGCATAGAGGGTACTTCACCACAGCTGACTACTAGAAAATGACAGCACCTGATGGGAAGTTAGAAACCACAGGCCTGAAGCAATATGTTGAAAGGTAGAATTCAGACACACAAGGCTTGAGACTGTCATCAGGCAATGTGTCAGACTAATAAAACAGAACCAAACTTGGCAGGCAATGAGTCTGGCAGCTCCAGGAACATCCTCAGGAGACAACACAACTGTAGAGAAGTCACCATCATGCACAAATGGTGCATTTTTCAAATCCATCTTCAAGTCAGAATTATTCAGTTTTATGTACCTGCCATTTCCCTACTTGGGGGAGTAGTAAAGAGACCCACAACATAAGGGAAGGATATATGTTACTTCAAGGGCTGGTAGACTTGAAATACCTGCTATCTCTGCATCAGTTCTCTTGTCCATGTCCTAAATAGATTGTGCATAGCTACCCCTTTGAGTAAAAGTCACCTGCTGCAGTAACAGAAGCTAGAATCCTTGAAAGAATGCAACTGGAAACTTACGAATACTCCTTTATTAAAGAATTTAATGAAGACTTCAGCTTTCAGATCTTTTAGCAGTAGTATGCCTGCAGCTTATAATGCAAATAAATGCAAATAAATGTTCAAATAAGTATGTTATTGATGTTGAAAATTAGCAAGAAAAATTATGAATAAAGATAAATATTAGCAGATGACCATTCTTTCATGAAATACTATCAAACAATGGTAAAAGAATACTTATGTATATGATGAATGACATATTGATGGAAAAAATGATTTGAAAAAAATGTGGAATGCTATTTGAATTAAGGTCACTAGCATATTTTTCTTGATTTAATGAGAAAGAGAAAGACATATTCTATTTAATTTATTTTTACTTTTGCCAATTTGGAAAGTTACACAAGAACAGGTTAATAAAATTATAAAAATAACAATAAAGTTCATGTCAGCAAACTAAATATGATAGCAAAAGACATTTTTTATATATAATGATATGTAGGATGAAGTCCAAATTGCCTAACTTCTTTCTGCATCCGTTTGCCCAGTTCACCCTGATCAGATTCTAGCTTTGTCAAAGCCCCAGGAATGAGTTGTAAAGAAACATTTCTCTCAATGTAAAAACTTAAGAACAGGTATTCAGAACTTAAGAACATTGCTCTCCCCAACTACCTGAAAGGAAGGTGTGGGGAGCTGGGGGTCAGCCTCTTCTCACAAATAGCTAGTGATAGGACAAGAGGGAATGACCTCAAGTTGTGCGAGGGGAGATTCAGGTTGGAAATGAGGAGATATTTCTTCTCATAAAGAGTCGTTGGAACGGGTTGCCCAGGGAGGTGGTGGAGTAACTGGCCCTGGGAATGTTTAAGGAAAGGTTGTATGTGGTATTTAGGGACATGGTAATATTGGTGGTAGGGGGATGGGTGGATGATCTTGGAGGTCTTTTCCAACCTTAATAATTCTACGATTCTATGATAACTAACCAACAGAAAATAAGTACAAAATTAAGCAGGATAACCCATTACTTATTTTTGCTTCTTACTAAAGCATTTCTACAAAGATTTTACAATTAATGAAAAAATTTTCAGCTGTATTTCATGTAATCACTTATATGACAACATGAAGTAACATTACTTCTAGTTTAAAAAAAAAGCACAAAACAAAACAAACAAACAAACAAAAACACAAGTTGAAGACCTCATGGATTTCTCTTCAGTTATACCACTGAAAATTGCAACAGCTGTCTAGCACAGAATCCCATAAGATAGCCATAAATGTTGACCTAACCTGGTAACGCAAAATCTTAAAATGAAAACCTGTCTGTACGATTTTATTAAAAAAAAAATATATATATATATATATACTCCAGCAAAATCCTCAGTGTCATGATGCTCACTTGCTTGTGGCTTTTATTTATTTACTGCTAAGATATCCAATGTTTGCTGCCAAAACAAGTTTATACTTCAATCTGTCATCTTAAATAAAAAGAAGAAAAAATATGTCGGTGCCAAAGTGACTCCGAAAACTTGGGAGATATTGTTTTATGGTTTGAGCACTGCCATTAGAATGAGTGATGCAACAGAATTAGATGCATGTGTTAAATTGGATCAAAGATGAGAACTTCAAAGACATAACTATGCAGCTCAGTGTTTATCTATGCGTCAATTTTTCAATAAAACTTATGAAAGGACCTTTCTGCTTCTAATGAAGAATGTTCAAATGGACTTTTTTTGCTTTCATTTTTATTTTTGTCTGCAGAACCAATAAGGGGACCTATTTTAGAAGCTGTATCACTAACAATCTAAAAATTGGTTGAAAGACAGTTCCTATATCTAATCAGTAATTACATTAATCTTCATAATGCACTTTGAAGACAGAGAACTATATGACAGAGGCAACAGTTTAAGTAGAAATAGCATGGAAAAGTAATATATACATAGAGACTGCAAAAGAACAATGGTCACTGCCTCTGTGTATTAAAATCCATTTTTGATTGAATCAGCAGTATTCATGTTATCTGCTGATAAAATTACATTTAGGTTTCTGGAAGGATGTGTTCTTTTCAAGAGTTCTTAATTACTGTATTTTCAGAATTCACCTACAAGCTGAAGAAATATTTCAGTTAAAAGAAAAAGAGACATATGACTGTGTGCCATTTTATTATCTGAATATATATGTTTTTAACAAAGTAACTATGGTAACGGAAATAAGAAGTCCTATGTATTAAATGTTAAATTACTTGCTATTCTTCTTTTAAGAGAAGTTACTCCTAATGACTCAATTTTTACAATGTTCAGTTCTTAATTTGAATTGAAATGGATGATGAACTAGACAGAATTACTTAAAGAAAATAAATTATTTTTCAATTAACCATTGAGAATTAACTGATGGCAATCCAGATCATTGCAATTTTAAATCAAAGCTCCAGATCAAAATTATTGCAGTGTATGTCACATTACAGGGAGCTATAAGGTATATACTTATTAAGTACTAACTGATGCTGAAACTAAATTCTCTGAGGCAATACAAGTCTGTAGTATGTATTAACTTATAATATAGAAATAGCAAAGGAGCAAATCCACACATCTTTAATGTGTGCTGTAGCCTCTTGTGACATTGGCTTGCTTGGGAGTGGAAGGACAACTGAGTTGATGTGGAGAAATAACCAGTTAAAAGTGAGGCAGAGTCTTGGGCACGTGAATAGACCTTGATATTATATTCTTTTTTAAGCATTCATAAATTTGGTTCCTAAGGGTAAGGAAGTAACTGTGATACAAATATCACAGCATTCTTGCTGGGTAAGTGAAGCACAATTTTGTTTAAAAAAATTATTCCTTTTTCACTCAGGTGAAGTTAGAAAATTATATTATGATTCCTTTATGTGAATAAAAAAAAAATAAAGGAAAAGAAAAAGAAGGAAAATATTAACAGATTACTGATTACTTTTTTTTTTTTTTTTTTTTTTTTTTTTATGGAAAGGAAAAAGCAAGAGCAATCTTCTAAACTTGATTCTCACTGATACAGAGAAACCTCCGTATCACATGAAAATGAGGAACAGATCATGAGAGTGACCTTGAAATAGCAGGAGTTCAGTATCATTAGGAAAAGGGACATCAGCAAAAAGAAAACAAGTGGCTTCACAAGGTCTCAGGGAATAGGCAGATAGGGCAGGAAATAGGCAGGGAATAGGCTCATGGAAGCAAGCCTAAGGAAAGGTCCTTGCTTCAAAGAAACTCGAAGAATGAAAAATAAACTTTACTACTAGAGAGAGGAGAAAAATATGGGCAGCTGTTGCCAGGAAAACCCACCTTTTTAACATTGCTTAATTTTGACTAGAAAACTAGCCTATAAGAAGTACAGGAAGAAGGTACAATTAATACAAAACAAGGGGAAAAGTCTCAGCCTTGAATAACGTGTGCATGAAAAGATTAGATAAATGAGACCATAAGGGTATGTATGTCATTTAAATTGGCTGAATTTTATCTTAAAGGCTTTCTCAACTGGCTGAAGTGATCTCATAATTTTTAATGATCATTTAGAAAAACTCTGGATGAGGAAAGTGAAAGAAGATGGTTACAAATCTTCTGAAAGGCGTAAAAATTACAATTGCACACCATTCAGATTAATCTCAGTTCCTACGAAAAAGTAACAGAAGAATCAATCTAGATGTTTGTGAGTACTGAAAATTAATACAAGAAGAAGACAATGCTAAGAATTGCCATTTTTGAAACCAAATTTATTTCCTCCAAAAATGTATAACACTTCTGACAAGAAGTGAGATTTCTCTCTGTTCTTATGGGAAGAAATAAATGTCTAATACTATGGCTTGCCTAAAGCTTTCAGCAGGGTCTGAAATGCTTTTTTGCTAACGAAAGTAAGCAAATAGAGCCTATGTTGAACTGTGGTGTGAGGGCAAAATCCAATGGCTCAGATCATAATTTAAAAAAAAAACTTTTAAAAATGTATTTTAAAATTATTATTTTAATTAACATATCATTTGAATAAGAGTTTTATTTTCCTGAATTTGGATCACTCTATATTTTTTTCTACTGACTTGAATAGTGGAGTAGAGGACATGTTTATTAAGTTCTCAGGGAACATGACGTTGTGTGGGAAAGCTAACACGACAGATACAATTTTCAAGTTATTTTAACAAACAAAAAAAGTCACGAATTAGTGGTTCAATAGTGACAACTGACTGCAAAACAGTCCCTCAGAAGAGAATCTAAGAATAATAGAGGAATTAAATCTGAACTACATAAGGAAAAAAAAAAAAAAAAAAAAGCAATTACTGGATTATAGCATAACGTGAAAAATCTATGAAGTAACTCTCCTCACTCAGCAATGACAAAGCCTAATAAGAAAGTCTATGTTAGCTTTAGTGTACTGCTTTTCAGGAATAACTAGACTGTTAGGAGACTAGACTAGTTAGGAGAGTTTACTAGAGAACACCAAGTATGAAGTGTGGGTAATGTGACCTAGGAGAAGAGATTGAAATTATAGAGAGAATTCCAGTGAGAGAAGAGAAGCATGGGAGCCTGTTAATTATCTGCCTTCAAGTTCATAATAGATAGCACCAGGGAAAAGGGAACAATCTTTTCTCCACCTCTGTTGCAGGCAAGAAAAAGAATGCTAAGCACACACTGCAAGAAGAAATATTCAGGTCAACTGTGTAACGGTAAATGTAGGTAAACACAGGAACAGGCACTAATAGAAACTGTGGAATTTCCATTACTGGAGTGACTTAACAAATATCTTTCAGGAATGGCACAGATGCACCCAATCTTTGATAAAATGGACTTCCACAAACAATTCCATCCCTATTTTTCCCTATCTGGTAGATTATGTATGCTGGATGTCACAAAATATATGTAGCCTTTATTTCTGACAGATGTTATTTTAAAATATACAAGAAAAGGCCTTCTGGAAATAAAGAGAATATAGAGATTATGCTCCTTGTTCTGCCATTATTTAAATTTGCTAATTAAATCTATTGTTTGCCCATTATTGTAATCTGGTAATTTCTTACTGAAACTACTCAGGAAAGTAGTTGAGTAGCCATCCCTAGAGGTATTCAAAAGATGTGTAGATGTAGTGCTTAGTGACATGGTCTAGTGGTAGACTTGGCAGTGCTGGGTTAATGGTTGGACTTGAACTTAGACTTGAACTTGGACTTGAACTTTTCCAACCTAAATGATTCTATGATTCTAAACAATAAATGGGGACTGAAGAAAACTATTTGACTTCCATTCTCTACTTCTGTTTTAGTAGTTTGGGAGCATTTGTAAGGAAAACAACAACAACAATAACAAAAACAAACAAAACAAACAAAAAAACAGCATGATGAACGCTTCAGAAATTTATGTATATATATTTTAAGTCATCTATGTTTGTTTGACTAGCAGCATTACAAAGCTCTGGAGGCAAATTTTGGAGTGACCATTAAAATACTTTAAGTATTTTGATTTATATTGAAGTGAAGAAAAAAAAAAAAAAAGAGTCTAGCACATTACAGTTGGGGGTGGAAATCAGTGACAAATGATAGCTGGTAAACTGATTAGATCATTGTCATGAGTTTCCTTGTTAATCATGCTTCATTGCACCAAAATAGCATGCTAAAAATGTTGAAGTTCATCTCTTCAAATTTCCCCCCACGAAACATACAAGTGTGATCTGAAATTAGGAACTCCACACAGATCTTTGCATTTAAATGTGTAATTGTAACACTCTGATCTACTGCAGACTGGAAAGGGATTCCTTTGAGGCAATGTGTTTTGGGTTGATTCAGATTGAAACTTAGACATTTTATGCCTCCTGAGGTGCCCTAGGATACCCCAGGGTATCTTGCTTTCCCTCCAATTTTCAGTCCAGAAGGACACGTGGGTCCCATTGACCCTGTGTGTCTGTTAGACACACAATGGTATCTTTGTTTCCCTAGGTCATCTCACATGACACTATACAGCTACATTTAGGCATAAGTCACTTGAATCTCTTGTGCCCGATGCCTTGTTACCAAAGTTACCTTGCCAAAGTTACCCAAAAAAATGTCTTCAGCTCCCTCTGAAGAATAAGAATAATCTGGTATTCTGAGTTGTAGGTTACATCAAATGTTATGGATCTGTTGGAACCTGTTAACTGCCAGCCCAAACATCTTTACAGGGAATTTACTCCCATTATTTTTCCCATTATTTCAGTATTTCCCATTATTATCAGTAAAATATAGCACCTCTCATAATGAAATATTCTCATGTAGGGTTTTGTGGATGGCATTTTTAGAATTATATGATATTTCTTTTGAAATTTTCCCCTGCTCTGAAGTTAGTTAAGCCAAATTACTGAAGTTATATATAATTGAGACTACCGGTTGAATCTATTAAAATGTCTTAGATACCCCATAATTAGAGCAAATTTCAAAATCCTCCCATTTGGATTAGATCTGGTACTATGACATAGGAGATGGTGAGTGATGTCTTGCTAGTATAGGAACCAAAAAAGATTAGGAATCTGAAAAACTGTGCCAGGAACTTTTCAAGGTAGTAAAATCACACTCAGACTAGATGTATCAGTTGCAGGAAATGAAATAGATTTTAAACTGTATTGGGAAATCTATAATGTGTTCTGTGAACAGTAAAGAGGTTTATTAACAGGTATATTTAAATTTAGAGAACATAACACCCATACAGAAGCTAATAGGATATCCAGATTTAAAACTGAAATAAGTTTTTCTGTGAAAAACATTCTAATAGGCTTCAAACAAAGCAGGATTTTCCTGTAAAATGAAGTTAATGCCACCAACTCCTTCAATGGTTTAACAAACTGTGACAAGTCTTTCAGCACATACGGTGTTTTAATTAGACATCATAGTAGCAGGTAAATTGATCTCCTTCTGCTTTTTTTTTTTTTTTTTTTTTTTCAAGTGCCAACTGGTGTAAGGTGAAGTCCCAAAATGATGTCAGCTGAGAGGAGTGAAATTAGACCAGCAGCTCAGTCTTGGCCATGAACTGACTTTGTGCAACATTACTGAAGCTAGTAAGTTTCCTCTCTTAAGCATGTGAGTGTTAGTAACTACATGCTGAGAGCCTGTCCAGTAAAACAAAATATTAAATACCTGTATGGTATGTTATTTTCTAAGTCAAACTAATGGTCATTGAGCTGTTTGTGAATTTGATTCTGAAGGTGTCTAATTATTCCTCTGCTGTCATAAGAGTCAGGGGATAAACCCATCATCATTCAGCCCCCTTTTGTATGCCATCAGGGCATAATATGATCAAGCCTGTTGTCATTGTAAATAGTTCTTTGTAGCTTCAGCTACTGTTGCTGAAGCTAAAACAACATTGGGTATGGAACAATTAAAATAAGCCTGACAGCTATAGTGGTGCACAGAGACCGAGCAGACAACGTGGCTTATTGCAAGCTGCTGCAGTCCAGTCTGAGTATTTATCTGTGCTGGGGGAAAAACAACAACAACAACCAGCCAAAACAAACAAACAAACAAACAAAAAACAAGCAGCCACTCAGCTTTCTCACACTTTTTCTTTTGCAGGGTAAAGCAACTACTGACACAACACTCATCAAAGAGGAATACTATACTTTTGTGGTTTCAGGTCCACTTTCCAACACTGGCCCTTATTTTTATCTTTCTCTATGCGTTTAAAGGGCAATGTGCCTTATCACAAATGTATCAGTTGGTATATATGACTTTAGCAATGGTACCATATACCTTTTTCACAATACCCCAGTGGACTGAGTACTCTAGAAGTGTGGATTCATTTCTTTCACCTCCATGTAAAGATTCAAACTTCTCACTTTTCAAAAGTATTCCCTAATCATCAGCCTATAAAGTAAAATAGAGTAGGGATCCCAGAACTGTGCACAGTGATCAGTGAGTGTGCACAAAGCCATTTTAAATCATAATGCTCACTTGCAACTGCCATCAAAACTAGATAGGTGACAGGTAGCAGTGTGTACCTGCATTTCTCACATATGTTGTCAAAACATGGCTAGCAAAGAGATGGATATTTCGCTTAGGGGTGGAGAAAGATAAATGAAATTGTAGTATTATTCTCTATTATTTATATTTCTACTGTGTGATTTAAACTCTGCTAGGACCAAGGGTTGTTACTCTCTATCTGCATTTCTAATTGAATGGAAAGAAAATATATTTTACATTTGTTCCCACCTAACAAAACAATTGGGAGAAATAATATCATACTATATGGTAATGCCACCGTAACCACTATCTTCTTTCAGCATAGCTATGTGGTTTCTTCTGGTACAATACATATTTTAAAAAATAATATAAATCATGAACATTTTTTTATAACATAATAACTTTTGGTAAATCATAGTGAAATAAGGTTTTTTATAACAGCTGACTGAGAAATACCAAATTTGAATGTTCAAAAGGCTCTGTTTTTGTTGACAATTTAGGGAAAAAAAGACATCATATAAAGAGCACTTTGAATTTTCCATCATGTTCTAATAAATAACTTTATTTATTAATTATTTTATGTGTCTTCATGTATTAAGTTTTTAGGAGCTCTGGAAAGATTAGCAAGGAACCGAACCTTTTAAGTTATCTATGATATTTCAAAATAATTCTACAAAATGTTATTTCTGAGAGATTCTCTCTTTTTGCACATGTGCTGAGTAAATGGATTTTTATACCCACTTTTACTTGGCTCTTAGCACATTTTGCAAAGCATATTTATTGCTGACTTTGCCAAGCAAGCAGGGCTAAGGTCAGAAGAGATAATCAGCTTGATGATCAGCAAATTAAAAATCAGGTTACCAAAAATAGATATTGTTTAACATATAGCAGCAAAATTCCTCAACAGTTTTGTTGGAAATGTGAGATTACTTCACTTAATATTCTTTCCCTCATTCAGCTAGAAACAGTGCACATGGCATATAAGAAAAAAAAAAAAAAAAAAAGCCTAAATACTGAAATAAGAAAAGAATTATCTCTACACAGTTCCACTGAAGAGAAAGCACTTTGTGCATCTTAACATGTGGAAATTACTCTCATGTTAGTGATAGAAATGTTTTTGTTTTAGTTATGAAGGTTCCTGGCTTAAACCTTTTTAAATCCATCCATTAGTACAGGTCTGCTTCCACAAGGTAGGGGTTGTCTGCCATTCTAAAAATTGTGAGACTCAGTGTGAATATATATACACATATTAATTATTATTTATTTTTTAATTTATTCTGCAGGACACACATAGCACCTTGCTGTGCACATTTCTCCTGGTTCACAAGGCTGTGAAAATGTTGAAGATCATCTCTTGGCCTTGCCTGTTGGGTCTTACTCCCCAGTCCTCTATGGTCCTTGTCAAGGAGCTTTACAAGTTTACAAGTTGGTCCTTGTTTGATACCACCACCAGTTTGGAGCTGGTGTTTTATTCAGGCACTCAGTGAGGAACATAGCAGTGAATCTGTGCCACTGTACTAGCATACTCTTCATGGTGCTCAGTTCTCTTGCTCACAAAATGCTTGGCTGCATATTTAGTGCTGGGATGTTGATTACTTTGGCAGTGTTCAAGTCACTAAAATATTATTTTTATGGTACTAACCATGCTGTGAATGCAGATAAACATTGAGAATTTCCAATAGCAGTATTTCAGAAGGTGGGCTGCTCAGCTACTGTGGGTCCATTGTCATTAATGTTCTTTTTGGCTGAATTAGAACATGTGGATTTATAACTATGCCTGGCAATAATAGTGAGAGGATAAAAAAAACATCTTCATGCTTCTATTTAACTTCTGGCTGGAACTGAAGGTAGGACAGGCAAAATATACATTCAAAAGATATGTCAAAAGGTGGTTCTGAAGATATTCATGGGTCATTAGAATTCAAGATAAATTTAACTCAGACCTTTTAAAATTCCTAACAGGAGATGTATTCTCAAGAGAAAATATTTCAGAGCAGATGTGCTTTTGTCTAGGTGGAGATTTGTTTTTATCCTGAAATGGTCATCCATCCTTAAAATATCCCAAGAAAATTTACATAATTCTCTAAATTCTATTCTTGCCTATTGTTCATCCATGTAAAGACACTGCATATATGCCCATGCTAAGATTTTATTTCAGTCTCATGAAAAGAAAAAACAAACACAAAAACAACCAACAACAAAAACTATTTTTCAAAATTAATAAATAGAATCAGCAGATAAGCTCTGGTTTCAGAAGCTAATTTTTCTACATTGCTTTCTCTTCAAAGTCTGTTTTATTTTTGATAATGAGTTTTACAGATGCTTAAAAAAATATATTTAAAAGGCCGTTTTAATAGATGACAAAATATTCTTGTCACAAAATGCCTTGCTCACTTATTAGGTTGCCTACAGCAGGCTGTTAGAAGTCTAAAGATTTTCACTTTTTTTTTTAACATTCTCTAATTTTTCAATATTAGAAGCACTGGAAGGAAGAGTGTATGACATCAGCTCTGCATAATTAAGAATACTTTGTTATTACTTGAATTATATGTACACATACATATACATACACACATGCTACAGGCTATTTTCTGAAGTTCCCTGTTTTCCGCTCCGAGTGGACTCAGTAAGAATATTGAGTTCCCTGACTACCCTAAATCTGCCATAGCTGTAAAACACAAAGGAGGGTATTTTCAAGGCTAGCAGGAAGAATCCTTTTTGCACCTAAAATAGGATAAATAAGTTGCGTAATAGTTTTCCATGCAGAACAGTTGTTACTAGTACTGTTTTGTTTTATGGCCATGCCTACCCTACCTCATCAGTGATCCAGTCATCCACCACTAGGCATTTTCAAACACAAAACCAAAGGGACTAGAGGTTAGCTTGTGCACTGGAATTTAAGACCAACTCCATTAAAAATATGTTTATATTTAATTGCTATAAGTGAGTACAAATTCCCATTGATTTAAATAAAAAATTAAGAATTTAAAGAAAGGTTTCAAACTTTTGTAGGCTTGGCTCCAAGGAAGTGAGCGTAAGGGAATGCAGAATATTCTATCTATCAAAGATATTCAGCTGAAAACAAATAGAAAGCATTTATCTTCCAAATCTTACTAAAGTCCACTACTGCTTGCTGCTCCCACCTGACAGTTTCAAGTTTGTTAGAAAATAAATCTGCTATGATTACTTGCATTACAAACCTTTCCTTAGACTGGTGTATTTCTACTTACTGTTAAATGGTTTCAATGTTTGTCAACAGTATGCACAGATCCAATTCAGCATCCTTATAGTCCAATGAAATATTTTCTCCTTCAGATAAACAAACATACATCTATGCTGCACCACAAAAAAGAAGGGAGATTTCTTTATATTCCTGAGGTTATGTAAACATCTTGCACTTTTATGTTCAATAGCTCTATCCAGCCTGTACACGGATGTCTTCTGAGTGGTTACCTCAGCTCGGCTCATGATATACAGCATACCAAAGAAGACTGCACAAAGGAAGTTATATACATTATGAGGCTGGTTACTTTTAATTTCTAGGAAATCTCCTGACTGTGCTTAATAATGATGGCAGAGGTGTTTCATTTGAAGAACTCATAATCAGTACCAATGCAAATAAAACATGATAGACTTAAAAACAAAACAAAAACAAGGAAAACAAAACAAATCAGCATTTTTGTTTGTTTATTTTTAAAAACAAGGTATTCAATGTAATGTTCTTTTAATTTCATACACAAATAATTCTTTTTAAAATGATCTGTTCAGAGACTGTATACAATAGAGGACTCATTGTCTCCAGTGAGACGATCTGTCTGAAGAGCACTGATTAACATTCTTTTAAAGAGCTCAGCTTGTTTCAATGAGAATCGTGATTGCTTTTTGATATGGCAGCCGCTGTGAGTATTTACATTTCTTCCCACTTCATCTGAATGTTGCTGGAGGCTTTACAGTTGCATCCAGGCATGACTTAAATGATCTGAAACCATTTGTCACATATCCTGGAAAAATTAGGAGCCTTAATGTAGAGGGATTTGAGTGAATAATTTTCAGTGGATAATTTATTTAGGAAATGTAACCACTTTCTCGTTTAACTTCTCTGTGAACAATGATTTTAGGAATATATTTGCTCTTTGTCATTGCTCAAATTATATTTTTTGCAAAAAGATACTGTCCTATGTATTTCTTTTCTATTGTATGATGATGATATTCAATGGTGGAGATGAGTTATTTTTTGCTTTATGATTTAGTATTTCAATTTCCAAGAGATTTAGCGTGTCTATGAATAAACTAGTTTTAAAATCTTGTGTAGGCCTAGGAGGTATCCAGTATTGCTGTCAGTTTACATGGCCAAGTGATTTTCCTTATTCAGTGGTTCAAACAGTGACGGCTTTGATTAAGAGTAAGAAATAACTGAAACAGGAAGAAGGAAGGACTAAACCACATAAACATTAGTTTTAGGAATATAATTTCTGCTGGAAAATATTTCCACTGGTAGAAATCCCAGGCCTCCCATTCAAGATGTCTATAAATTAGTAATTTATGAATTAAGTTGATACCCAGGATGGTACTTAAATAAGATGAAAATCAACCCCATGTATTGGGAAGAGGGTGATATGTTATAGTAGGAATATACAGCTCTGGGAGATGATTATTTTCCACCATCTTTACCCAGCAAAAGCAGATGGAAAATAAAGGTATGATACTTGTATCCGAAAGCCAATGGTGAAGTAATGCTGTTTCTGATTTTTTTTGAGTCTTTATGAAGTTTTCCTCCCCAACAGGCTAACTCTTTCCCTCCTATATCACTAGTCAGCACACCAGTTTTAAAATGGTATCAGGAACATTTTTTTTTTATGAATGCACTTAAGAGAATGTCTTACTTACTTTAGTAAGAACTGTAACTGTTCTTGCTGACAAAAAAGTGCTGATCTGACTATACATGAAAAAAAGCCTTCACTGAGAGACCACTCTTACACTAGTGCCTAACTCCAAGTTCCCTCAGAGGAATAAGATGTCAGAACAGACAACAAGGCATTGCTTTCATGCTGCTAAAATACCACAACTGTAAACTACTGCTGCAGTAAGTGACACAGAAGATGCAAAAAGCAACACTCCTGAGGGTAAGCATGAGGGTGAGATGTTGTTTGGATAATGCAACAATGCATTGTGAGGTTGTCATTTGCAATTAATTCAGCACCAGTGGTTGTCTAGACAAGTGTCATCATGTTTTATTTACCTCCTCCAACACCACTGCTCCTTCTGAGAAGCTCCTTATTTCTTACTTCACAGTTTGTCCCATTCATTCTACTGTTCAACATGAGCTATGGGAATCTGGCCCCTACTGAGACACTTGTTTCACCTAGTGAGAAAGTGCATATGTTACTGAGAAAACAGCATGATCTGAACTATGTATTTTAAAGATTTTCTTTCACAATAGTGTTTCATATTCATATCCTTTTAACCTTTTAGGATTGGTATTGCCTTTGAAGGAAGAGAGAAGTTTATCTAGTTCATTTTTATCAAATTTCACACTGATATTTCCTTTATAGTCATTCTCAAGTTTTACAACTCCCATTTTTAAGAGTTTCCCTTTTCTGCCTCTATTTTAAAGTGTGAAGCATGTTTTCTTTTTTCTCTTTTCTGCCTCCCACTTACAGATACACTACATTTAACTCATGTAATCTATATATCTCTTTGTTCTTATGTTCTCTCCCTTTTTCATTATTTCGTTCATTAATTATTTATAGTATTGTAGATTTTAAAACTTATCTTAAGGACAAGTTATGCTGTTTGCCATGACATAAAAGAAAAAAATATTTTTATGGGCAGAAAGAAGAGGGAGAATAAGAAAAATAATTTCAGGCACATAGAAACCCACTTATTTTGGTTTTCTTTGTTTGTTTGTTTTCCTAGGGGAAAGTCAGCAATAGAATATAAAGAAGACAAGTTACACCAATATGAAATATGGACAGAAGTAGGAAAAGTGTGTGAATTATCAGAGTGAAATAAGTAAAAAGAAATGTGAACTAAGAAAATACACTCTTAAGTGTAATCTTAAAACTGCAGTAATGTCTTCATTTCTACTAATTATGTTAGTCCACATAGCTTTTGGAAGAGACAACTTTTAAGAATCTTCTCTTCATGAGAAAGTTTCTTCTATATATTATAAAAATTAGACTCAGACTTGTAATTAAAAAAAATGGCAAATACATGAGTGTTCAGAACAAAATCTAAAATGTTGTGCTGGTCAGGAGTTGGACTCAATGATCATTGTGAGTCCCTTTCAACTCAGGATATTCCACAATTCTATTCTGCCCTAGAACAATTACTATTTGCAATGAATAAGAATGTCTCAAATCGTGAGTATGTAAAGCAGAAATCAAACAGCATGACCTACTGCATATTATGAATGATAATAAAATTTTCAAGATATGAGCCAAATTCAGCTGGGCCAAAATATTACTTCTATATTAATGTGTAAGCCATGACTGTATGATGGTAGCAGAGGCTCTCATTTCATTGATATTTCTGGTACCACTCCTTGATGATTATCTCTTCACCTGACAGTAACAGAGGACTTCCTTTTAATCCTACTTTAAATATATTTCAGCCTTGTACCTGAAAACAACGTGTGTGTATGTGCATGTGTACATGTATGGCTGCATCTACAGAATATAGTCAAAGGGTATATAACCAATATATTACATTTTGTTCAAATATTTTTTTTTTTTTTTTTCTGATATACAGATTGTGGTTTGCCTTTTCAGAAATCATTACACAGGACCTACCTTAGGTATGGTACACTTAATAAGACTTAAATGAAAGATTAATATCCAGACACCTTGAATGAAATTTCACATTAACACTTCAGGAATTTAAACCCCCCAAAACTATTATATCATCAAATGTGACTTATGGTATATCATAGAACATGGCAATCTACCTGTCACTTCTCATTCAGTGAAAAGATTGATTCCTAACTCTGATTCCATGAGATCTGTTTCTATTATGACTTATTGGATTTTCCATGATTTCTTCTGTATTTCTTACATTCACTCTAAAACTTCAAAGCTACCAAGTAAATGTCTAAATTCACTATTACCCAAAGAGTTACCTATTCACTGTTACCAAGAGAGTGTAGTAAAAGAGTTTACAGATGCTAGGTGAATAGAAAGCTGTCTGAAAAACAAAGTCTTTTACTCATAAAACATTTTATTTCCTGAATGCAAGAAGAGGTTTCCTTCAATTTCAAAACTGAAGATGAGAAAATTCCATGAGGAAGCCTGGAAATAGAGCTTTTCATAACTGTAGTATGCTGCTGCTCAGAAAATTTAATCTTTTGTACTCTACAGTCTGCAGCTTTGGGAGACTCATGAGCTTAGCACATCTCGGGGTGATATGATTCAAGGGCTTAAAGCACCAGGTCGCAGCCTTGTGCCAGCACTCTGGGGGTCCACAAGTAAGGAGGATGTTAGAGATGACGTTGTTTGAGAGAAAAACATTTCAGTCTCAACGAAGCAGCTTTGCTGGTAATGCTTGGTTTGATGGGAAACGTTCTAACTGGCTCTTAGCTCATTACCCAGCATGATGACAAACTTGTTTTCAAGTTTCCTTTGTGCTTTTGTCTATCTGCATCTATCCATTATTTCTTATCTAATTTCCAGTTTTCAAGGTCTTAAGGGCAGTGAGCTTTGTTGTTTTGTTTGTATTACTTTGAGACACTATTTATAAATGATGTTTTAACACTCAGGTCTAAGAGTGACAATCTTTCTACTCAATATGCTGGTGATTTAAACAGGAAAAAATAAATCAGCCAATAAATGGAAACGTCTCTATTTTAGAAACTTGTGGTAAAATGTTTGACTTGCATATATAATTATATTCTAAACAAAATATATTTTCCACAGATTTATTTATTTATACTTTCTTATTGCAACACAAAGTGGTAGAAAATAAAGAATTAATTCCTTACCTTACTTTTATATGGTCTGATGGAAAAAGGAATGGGAAGTTGTTTTCCACAAATAAAGTTACCATCTTATCCCTATCACACGTGACAAATAAGACAGGGAAATTCATCCACCATTCTCTTCTTTTCCTCTTGTATATTAGCCGCGATGCAATTAAACTTCAAGGGAAATCTCATACCTACATGAATAACTTTAATTGCTGTCCATGTGTGGTGGTTTTACCCTGCTGGGTAGCTAAACTCCTCTGCAACTACTCACTCACTCCCCCTCCTCAGAGGAACAGGGCAAAAAAATAGCATGGAAAGGGCTCAAAGGTTGAGATAAGGACAGGAAGATCTCTAACCAATTATCATCATGGGCGAAAAAGATTCAGTACAGGGAGATTAATATAATTTATTGCTTATCACTAGCAGACTATAACAGTGAGAAATAAAAAGCAAATGAAAAACACCTTCCTCCCCATCCACCCTCTTCTACCTGAGCAGCGCAGGAATGAAGAGCTTCTACCTCTTCATTCCCCCTGAGCAGCGCAGGGGAATGGGAAATAGGGGCTGTGGTCATCCCATAGCACTTTGCCTCTGTCATTCCTTCATGGTCACTCTCTACCACTGTTCCACGTAGGGTCCCTCCCATGGGATGTCGTCCTTCCCGAACTGATCCTGCAGGGGCTGCCCACAGGCAGCAGCTCTTCAAGATCTGCTCCCACATGGCTCCATACCATGGGGTCCATCCCCCAGGAGCAACTGCTTCAGCACGGATCCTCCACAGGCGGTGGCTCCACCCAGACCCCCTGCTCCTGTGTAGGCTCCTCTCCATAAGCTGCAGCTCCGGCCTGGGGCCTGCTCCTGCGGGGGCTCTCCATGGGCCGCAGAGTGGAGATTTTTTTCCCTTCTTAAATCTGCTCTCCTAGAGGTCCAAGCAACAAAAAGAGGCTCTAGCCAGTGGTCTCTTTTGGAGCCATGGGATAGCTTCTGGGCTCTTTGCACAGAAGAAAGGTACACCCCTGAAGCCCACCCTACTATCAAACCCTTGCCACGTGCAGTGGTTTTACTTGGGTGGGCAGCCAAGTTTGACCACAGCTGCTCTCACTCCCCCTCCTCAAAGAGGAAGGGGGAGAAAACATGACACAAAGGGCTCAACGTTTGAGATAAGGATGATTTAATTACAGGATAAAGGAATAGGGGAGAAGAGAGAAATTATTATTATTATTATTATTATTATTATTATTATTATTAATAATAATAATAATAATAATAAAGGCCATGCAGAAGCACAGAGAGAGAAAAGCAGTTGCTCTCTACTTCCCATCAATAAGTGATGTTCGGCCACATGCTAGGAAGCAGGGCCTCAATACACATAGTGGTTGTTCAGGAGGACAGATGCTTCCACAATGAGAGCCTCTCCTCTCCTTCCCCTCTCCCACCTTTTATTGCTGAGTGTGACATCAGATGGCATGGAATATCCCTTTGGTGACTTTATACAGTGCCAGTATTGTGCTCCAATACACACAACACTGGTGTGATACCAATGCTGTTCTAGCTATAAGTGCAGAACACAGCACTTTATGGACTGCTGCAAGTTAACTACATCCTAGCCAGACCCAGCATACCATTTAAATCCAATACACCATGAAAGCCACCATAGCTTTAGCTAAATGGATGGATTCTCTTTTGTCTCATGTATTATGAACAGAATTAGAAAGTAATTTCTGCTTATGAAACTACGTGCAGGTACATTGACAGTAAGTGATGCTATTAGTTACATATGGGTACTCATAGAGGAACTGGTTTAACTTTTATTTTTTTATTTTTTCTCCTGCCCCTTGGATGATTTCATTTTGGCCTAGAAAGCACATGCAAAGAACAGGTTTGTACTAATTGTTGTAAAGTTTGTTGTAATGAAATATAGCAGTTTTTCTAAAGAACATTGACTGTTCTGTAATTCACATGCTGTTCTATGGTTGTGGGAAAGATATCCATCAGAAAAGTAATGCCTAAAAGGAAATTCATCACAGTCAGTCCTTTCTTCTGGAAAGCAGAAACAGAAAACCTGTGTGGAGATAGAAACTTCTTTGAAGAGGACTTTGCTGTAAAAATTAAATTAATATTTTAAACATAGGTTCCCTATGAGGTACAGTTTATCTGCAGCTTCAATGCTACAAAATACATGCAGTTAGGTGCAGTAGGTGAGATGAATTACATACATAGTTATTGTGAAATACAATGCTAACTAAACTCAGTATCTTTTCAACAAAACTAGGTAGTAAGTACACATAATTCCCACTCAGATAATCATTTGTTTTACCTGTTTAATTAGTTGTAAAACTGTAACTCAGAAATGCCATTATGATTAATGTATAGAGCTGTCAAATGAAAGCAGAACCTTATTGTGCTAGGTACTTTACTGATGGAAGAGAAAGACTTCTTCACATAACTTACAGTTAAGAAGGTGAGATACATAGAATGTGGAAAGGAAATCTGTACCTAAATTCAATTTAAAACATTCATCTAAAATAGGAATGTAAATAGGTTTGTGAAAGGTAACCCTTTTCCTTGAGATGCATTTGCTTGAGATGTCTTTCAGTGCATACAAACTAGAACAAAATAAATGCAAGCGCATATATACAACAGTTACAATGAAAAAAAAAAAAAAAAAAAAAAAAAAGATTCACATCTACTTTACTGACTCATTCCCTATTCCCATCTTCAGTGCATTCTGAATGTCAGCTGTCCCAGACTGCTCTCATTCAGAGCTCATTTTCACAAACCTGTTTGCATCATGCACATAACTAAGGTATTGAAAAGTGAACCAAGAGGCTCACAGATCCTCAGCAGGATGATTTTGTATGATGGCCATGATGCATTCCTGGGTTAAAGTGTTCTTACAGACCTCAGCTCTGCACTGCTGAAACTCCATTTTGTCCATTTAACTGGTAGAGCTGAAGAAAATGATATGGTTAAAATGTAGCACTCACATTGTAATATGTCAAATACTACTTTATAAGAATCTAAATGAAACACAAATAATATATTTCAAATCTGTGTTAACATACAGCAAGCATTGTTGTATTCTGCTGCACACATGGACTTAGACTGGAGATGAAGACTACCCATGCTGAAAGAGAAGCTAATAAACACAGCAAATTCTATTTCATTACAAAAGCATAGTTTGATTGTGGACAAATTCTCAGCCACTGGGTTCTTCAACTTAAAGAAACAGTACTGTCCCTATTTAGAAAATGTACCCATTCCTGAAGGGAACTGTAAACATATCATCATGTCACTTTCCCAAAAGATAGCTGGCAAATCTAATAGCCCAATAGCAATCTCATTTCTTTTGGTATAGCAGGAAAACAAACATCCATTCCACAGACCCATGAAGGTCAGACCTGACTCCTTTTCAGGAGCCAACTGCTATAGTGTAAGCTGCTTACACTATATTGTTTCCATGCACTTAGTTTTATTATCATTTCTACTAAAGCTATGTGATAAGCACATGTTCTGTGTACAGCCCAAATAAACCGCATGTTTCTTAGTATGCACTGTCATTTATTCTGTCAAATACTGTCTTCAGTTTCTAACATGTAACTGCACAGGTATCAATAGTGAATCTATCGTGTTCATTATTTGCTTTACTCAGCCATACTCAGACACACTTTATTATACATAAAAAACAGATTTAGTTCACAGTCTTATCAGGAGTTAGAAACATGCATCTAGGATATAGTGAACAGCTAACTGCCATACTTTAATTATATGAAGGGGACCAGTAAAACGACTGTATTGGACTTCTGGAGGGCCGACTTTGAACTGTTCAGGACACTGGTTGGCAGAGTCCTTTGGGAGGTGGTCCTGAAGGGCAGAGGAGTCCAGGAAGGCTGGGCACTCTTCAAGAAGGAAATCTTAATGGTGCAGGAGTGGTCTGTCCCCACGTGCCCAAAGATGACCCGGCGAGGAAGAAGACCGGCCTGGCTGAACAGAGAATTGTGGCTTGAGCTTAGGAAAAAAAAGAGGGTTTACAATCTTTGGAAAAGAGGGCGAGCCACTTGGGAGGACTATAAGGATGTTGCGAGGTAGTGCAGGGATAAAATTAGAAAAGCCAAAGCTCATCTGGAGCTCAATCTGGCTACTGCCGTCAAAGACAACAAAAAATGTTTTAACAAATACATCAATGCTAAACGGAGGACTAAGGAGAATCTCCATCCTTTACTGGATGGGGGGGTGGGGGGGAGGGGGGAACTTAAATACAAAAGATGAGGAAATGGTGGAGGTGCTTAATGCCTTCTTTGCCTCAGTCTTTAGCGGGAAAACCAGTTGCTTTCTGTATACCCAGTACCCTGAACTGGTGTAAGGGGATGGGGAGCAGAATGTGGCCCTCACTGTCCATGAGGAAATGGTTGGCGACCTGCCACGGCACTTGGATGTATGCAAGTCAATGGGGCCAGATGGGATCCACCGAAGGATACTGAGAGAACTGGCCGAGGAGCTGGCCAAGCCGCTTTCCATCATTTATCAACAGTCCTGGCTATTGGGGGAAGTCCCAGTTGACTGGCGGCTAGCAAACATGACACCCATCTGCAAGAAGGGCCAGAGGGCATACCCGGGAAACTATAGGCCTGTCAGTTTGACCTCAGTGCCAGGGAAACTCATGGAGCAGATTATCTTGAGTGTCATCACGTGGCACTTACAGGGCAACCAGGTGATGAGACCCAGTCAGCATGGGTTTATGAAAGGCAGGTCCTGCTTGATGAACCTGATCTCCTTCTATGACAAAGTGACGCGCTAGGTGGTTGAGGGAAAGGCTGGGGATGTGGTCTACCTTGACTTCAGCAAGGCTTTTAACACCGTTTCCCACAGCATTCTCCTCAAGAAACTGGCTGCTCATGGCTTGGACTGGTGTACGCTTTGATGATTTAAAAACTGGCTGGATAGCTGGGCCCAAAGAGTCATGGTGAATAGAGTCAAATACAGATGGAGGCCAGTCACTAGTGGCGTTCCCCAGGGCTCGGTACTGGGGCTGGTCCTCTTTAATATCTTTATTGATGATCTGGATGAGCGGATCAAGTGCACCCTCAGTAATTTTGCAGATGACACCAAGTTAGGTGCGTGTGCTGATCTTCTCGAGGGTAGGAAGGCTCTGCAGGACGATCTGGATAGGCTGGACCGATGGGCTGAGGTCAATTGTATGAAGTTCAGGAAGGCTAAGTGCCGGGTCCTGCACCTGGGGCTCAATAACCCGAAGCAGAGCTACAGGCTGGGAGATGAGTGGTTGGAAAGCTGCCAGGCGGAGAAGGACCTGGGAGTATTGGTTGATAGTCGGCTGAATATGAGACAGCAGTGTGCTCAGGTGACCAAGAAGGCCAACAGCATCCTGGCTTGTATAAGAAGCAGAGGGGCCAGCAGGTCTAGGGAAGTGATCGTCCCCCTGTACTCGGCTCTGGTGAGGCCGCACCTCGAGTACTGTGTTCAGTTTTGGGCCCCTCACTACAAGAAGGACATCGAGGTGCTCAAGCGAGTCCAGAGAAGGGCGGCAAAGCTGGTGAGGGATCTGGAGAACAAGTCTTATGAGGAGTGGCTGAGGGAGCTGTGTTTGTTCAGCCTGGAGAAGAGGAGGCTCAGGGGTGACCTTATCGCTCTCTACGGGTACCTTAAAGGAGGCTGTAGCAAGGCGGGGGTTGGTCTGTTCTCCCACGCGCCTGGTGACAGGACAAGGGGAAATGGGCTGAAGTTGCTCCAGGGGAGTTTTAGGTTGGATGTTAGGAAGAACTTCTTTACCAAGAGGGTTGTTAGGCATTGGAACGGGCCGCCCAGGGAAGTGGTTGAGTCACCAACCCTTGAGGTCTTTTTAAGAAATTTAGATGTAGACCTTAGTGATATGGTTTAGTGGAGGACTTGTTAGTGTTAGGTCAGAGGTTGGACTCAATGATCTTGAGGTCTCTTCCAACCTAGACAATTCTGTGATTCTGTGATGTCTTTTTTTTTTTTTTCTTTTTTTTTCCCAAACTTTCTTCTCATGCAGAGGAGCTTAAATGATATGACAACATGGACATTTATATTAATGTTAGTATAGTCGTTTAAAAAATAAATTGGTGAACAGAAATATCAGTACTGTGAAGTTCATTTTTTTCTAAAATGGAATCATAATTTTTACTTTATCAGGCTTAGTATTAAGTAAAGTTCACAAAAAGTAAGTAGCTTTGTCTAAAGTCTAAATGATGTTCTTACTCAGCTATAATTTATTCTGTATTTAATGCTCTTTATAGCATTTCATGGAGATCACAGTCTGCTGATCCAAGAGGAAAGGCGCCTATATTCACATCTGTTATTTGAGAATTTCAATACATTTATACAAACTATGCACTTACAATTTATATACATGTATTTCCATCAGCTAAAAGACAACTTGGTTTGTTAAGCATCTAAAAACAACTGTTTAGAACTTCATCTTTTCCCTCTAAATTTTGTATGTAATTCCATTTACCGATTAAAAAGTGTGAAGTGATGAAATTTAATTTAAACAGGCATCCTTATTCTCTCCCCCATTTTTTTGGGGACATTCCAAAATATTTGTAGTTTAGAGAAAGAGTTGTTGCCACTGAATTGTGTTGCATGTTTTAAAATTGCATGTTATTAAATTAGAAGTTATGTTAAAAGATAGCTTACACTTATTAGATTTAAATATTTCATGGCAATATGATGTTATTGCTTCTGATGGGAAAGCTGTACAGAAGAAGAAAAATTCCATTAGAGATTTGCAAAGAAAACATGTATTAATAGTTGATTGGAACATATCAATTTATTCGTCAGAGTGAAAGAAACCAAATCATCTTAGAAGTGGAAAAGACAAGCTTCCAGGGAACAAGAGGAAATGAAGTGTGGGAAGCTTACTTATCCCCTGAGCACTTTTGGTGGTATTATTATTTTATTTTACTTATGCTTTCTTGATTCACCAAGATGAAGAAATAATTTTATATCTTTAAGGTTCATTATTGGTACTTAGTCCACTACTGATTTGTAAAAGTTTCAAATAATTTAAAACACATCTTCCAGGCATTTGTAAATTTTGTAGTCAATAGCTTCCTGAGCAGATGTCTACTTGGTAATTGATTATGCATTGTTTGCAGCCTCTCTCTGGAGCTGGGGATGGGAAGCAACTGTAGGATTCTTATAATGATAAAATAAAGTGAAAACAAACTGTGAAATATAACATTGGGTGAGCAGAGATATAAGGATGAAAACAGAAAATCATAAAAATTATCCTTAATACATTTAAGAGAGAAAAATATTTGAAAATCCAATGTTGACTAAAACTATTCTTATTTATATGGTATTACTGTATGCATTTAGTCATTCTTATAAAGAAATAAAAAATAATAAATAAATAAATAATAATAAAAAAAAACAGTTCAGAATTATCTAGGTGATATGTTGTTTTCCAAATCTAAACAAACAAAAAAACAACAACAAAAACAACAAAAGACCCCTTACCTCCCACAGAAGTAAAAGAATTCTTGCTACCAATGTTCAGCTGATAGTAAGTTGTAGAGCACCTAGAGCCTATGGGCATTTGCATTCTGACAATAAAATTTCCTTAGGGAGGTAAACCTTTTTTTCCAAATATGCATATCCACAATATCTAAATTTGATAATAACAAGAAAGGCCTTTGACCTAGTGAAGAAGTATATGTATATCCACTGTGCTTATGATGAGAGTCCTATTATTATTACTAAGCAAAAAAAATACATATTTATATTTATATTATTTTTCAAGCAAGCTATACATGCAAAGAGCAAATATGCAGCACATTGGATCAATGGATTTGGCCTCTATACTCCTTTTCAAACTGGGGTCTAAATCACTTCAATGGCTAAACACCTCTTTGGAGGTCTTTTGCTATCTGGCACATTCCTCATTTCTGGCTGCCTGTTTGAGATGTTCAGCAATACTAACTTTAATCATTTTTTTTATTATTTTTTTTTTAACCCAACCTATGGTGCCAAATTCTTCAGAATAAATTTTGCATTGACATGACTTCAAGGAAAAAAAAAAAAAGCCTTTATATAAGTTTTATGTTATGTTGATAAATTCAGTCCATTAAACTGAATAAATAAATAAATAAATAAATAAATAAATAAATAAATAATTAAATACAACCCCACAACCAGGATGAAATAGTGGCATATCTTCTTGTTTATATCCTTTATCCATCCCCTAATAGTAACAGTTGGCATATGAATTACATTTTCTACCTTCAGATTGCTGTAGGGTGATTTATTTAATGCAAGTTAAACTGTGAATGTTGCTTAACTACACTTTTCCAAACCTCCATCTCCATAATTTGCATCAAATCAGTAACCTTTATTACTGAAAAAAAGAGTTAATATTAGTTGCCCTTTGAAAAGCTGCATACAACTGAGACTTCATTATCAAAGCAAAAAAAATCTATGAAAATAAACATAAATCATGAAGAAAAAAAAAATCCTTGGTCAAAGTCTGACCTAATTTCACCAAATGATTTCCTATTGCATAAATAGTCTTCTAAAGGTCAAAAAGACAGTCAGTACAAAGCTACCATTACCTGGCCCGTATATTAGTGTCCTGTGAATTAAAAAACATACAAAGAAAAAAAATAATCAAAGAAAATTAATTTAACTGATGCATAATTCTCACTTTTTACTCACTTGTGAATTCATAAGACTCAGTAACTCACACTAGATTATACAATCATTATAAAGAATAAAAACTGAAGATAGTTGTTGTTTGTTTGTTTGTTGTTTTAATTCAGAATTTAATATAAATTATACCACTGCGGAGCTTTGTAAAGATCAGACTAGCTGACAATAAAAGAATATTTGTTTCATTAGTAAACCCACTGCTTTATTAGTTGCATGCCAGTGTCATAGTCATTGCACCTATCTTCATACTTTCAGATTATTGTAGATATCTGCCACATTTACAGGTCTACTCTGCCTTTATCTTGCTAACCAATTTCATTCAGCCAGGGGAACTAATACTGTACTTTGTCTTTGAACTTTTGGGATTTGCTGCTGTTATTCATTCACATTCAGACAAGTTCCTGCAAGCAGTCTTAAAATAGATTTACTGGCTAAAGACATTGATTCATAAAAAAAAAAAACAACCAAACAAAACCCCCTTTAGCTCCCGTCTCTAGACCTTTATTGTCCACTTGACAGTTTGTTATTATTAAGAAGTGTTTTGCAAAGAAGCAGAGTTCTTTCAATGACCAAAAACTTTTCCATAATTTTCTTCTTCTATTTTAGTTCTCTTTCATTCTGCTGTAAAAATGTCATTTTTACTTATCAAAGATCATAAGAATCTGTGGACTTATGCATGATTTTCAAAGGAGATAAAAGCCAACCTGGAGTTTTAAGTGATAGTGACAGAGGTATTTCCTGATTCAGAGAAAGACTCATATAAATTTCTCTTACGATTTGAATTTTGAACCAGTTCAGAACACAAAATAGGTGTCAAAGCTTGTGAAAGATAAAATGTTTATTGTACAATCCCAAGGACTATCAGAGTTCCTTTACCAGACTGGTATAGAGTTCTGATCCATTTAGCCTCCCAATGGACAGGCCAGTTTAAAGTAAACCTTTCTCTGTTATTGGTATTGGATATAAGCTATTTTCACAAGCAGAACTTAATCTAGTAGACTTTTTTTTTTTTTTCTTCTCATTGATATACTTTATTTGTAAAAAAAAAAAAGGTTTTAACTGAAATAAAAATATGTTTTAAGATTTGTTCCCAAACATTATATATATAAATATATATATAATATATATAAATATATATATAATACATATATTTAAGGAGTAAACACCTTTATACTTTTTAATTTGTCAGACACTCTACCTTGTCTGTACTTTTTGTCCTCTATTATTTTTAGAATCCATGTTATGCATTGCTGAAAAAAAAAAAAATCCAAACAAAAAAAAATCATTAGAATTTAGTGGTTATCAATAACAAAATTTGTACCTACTTAGTTCACAAGAAAAGTGTATTTTGATTCTTCATGAGATATAATGAAATAAATTTCATTTCAACCTTGCATTAGAAACAACTGGTTTATGTAAAAATTTATTATATGCTCTTACTTGCTATATAGTCAATCCATTATATGTAAATGAATATCATTTAAAGTATTAAAATTTGAAGAAACTGAACATGTATATTATGTGATATAGATGCCCACGTAGAGCAACACAACCTGTGAAACAGTAAAATTTTTCTAGAATCACAGAATCATAGAATGGGTTGGGTCCTCTGCTATGGACAGGGACACCTGCCACTAGACTAGACTGATGAAAGCCCCATCCAACCTGTCCTTCAACACTTCTAGGGAGGGGGCATCAATAGCTTCTATGGGCGGCCTGTTCCAGTGCCTCACCATGCTCGAGAAAATAATTTATTCCAAATATCTAATCTAAACCTGCCTTCTTTTAGTTTAAAGTCATTATTCCTTGTCCTATCATTACATTCCCTGACAAAGAGTCCCTCCCCAGTTTTCCTGTTGACCCCCTTTAGGTACTAGAAGACTGCTATAAAGTCTCCTCAGACACTCCTTCTCTTCTCAACCCCAACTCCCTCTGCCTGTCTTCATAGGAGAGGTGCTCCAGCCCTCTAACCTCATGGCCCTCCTCTGGACTTGGTTTAACGGGTCTATGTTCTTATATTTTTGGAGGCCCCAGAGCTGAACAGAGTACTCCAGGTGGTGTCTCATGAGAACAGTATCACCTCCCTCAACCTTTAGCACAAAGGAAAATTATGTTTCCTTTGTACTAAAAAGACCAGGTATCAACAGAATATAAAACAAACAAACAAACAAACAAACAAAAAACCACACACACTTCTATTTTATATATTCACACCCAATACATTTAAAGAAATAAGAGATAAAATTTCTTTAAAATAACAAAAAAGACTCAAAGAAACGCAGCTAAGACCCAAATCCACACAAAAAGAGTTCTTAGTTTCAGCATACTCTAATAGAAATTACACAAGTCCTGTCTCAATTGGAAAATTATAGAGTAGACCAAATATGAATACATGCAAATTTAGACATACGTAGGCAAAGGTTAGGCATACATAAAGCTAAATCACAGAATCACAGAATTGTCTAGGTTGGAAGAGACCTCAAGATCATCGAGTCCAACCTCTGACCTAACACTAACAAGTCCTCCACTAAAACATATCGCTAAGTTCAACATCTGAACATCTTTTAAAGACCTCATGGGATGGTGACTTCACCATTTCCCTGGGCAGCCCATTCCAATGCCTCACAACCCTCTCAGAAAAGAAGTTCTTCCTAATATCCAACCTAAAACACCCCTAGTGCAACTTTAGCCTGTTCCCCCCTCATCCTGTCACCAGGCACGTGGGAGAATAGACCAACCCCCACCTCACTACAGCCTCCCTTAATGTACTTATAAAAAGCAATAAGGTCAGCCCGAGCCTCCTTTTCTCCAGGCTGAACAAACCCAGCTCCCTCAGCTGCTCCTCGTAGGACTTGTTCTCCAGACCCCTCACCAGCTTTGCCTCCCTTCTCTGGACTCGCTTGAGCACCTTGTTGTCCTTCTTGTAGTGAGGGGCCCAGAACTGAACACAGTACTCGAGGTGCGGCCTCACCAGAGCCGAGTACAGGGGGACGATCACTTCCCTAGACCTGCTGGCCCCTCTGCTTCTTATACAAGCCAGGATGCTGTTGGCCTTCTTGGTCACCTGAGCACACTGCTGTCTCATATTCAGCCGACTATCAACTAATACTCCCAGGTCCTTCTCTGCCTGGCAGCTTTCCAACCACTCATCTCCCAGCCTGTAGCTCTGCTTCGGGTTATTGCGCCCCAGGTGCATTAACATTTCCTTCCTGAAGAGCGCCCAGCCTTCCTGGATTCCTCTGCCCATCAGAACCACCTCCCAAGGGACTCTGCCAACCAGTGTCCTGAATAGTTCAAAGTCAGCCCTCCGGAAGTCCAATACAGCGGTTTTACTGGTCCCCTTCATGGCTTCTCCAAAAATGGAGAACTCTACCATTTCATGGTCACTCTGCCCAAGACAGTTTCCAACCACCACATCTCCCACCAGTCCTTCTCTGTTTGTGAAGAGAAGGTCTAGCGGGGCACCTCCCCTGGTAGGCACACTAACCAGCTGCGTCAGGAAGCTATCTTCCACGCTCTCCACAAACCTCCTAGACTGCTTCCTCTGGGCTGTGTTGTGCTTCCAGGATATATCTGGGAAGTTGATGTCCCCCACAAGAACAGGCGCTGACGATTTCACAACTTTTGTCAGCTGCCTGTAGAACTCCTCATCAGTCTCCTCATCCTGGTTCGGTGGTCTATAACAGACCCCCACCAGGATGCTTCCCTTGTTGGCCTTCCTACTGATCCTAACCCACAGGGACTCAACCTTATCATTCCCAGCCTCAAGTTCCATGACATCAAAACTCCCTCTGATATAGAGAGCCACACCACCACCCCTTCCATGCTGCCTGTCCCTTCTGAAGAGCCTATAGCCAGACATTACAGCACTCCAGTCATGAGAGTGGTCCCACCACATTTCCGTGATGGCAACCAAGTCGTAGCCTGCCTGCCACACAATGGCTTCCAGCTCCTCCTGTTTGTTACCCATGCTGCGTGCATTACTGTAGATGCACTTCACTTGGGCCATTGCCTTCTCTCCCAGCCTTGCCATTGTTACCCCTGGCACAGCTCTAACAAGCCTTGTTTCAGCCCCATCCCCCTTCTCACCTAGTTTAAAGCTCTCCCAATGAGCCCCGCCAGCTCCTGGCCTAGGATCCGTTTTCCCCTTAGAGATAGGGACCTGTCTGCGGTCATCAGGCCGGGTGCTGAGTAAAGCACCCCAAGGTCAAAAAAAAATAATTTCTGTTTTGGCACCGGCCTCTGAGCCACGTGTTTATCAGGTGGTCTTTGTCCTCTCTGTACCCCTCCCTGCCACCATAGGGATGGATGAAAACCACCTGTACTCCCGCTCCATCCACTAACCGTCCCAGTCCCCTGAAGTCCCATTTGATAGCCTTGAGGCTTCTCTCTTCAATGTCATCACTGCCAGCTTGGACTATTAAAAGAGGATAATAGGCAGAGGAGCGAACCAGGTTGGGAAGCTTTCTGGCAATGTCCCTGACCCTGGCCCCAGGGAGGCAGCAGACTTCCCTATGGGTAGGGTCAGGCCGACAAATAGGGCCCTCTGTTCCCCTGAGAAGAGAGTCACCCACAACCACCACCCTTCTTTCTGTCCTGGTGGAGGCAGTCCTTGTTATAAGTTGCCCCCTTAATTAATTTTCAGAGAGCATTGCATTAATAATAGAAAGGAATTTATTGAGTAAGCAACAGCAAGCAAAACAGCGCTGGGCGGCCGGGGAGTCTCGGCTCCACCAACGGCGCGCACCTCACCCCCGCCAGGGTCCCTTTTTATATCTTGGTAATTCTGGGATTACGCAGCACATCCTGGTATATTCTGCGACTGCGCGCACTGTTGCTAGGGGGTCGTCTCTGTCCCTCTGGTGGTCGTGAAGATGAAGGCCGTAGTCTTCCTCCGCGTTGTGGTTCAACTTCTTTTTTTTTATTTGGTCATGTTGGCCCAGCGTGAGACAGGAATGCAGGATGTTGATACACTAGTTTAGCAACTTATCAGGAGATGGTTACATGAACTTTGCAGCAGTGTCTTTGAACAAAAGAGGCAACTGAGATGCAGAAGGAGAGAAGGGGAGGGGGGTTCTCTTTTTTGTTACATTAAGCAAAAGAATTTTCATAGTGTCTAGCCAAGTATTATACATCTTACTTCAGCAGGGAGCTTTTGCAACTCCTGCTCCTCAAACGGAACTCCTTGTTTTATAATACAAAAGACAATGAACAAACATTTATTGTGTATTACAGTCCTGAGGCATGGAGTCAACTTCCTTGCCCTAGGCATCCTCCTGCATAGACTTTCTACCTCTTCCTCAGCTACCGGTCTCTCAAGTTCCAGGGCCTCAAACCTGTTGCATAAGGGCACCTGGGAAGGTGGGGCCGGTAGAGGGGGGCATCGCCTGTGATGTCGAGCAGGGACCTGTTTCCATTCCTCCTCAACTCCTAGGTCCCCTGCCTCTGCCCAACAGCAACAGGGCAGGGGGTCCAACCCCATCTAGGGTGTCTCACCCCAGTGCCAGTCCTTCAGGCTGCACAGGGAGTCGGTCCACAAGTCTGTCTCATGCTCACACTCTCTGATATCCCTCAACCTCTCGACCTCCTGGAGTTCTGCCACGAGGCAGACCAGGTCGTCCACCTGCTTGCACTTCACACACACAGTCTCTCTGCCCCCTGCAGGTGGTAGCAACAGGCTCAGACACTCCCTGCACCTGGAGACCTGAGCAGCTGCAGTTTTGAGTGGGCAGTCGGTCTGGGTGTGTACAGACTTCCTGGAGCGCACATTGTGCATGGTGTACACCATTGCAGCTGAGCTAGCGGTAGACTGCTGTTAGAGGAGGTGTTTGTATGGGCAGGGGGGAGCGCTCTGCCCTTCCTGCTCGCCCTGCCTGCGTGAACTGCCACGCTACCTGCTATACCACTCCCTTCTGACGCGCCACGCCCTGTTTGCCTGTCCTAGTTGCCGCGCTCCTCATTGCTCGCGCTCACTAGGGGCAGCTTTTGAACAGCTGGGGAGAGGGCCTAAATGTTATGCATACGTAAAGCTAAATAACCATAGCTAAATGGACCTGGCTTATCTCGCCAGATAAGTAAGATGAATAAGCAGGTAAGTTTTTCTTTATTTCCTTTTTAACCATTAAAGAACAAGTTTGCTTACAGAGCTCCAAACCTGTTCTTTGTTGGTGTTTATACTTTCTATAAAGGCAACCTAATAGGTAAGACAGACTTTTCTACTCATCTGTGCTTCTCTAGCTGATAGATGCAGTGGTTAGTACCAGTGAATGGCATTTGCCAAAGTAGAAAAATGAGATTTTTGACACAATTGTGACAGTTCCAAATATCCCACAATTATTGGTTTGTTCTCCTCTTCCCCAGGTGATGAAGATCATAATCAAGATGCAATGAATTACAATAAGGAGATATTCATTGCAAAACTTTATAATGAAGATATAATTAAGATTATATGAGAAGGAACACATTTTGTTCGTGTGTTTGCTTCCTTAAGTTTAAATCTTTATGCTGTTCTCTAAAAATCTTAAATCTTTTTCTTTACAGTCACAAAGTTTAGAAACACACTAAATTTATTATTAATTTTTGTAACCTGAGATTCTCATATTTCCAAGAACTGAACCTGTAATGAAACAAGAATTAGTAATATTAAAAACAAACAAACAAAAACAAACAAAGAAAGCAAACAACAAGAGCAACAATCAAAGGGATTTTGTCTGCTCTTTCATTTGTTTTCTCAGAGCTCAAAGTCATCGAGCTTTAGCAAGCTAGAGGTCACAATTCTCATCAAGCTTTAGCAAGCTAGAGGTCACAATTCTAGAGGCAAGAGTACTAAATGGAAATCTAGGGAAATGTTGATGTTAAAACACCCCCAACATGGTTGACAAGATTAGGAATCCTTACAGTATCTGTGCATAGACTAAATATTATTTCTCAAATAAAGAAAAAAAGCATGTAGAAAATAGTGAAATTTTGGCACCATTATTAATTGGAGCAATAAAAGATATTACCATCACTCATCAGTTTTGCCTCCACTAAAGCTTTAAATTGACTATTACAACCTTATGATCAGTCTTTACAGTTACTGCATGTAACTGATGACCAAACAGATGCACACATGATTTTTTTTTCCTTAACTGATTTGCACTCACTCACTAGGCATGAAACAGCTCCTCCCCATAAGTTGACAGACATGCTTTTTCCCTCACAACTCTTTTTGACAGCTGAAATACTGCCATTCTATTTTAATTTCTCGTGTTCATTGCTGATATATTTTTATATATTTTTTAAAAGAATATTTAAATGATCTCCATTTTGTTAGGTGCTAACAAACAGTGTTCTTACAAGGTTATTTGTTCATTATAGAAGCACTCTCTTCTGTAAGTGCCGTATTTTGGAAATCCATTATAGCAAATGGATCTTTATAGTAAGCCTCAATTTGATTAAATATTTTTGAACATCCCCACACAACTCTCAGCTTTACCCTGCATTAAGCAAAATACATCTTAATTTTAGAGCTAGAATTGGATTAAGGTCCATAGAGATATACATGTTTCTTTGTTTACTGGAAAGTATCCAGATCTGCACATTTAGAATCACTCCCAAGTTTCCCCAGCCTCTGAACCAGCACAGAATCTTATGAGTTCAATTTGAAGCTGCTGTAGTTTCACAAATCATGAGCTGGAAGTTCTGAGCTGCAGTGTGAGGATTCAGGCACTGAACCTTGCCTCAAATTTCTTGTCTGCAAACTTCCCTTCTTCTCCTTTCCCCCCAAAACAGAGACCTTAATTCTTTGAATAAATATCCCTTAGCACTTATTGTGTCTTTCTACCATGTGCTAAATGTGATGCCATGAAATTCTAATTCAGTTATCAATTCTCAGAATAATCAAAACTTATTGTGGTGAGAACTGAAGTTTAACTTTCAAAATCTCTCTCATAGTATGTCCTTAAAAACAGTCATACTGAGATAGTTTAACACAGTCTACTGACCCTGCTTCTGTCATGTGCTTACTCAGCGTTACAGGATTATATTTTTCAGATATAACTTTAATCTCTTTCCAAAAGATTAAAAACCAGATCTATGTGCAACTCATGAATCATGGAAGTTAATTAAAATACTAATTATAAATACTTACTTTGTACTGCATGCAGTTCACTGACATTCAGAAGTACTATCAAATGGCTGACACCCATCACCTGAAATTCTCACTTCCACACACTAATGACATTGGTTTCTCCTTCTAAGCCCAGGGATATTGAAGTTAAATGATATAAGCCTATATCCATTAAATAAAAGAAAACAAATGAAAGATACCTGCTAGAGAATCACAATATGTAATTATACCACCCTACTGATCAAGATCAAATATTCTGTATATTTTATAGTTAGCAGTGACAGCAGGATACATTCAGTGTTTCACTTACTTTCTCTATTGTATAGATAATAGAACCATAGAATCATTCTGGTTGAAAAAGACCTCTAAGACCAGTCTTAATCTGTCTAGTCCAGCCTTTAACCTAGTACTAAAGTCCACCACTTAAACCATGCTACTAAGTTCTAAATCTACATCTTTACTGAAGATCTCCAGGGATGGTGACTCAGCTACTTCCCTGGAAAGCCCATTCCAATGCTGCCCAACCCTATCAATAAAGAAATTTCTCCTAATATCCAGCCTAAACCTCCCCTGGCACAACTTGAGGTCATTTCCCCTCATCTTATCAGTCAGTGCTTGGAAGTCTTAAGAGCCCAAGCCCCATAGCCTCCTTTAAGGCAATTGTAGAGCATGATAAAGTCTTCCCTAAGCCTCCTTTTCTGTATGCTAAACAACCCAAGTTCCCTCAGCTGCTCCTCATAAGACTTGTTTTCTAGACCCCTCATCAGCTTCATTGCCCTTCTTTGGACATGCTCCAGGGCCTCAATGTCCTTGTTGTGAGGGGCACAAAACTGAATACAGTACTCGAGGTGTGGCCTCACCAGAGCTGAGTATGGAGGGAAAATCCTGCTGGTGACACTGTTTCTGTTGTAAGCCCTGCCACACTGTTCCTGATACAAGCCAGGATGCTGTTGGCCTTCTTGGCCACCTTAGCACACTGCTGGTTTATATTCATCCAGCTATTGACCAATACCCCCAGGTCCCTTTCCACCCACTCTTTCCAGCCACTCTTCCCCCAGCCTGTAGCATTGCATGGAGGTGTTGTGACCGAAGTGCAGGACCCAGCACTTGGCCTTATTGAATTTCACCCAGCTGGCCTCAGCCTATTGGTTCAGCCTATCTGGATCCCTCTGCAGAGCCCTCCTACTCTCAAGCAGATCAACACTTGTGCCTAACTGGGCGTTGATTGCAGACTCACTGAGGGTACGCTCGATCCCCTTGTCCAGATCATTGATAAAAATATTGAAGAGAACTGGCTCCAGTATTGAGCCCTGGGGGACTCCACTAGTGACTGCCCTCCGTCTGGATTAATCTCCATTCACCATGACTTTTTGGGCCAGGCCACCCAGCCAGGTTCTAATCCAAAAAGGCATAGAGCTGTCCAAGCCTTAACCAGCCAGCCTCTTCAGGTGATCAAATAAATATGTTTTATATTATCATTTGCAAAAGCTCAGTATTCTTTATGTGCTTATATTTCTTCAGATCACTTCTCATAGGTGAGGTAACACTCTCACCTATGGCTAATTAATTCAAGGAGTCTGGAATTACATATTAATTGCATATTTAAGCACTATATACATACATATATATGTGGTGGTTTTACCGTGCTGGGCAGCTAAACCCCACAACCGCTCTCTCACTCCCCCTCCTTTAGATGAGGAGGGGGAGAAGTAAAGCAAAGAACAACTCACGGGTTGAGATAAGGATAATTTAATTAAAGGGAAATAATTATAATAATTAAATAAAGACTACCATGAACTAAACAATTTAACTAAGGGGAAGTAAAAGGGAAAAGGGGAAAAAGGGAGGAAAACAAACAAACAAAATAAATGAAAGCTATATGGAAGTGCAGAGGAAAGAAATTACTCTCTACTTCCCACAAATGAGCGATGATTGACCACGTCCTTGAAGCAAGGCCTCAACGCACGCAGCCGGTGTTCGAGAGGAGGACCAACATCTTCTCAACGAGAGCCCACCCCTCCTCTCTTCTTCCTGTTTCCACCTTTTATTGCTGAGTGTGACATCACATGGTATGGAATATCCCTTTGATTGGTTTAGGTCAGCTGCCCTAGCGATGTTTCTCTCCTCACTTTTTGCCCACCCCCTAGGAGGGTTAGAGAAAGGCCCAATGCTGTGCCACTGCTGCTCAGCAGTAGACACAACACTGGTGTGATAACACTGCTGTTCCAGCTACAAGTACAGAGTACGGCACTGAATGGGCTGCTGCAGGGAAAGTTAACATTCCAGCCAGACCCAGTACAAGAGGGTAATTATTTTTCATTTTAATTTTAGTCTAATAAGTCTATGGCTTTGAGAACTAACAGAAATTTAGCAAGGCTTAAAAAGCATTCATGGTTTGCCTTTGTATTTTAAGCAAAGAAATTACATGGTTAGGTGAAAAAAATCCAGATTTATTAAAAAAATAGATTTTTAGAAAAACAAAATCTAGACTTCTTGAAGATGATAATTTGGACTCCTGAATGTCAATTTTCCCCACTAACTATGATACTGCATTTCCAAAACCTTTCAGCTGCGTCTCCACATGGATGATTTTCAGTCACTCTGCTACCATACAACATAGTGAAAAATGCTCCACTCTGTTCAGAAGTCCCAATAATTCTGAATTTGGGCAGAATGAAGGTTCACATATATAGGAAGGACTAGGATTTGCTGGGATCATCGCCTTGTTTTAAAAGGTAAACTGCGCAACAAAATATCTTAGAGAAGAGATGGTGTTTGGAGACCGGCTTTGTCATACACAGAGGCTGTGTATCAATGTTATCCTGATGAAATAGGGCAAAAACAAAACAAAACAAAATAAAACAAACAAACAAAAATATTTTGGAAAATTTTACTGATCCTCACAATATATACAAAATGTTAAATCTTTTTTTTTTTTTTTTTTTTTTTTTTTAGGTAAAACACAGGTAATAAACAAGATAGCGTACAAAAAAAAATACACAATGTATGCTGACACTAAGATTAAAAAAATATTTTTTTTATGTATTAAATAAGAAAAATGGTTATTTAGTATTCTTACATGGATCTTATTGTAAAGTTAAGCAGGTAATATATTAATATATTTCCCTGTCACACCTACATAATTGTTTTCATGATATGACTCATCTTAATCATCCTTTCTTCTCTCAGTTTCAGATACGCATTTTTTTTTGTCTACTGTGAGAAACCTTCAGCAAGAAGAGACTTTTTCCCCTTTAGCAATATTTATTTTTGTTTTGGACAGACTTCTCTTACTTAATATTGTCAACGTGGTATTTTATTCTATGCCATTTATTATTGAAAACTATATGAACTATTTTTAAAAATGCAACTTACCGTAGTCTGCTCAAATAAGCACTGTGAATATGCTAATGAATTCTGAGCCTTGATTTTGCATAAAAAATTCATGCAGTATACACTTTTTATTTATGTTTTTATGTCCAATCACAGAATCACTCATCTGACAGGACTGGAAAAGACCTCTTGGGTCATCTGTTTCAATCTTCTTGCACTTAACAAATTTTTTTTTTCATTGCTAGTCTGTCACCTGGATGTGTGTGTGTGTGAACACAGAAACACAAATATATATAATGCATATATATATGTACACAAAATATATTTCCTAAAATATAATGCAATCCTCTGTCAAGCAGTTGCAGCAGTTGTACCTGAACTTTCTCTCCAGAAATCATTTCATTACCTAATTGTTCTTAATGCTAAAAAAAAAAAAGTCAAATGCGTTTATCTTTTTTTTTTTTTTAGTTTCAAGTCCAAATGCGCTGTCTCATGCACTTTATATATTCTACCCTGCTCCTTTGAAAAATGATGTGTAATATACGATTCTAAGGTACAGTTGCACTCATATATTTTCTTACATACAGAAACACAGGTTTCATTTTGTTCCTTCTCAGTTTTATATACTAATGTCCTTTAGTCACCCAACAGGGATAACTGTACTTTGTGAAGAAATCAGATAGAACTTGTACCCTATCTAAGATGAAGCTGTTCATGTGATTTCTGAGTCACTCAAGAGCCAAGCCAGATTCTCCATTTGCAAACGTGAACAAGGTAACTCTGCTCACAGAAAGTGCTGCCTCACAAATTCATGGATAGGAATATCTGATAATACCTTCAGTAGATAGCTAAGGTATCTCAACAGGAATATTTCCTCATACCAGGAATCTTCATATTTCTTATCACAGATTATGCAGTAGACTTAACAGGACTTAGGAGCATATTTGTTTGAGAGTCTAGAAAAAAAAAATAAATAAATGTTTGTGTGTCAAATAAACCATAATACTGGAAATCCTTTAGTGACTGTGATTGTGGGTAGCGTTTCAACCACCTGGTACTCTTATTCTACTTCCCCATCTCTTTACACATTTCAGATGCTAATAACTGCAAGTAATAAAACTACTTAACAAATGACATTTTCTGGTACTGCCTTGGAAGAAGACAATAACCTGCTCTATTACTCCATTATGGAAATACAGTTTTAATTTAGCTGTAGTATAAAGCAGCTTCAAAAAGAAAATATTATTGAAGGAAAATTCTTTTAATATTATTAGTATTTAAGATTACTGGACTCAGTGTATCCACTACTCACAAGTCAGGAGTTTTTAAACTCTCTTGCATTTTCAGTCCTTTCTCTGGGCTTTCAATAAGCTAGGAACTCTGTTAAAAAGGGAAACATTTCAGCCAGCAGCAGCATCCCAGGACCTCTTCTGCTGGGCAACTTTCCAGCCACTCTTCCCCAGGCTTATATTTCTGCATGAGGTTGTTATGATCCAAGTGCAGGAACCAGCATTTACCCTTGTCGAATGTCATGTGATTGGATGCAGTCCATTGATTTAGTTTATCCAGATCCCTCTGCAAAGCCTTCCTATCCTCAAGCGGATCAACACTCCTACCCAACTTGGTGTTTCCTGCAAACTTACTGAGGGTGTACTCCATCCCCTTAACAATATCATTGATAAAGACATTAAACAAAACTGGCCACAACACTAAGCCCTGGGGAGCACCACTTACAATCAGCCTCCAGCTAGATTTAACTCCATTGTTAACTCCTGGATGGCCCAGCCATCCAGGCATGGCTTAGTGGGTGAAATTGGTAGTAGGGGATGGTTGGACCAGATGATCTTGGAGGTCTTTTCCAGCCTTAATGATTCTATAATTCTGTGATTCTATGATTCTATGATAAAGTCTTCATTCTGCTCCTAGCCTCTGTCATCCAGCCCAGCAGGCTTGGTACCCAGAGAAGAATTAGTCTTACTAATAAAGACTAAGGCAAAGAAGGCATGAAGTACCTCATCCTTTCCCTCATCTCTGGTCACTATGTTTCCCCTGCATCCAATAAAGGGTGGAGATTCTCCTTAGTCCTCCTTTTCTTACTTCTTATGAACTTATAAGAATATTTTGTATTGTCTTGTAATGTAGTGGCCAAGTTCTAGCTGGGCTTTGGACCTTTTAATTTCCTCCCTGCATAACCTCACAACATCTCTGCAGTCCTCCTGAGTTGCCTGCCCCTTCTTCCAAAGGTCATAAACTTTCCCTGTCAGCTCAATTTTTGTCACATAGGGATGAACTACTCCTTAAGATTTCCTTCTTGAAGAATTAATTCCTGCCCTTTAGAACTGTCTTCCAAGAGATCCTGTCAACCAGGTCCCTAAACAAGCCAAAATCCAAAGTAGCAGTTTTGCTGATCATCTTTGTTTCCTCAGGGAACAAAAACTCTATCATTTCATGATCACTGTGCGTGAAAGAGCCTCCAACCAATACATCACCTGCAAGACCTTCCCTGTTAACAAACAACAGGTCAAGTTGGGCACCTTCCCTAGCCATTTCCCTCACCATGTGTGTCTGGAAGTTATCCTCCCCACATTACAGATGTTTTCTTCTCCACTATTTTGTATTTCAACAGATGTCAAGGAAGTTGAAGTCATCCATGAGAATGGGTGTCATGCTAGCAACCATGACATTTCTCCTAGACTCGAGAATATTTCAGCTGCTTCTTCATCCTGGTTGGGTCATCTATAACATACTCTTACCACAATATCTCCCTTGATGGCCTTTCCCCTGACTCTTACCCAGAGACACTTGACCCTTTCATCACTATAACTAAGCTCCATACAGTCCAAACTTTCCCTAACATTGACTGGTGGGCTATCCCACCTCTTCTTCCCTGCCTATCTGTGTTGGGTCTGTCTGAGCTGGAGTCACCTTTTCCCTGCAGCAGCCCCCAGGACAACACACCACAGACCCAACACACTATCTCTCCTGAAGAGCCTGTGGTCATCCATCTCAGCACTCCAGTTGTCTGAGCCATCCCATCATGCCACACTGAGGCTTATGATATCATACTCCTGAAACTGATCTAAAAATTCATGTTTCCCCTGCTTATTCCTCATGCTACTTCTGTTTAGATAGAGGGATTTAAGTTGGGCCTTTAATGAAACTGACTTACTGGCTGGCATTCCTTTGTGCTGCTCTTCAGGTGCTCCCCTGTTCATCCCTGTTCTTTTTCCTATTTCTGGGCAGCCGTTGCTAACACTGGCATCAACATTCCCATCCTCCTTTTTTATTATTTCTATTTTTAGTTTATAGCTTTATTCATCAGCTTGTCGAGTCTGTAACTAAAGATGTTCTTTTCCTCCTCAGACAGATGGACCCCATCTGACCCTAGCAGACAAGGTTTCTGAAAGCAAGTTCCATGACTTATATAAACCAATTCCTGGCTGTGGCACTAACCCTGTAACCATTTGTTGATCCACCAGATTTGACAGAACCTTTCAAATCCCTTCCCTTTGACAGATTGATTAAAAACTTACCTGCTCTCCGGAGCCCCTTACTTTTGTTCCCACAGCTCTGTAGACTTTCTTGATACTAATCAGAGAGCTCCTAACTATAATACTGGCACTCACATGAAACAGCAGCAGCAAATAATCAGTGGGTTGTATGAGGCTTGGTAATCTCTCGATGATATCCCTGACTTGATCCCCCAGTAAGCAATACATCTCTCTTAAGTGTGGATTAGGTTGGCAAATGGGTGTCTCTGTACCTCATAGGAGAGAGTCACTTATTACTGTCACCTGTCACCTTTTCTTAGTTGTGCTTAGTAGTTACATGGGGAGTAGATCTGGCTGGCTTAGTCAGCTCCAGTGTGTTTCCGTATATGACCAGTGCTTCCTCCTCAGTCCACAGAGCAGTGAAGTGGTTCTGCAAGGACACCTCAGGCTTCTGGGGAAGTATTTTCCTCCTGCTGGTCCTTGCCATTGCAAGTTTCCATTCTTCTGTATTACTGGTCTTGAGAAATTTTGATTTCTAAATTAACTATTTATGCCATATCGTTGTATGATATTTTATTTTATTTTATTTTATTTTATTTTATTTTATTTTATTTTATTTTATTTTATTTTATTTTATTTTATTTTATTTTATTATTTTTCCATTTTTAAAGCCAAACATTGTAAATATCAAAAATTACATTCTTGTTAACAGTACCATACCTCATCAGGATGATACAGCAGCCAGGACTGATTGTTCAACTCTGAAACCAGTATTTTACATAACACAAGGCTACTTTGAGAAGCTGATTTTCATCTTTTATTGGTTTGTTGTTTAATGTCAAGCTTGAAGCCAAAGATGACCTCCAAAATTACAGAATCAAAAAATCACAAAATGGTTGAAGGTGAAAGGAAGGCCCATGAAAGTATCTGAGTCACCATCCCCTGAGGTCTTCAAGAGAAATGTAGTTTTAGAACTTAGTTTAGCATTTAAACTTATCATGGTATAGTGATGGACTTTAGTACTAGTTTAAAGGTTGGACTAGATGATGTTAGAGGTATTTGCCAACCCGAATGATTCTATGATTCTACCTGGTCCAGCTGCCTGCTCTAGCAGGGACACCCAGAGCCCGCTGCCCAAAGTATCTCCAGGGGTGGAGTGTCCATGAACTCCCTGGGCAGCCTGTGCCAGTTCTCAGTCACCCACACAGCACAGAAGTGCTGCCTGGTGTTTAGAGGAAACCTCCTGTGTTCTGGTTTGTACCCACTGCCTCTTGTCCTGGTACTAGGCACCACTGAAAAGAGGCTGGCTCTTTGTTTCCTCCCTTCAGGTACTTATACACATTGATAAGGACCCACCCCAAGGCCTCTTTTTCCCCAGGCTGAACTTCCAGCTCTCTAAGCCTCTTCTCATGGGAGAGATGCTTCAGTCCTTTCACAGTCTTGGTGACCCTTCACTGGACTGTCCAGTAACCTCATGTCTCTTGTACTTGGGAGCCCAACACTGGATGCAGCACTTCAGGAGTGGCCCCACCAGTTCTGAGTAGAGGGGAAGACTTATCTTCCTCAATCTACCAACAACGTTGTTTCTAATGAAAAATTAAATTATTTCATTGTAACAAAGCAGAAATCATTCAGATAGTGAAGGGTGCCCTCAGAGTGTTTCCTTTAATGTGTAAGCTGTTTATTCAAATGTAGCGTTTGATCAAACTTCAAAATTATATTTTACTTTTGTTTTCATTTATTTTTTGTATGGTCAATGACTATTTGAATGACTATTCAACCATACATTTCTGGGATGTTTCTGGAGAAGCAGACCACATTTGCTTTTTATGTATTAGGAAAAAAGTGTTGTCACAAAATATTATGTCAGGTGGTAAAATATAAAGACTATACTTTTACAGATAATAAAGAAATTACACACCAAAAACACAAAAAGGCTTTGGAAGATTTATCTTTATAATGGTCTATATACGCTAAGAGCTGTGAGGGGATCAAGTGTGTTTAACAAGAATCACATCTTGTAAGATATAATGGTAAAAAATACCAGTATTTACTCAACCTATGTAAAACAACACTGCTTTTGCTAAACACAGTGGAACTTGGTAAATTTAACACCCTATGAATCATTTCCTGCTTGGAAATCCAATAACGTTTGGTCATGGCCCTTCTCAAGAATTCTGGTTTTCATTTGGAACGTGGGCAAAATAGCACCTTCTCAGACAGAGCTGACTCAATTTGGCTTGAAGTGGGAATTTGAGATGTTGCTCCTTGCATATACCTAGCTTTCTTTCTGTTTTTATGCCCTCCCCCCACTCAATTAAATTAACAAATTTACCACAAAAATCTGAGCTGTGCAACAGGAAATTGTAACCAATTTTAATTCAAGGTTTCTGGCTGTGCTGTTTGCAATATCTGTTAAGACATTTTTTATTATTATATTTAATTTTTGAATATTTTATTCATAATACAATTGTCTAAAGAAGAAAACTTTCATTTTTCAATGATTTTTAAAGCTTCAAAATTTAATTTTGTCATATCAAAGCAAATAAAATACCTTGTGGATATATATATATATATATTTTAAGATACAATTTCTTGCATAATTTTTAATTATAGCTTTCATTCTGGGGAAAATATAATAAATAAATAAACTTCTATATGGGACTCAGTAATCTTCTCTGATGAAAAAAAGAATTCACACTCATATTGATCTTGTCTCAGAAGGATCTGATATGAGTTCTACGAATCCAACTCTAGAAAAAAAGTGACACTGGAGTTGCTCCATACTCAGGATGAATACTCTGGTCAGTTGTCCAATAAAGCATGGTCCAATAAAGCATGTCCAATAAAGCATGTCCAATAAAGCATCTTTTTCTTTTCATCAAAAATAAGTTTCTAAAAATCAATAGGATCCTTTAAAGAATTTGGATTTTGATTTGATTACAAATGCTGTGATTTTTTTTTTTTTATTATTATTATTTTTTTCCCCCTTCGATGTGGATGTGCTATTCTGCATCGTAAGAGGGCATGGATCAATTCCTCTCAGAACATCATGAAAGAACATCCTTCTCTCACAGCCACAGTCATGTTCATTTCTGTGTGAACAAAAGGAGGATTTATTAGAGTTCTACAGAAAAGAGCAAAACAAATTAAATAGCTGAATGATACCTATGAATAGGGCAGAAAGTTATCTTATGCATCCTAACACCTTGTGTAGCTAAGCCTTTATTTGATTCATCTCATTGTCAAAGTTTTAATGACAGCAGTTGGATGAGTATAGATGTGGGTGGAATAAAACCTTTCCTTCAAGTTGTCCTCAATCTCTTGGCAAAGTAGCAAAAAGAAGATGCAAATATGAAGTTATAATTATTTATTTTTCTGACTGTTTCTTAATTCTCTGCTCTTAGAATTGCATATCTGAAGGTTATTTGGGAGGACCCCCTTTCCTAACAATAAGGAATTCTCAAACTGGAAAAGACTGTGTGGAGATTTGGAGGGATTTCCATCAAACAAGCTCTGGAAGAATGGATTAGATAACTGTGAACGATTTAGGTACAAATAAAATTTTCTGAGGCAGCACATGCACTAAATAAACTCCTGAGGTCCATTTCACCCTTATGACTTTAAAAGAAAGAACAGCAAATTAATAATTCATCCTTACTTATCCAATCATAGTCTTTATGTTTGGAATATGGACTAAACAACATATTTTTCAGGCATAGTTAAAAGCCTGTACTATTCAAACACAGAAGCATAAACTTTCAGCCTTCCAACACAGAAAACCAGACCTGGTATATTAATCCATCCTTTCTTATTTTGGATAAAAATTGCCTCTCTCTTTCTTATCTGCTTGGCTATGAATAAGTGCACTGGTATATATTTCAATTATTTGTCAGTTTGGTTAACAACCTTAGCAATGCTTTTCACAGAGCATTTATAGATCCAAAAGCTGTCCTCAGAACTTTGTTATTCAGTCCAAATAAAATCATTCAGGATTGTGAGAAAGGACAATCTTGTTTCTTAGCTTCACACACATACCAAAACAGAGCTGCTTTTGTTAAGCAGCAGATACTGCTGCTGCTGCGTTAACCCATAAGCATGCAGGCAGAGATGTGCTTTGAGAACAGATGGACGAGTTACTGTCCCAGCTGCTCGGCCCCATCACTCCTCTCAAATGATTGTCATGATTATCACTCCTTCAAGTTTCTCAGCAGAGCTGGTCATGTCAAAATTAGAATCAAAATTATCTAGGTTAAGTTAATCAATTTAAAACCAAGATTTTTTCCTAAGACATAGCACTCTGAAGCTGTTTTGGTAGCAGAAAAGCCAACATATCAGACGGATGGTAAATTCTGCCTTGGAGTCAGAGTGCACAGAAGCAATGATAAACGCCTGGAGATGACTGCAAGGAAACATATACCTAGAAAAATACGTATGTGTAAGCCATAATGGCATATCTTCATTAACAGTAATGTATTTCTTTCCCTCTTTTGCTCACCCTTAGTGTTCCTCACTTCTCCAATATTGCACTTTCTTTCTGCTAAATCAGCTGTTTTTGCTGCTGTGTGCTGAACCAGATAGTGAAATTCACCATTTTAGAGAAGAAACACTTTCTCTGTGTTTCCTCCAATGTTCCTGTTAATCTTATGTACTTTAAGACCACCTGGGAGGCACAGATAGATTCATGATTATATTAATGTTGAATTAACAGACCATAAGATTTTTGTTTGTTTTTTTCTTTTTTTCTGAGTTTATATGTTTATACTCTGCTGCTGGCTGCAGGACAGACACAATACCTCCTTGTACCAGGCTTACCCACTGATGTTTTTTTTTTTTAGTAAATCTAAACTGGAAACATTTGTTTGTACCAAATTGGCACTTCATTTATGTGACCTGTTGATATATACATGTATATATACCCAGTGAAGAATTCATGTCAGATTTAAGCATTGCTCATCACTTTTTTTTTCCTTCCTACATCTGATTCACAACATGAGCACATATCTCTGAATCAATGCCACTGATGGGTTTGAGAGATGGGACAAGAACATTTCATCCAGCTCTCTCTCATCGGCGGGAGGCAGAGAAACTGCGTGCGTGAGGTGCGAGCAGGTGGACGACCTGGTCCGCATGGTGGCGGAGCTCAAGGAGGAGGTGGAGAGGTTGAGGGCCATCAGGGAGTGTGAGCGGGAGATAGACTTCTGGAGTAACTCCCTGCAGGGCCTCAAGGGGAGGTGCCGAGGTGAGACTCCCCAAATGGGGGCGGACCCCCTGCCCTGTCCCCGTCGGGCAGAGGGAGGGGATCTGGGAGCTGAGGAGGAATGGAAACAGGTCCCTGCTCGACATCGCAGGCGATGCTCTCCCCTTCCGGCCCCACCTTCCCAGGTGCCCTTACACAACAGGTTTGAGGCCCTAGAGATTGAGAGGCCGGTGTGTGAGGAAGAGGTAGCAAATGTTCCCAGGAGGATGCCTGGAGCGAGGAGGTCGACTCCGCGCCTCAGGACTGCCTCCACCAAAAAAGACAGGAGGGTTATTGTTGTTGGTGATTCGATTCTTAGGGGAACAGAGGGCCCTATTTGTCGGCCGGACCCTACCCGTAGGGAAGTCTGCTGTCTCCCTGGAGCCAGGGTCAGGGACGTTGCCAGGAAGCTTCCTAACCTGGTACGCCCCTCTGACTATTACCCCCTTTTGATAGTCCAGGCGGGCAGTGATAACATCGAAGAGAGAAGCCTCAAGGCTATCAAAAGGGACTTTAGGGGGCTGGGTCGGTTAGTGGATGGAGCGGGAGTGCAGGTGGTGTTTTCGTCCATCCCTATGGTGGCAGGGAGGAGTTCAGAGAGGACACGGAAAGCCCACCTGTTAAACACGTGGCTCCGGGGCTGGTGCCAACGCAGAAATCTTGGGTTTTTTGATCATGGGGCACTTTACTCAGCACCTGGCCTGATGGCCGCAGACGGGTCCCTATCTTTTAGGGGAAAAAGGATCCTGGGCCAGGAACTGGCAGGGCTCATTGAGAGGGCTTTAAACTAGGTAGGAAGGGGGATGGGGCTGAGGCTAGGATTGTTGGGGCTGTGCCAGGGGGAACAATGGCAAGGCCAAAGGATAAGGCAATGGCCCAGCTGAAGTGCATCTACACCAATGCACGCAGCATGGGTAACAAACAGGAGGAGCTGGAAGCCATCGTGCGGCAGGCAGGCTACGACTTGGTTGCCATCACGGAGACGTGGTGGGACCAGTCTCATGACTGGAGTGCTGCAATGCCTGGCTATAAGCTCTATAGAAGGGACAGGCAGCATAGAAGGGGTGGTGGTGTGGCTCTCTATATTAGAGAGTCTTTCGAGGCTGTAGAACTCGAGGTTGGGAATGACAAGGTCGAGTCCCTTTGGGTTAGGATCGGCAGGGACAACAAGGCTAGTGTCCTGGTCGGGGTCTGCTATAGACCGCCGAACCAGGATGAGGAGACGGATGAGGAATTCTACAGGCAGCTGACAGAGGTTGCAAAATCATCAGCTCTTGTACTCGTGGGGGACTTCAACTTCCCTGACATATCCTGGAAGCACAACTCAGCCCTGAGAAAGCAGTCTAGGAGGTTTCTGGAGAGCGTGGAAGATAGCTTCCTGACGCAGCTGGTTAGTGAGCCTACCAGGGGAGGTGCCCCGCTAGACCTTCTCTTCACAAACAGAGAAGGACTGGTGGAGGACGTGATCGTCGGGAGCTGTCTAGGGCAGAGTGACCACGCAATGGTGGAGTTCACTATTCTTGGCGAGGCCAGGAAGGGGACCAGTAAAACCGCTGTATTGGACTTTCGGAGGGCTGACTTTGAGCTGCTCAGGACACTGGTTGGTGGAGTCCCTTGGGAGGCGGTTCTGAAGGGCAGAGGGGTCCAGGAAGGCTGGGCGCTCTTCAAGAGGGAAGTCTTAATGGCACAGGAACGGTCTGTTCCCACGTGCCCAAAGACGAGCTGGCGGGGAAGAAGACCGGCCTGGCTCAACAGAGAATTGTGGCTTGATCTTAGGAGGAAAAAGAGGGTTTATAAGCTTTGGAAAAGTGGGCAGGCCACTAAGGAGGACTTTAAAGAAGTAGCGAGGCTGTGCAGGGACAAAATTAGGAAGGCCAAAGCTCATCTGGAGCTCAATCTGGCTACTGCCGTTAAAGATAACAAAAAACGTTTCTATAAATACATCAACACAAAAAGGAGGACTAAGGAGAATCTCCATCCTTTACTGGATGCGGGGGGAAACTTAGTTACAAGAGATGAGGAAAAGGCGGAGGTGCTCAATGCCTTCTTTGCCTCAGTCTTTAGCGGCAATACCGGATGTTCTCTGGATACCCAGTACCCTGAGCTGGTGGAAGGGGATGGGGAGCAGGATGTGGCCCTCATTATCCATGAAGAACTGGTTGGTGACCTACTACGGCACTTAGATGTGCACAAGTCGATGGGGCCAGATGGGATCCACCCAAGGGTACTGAGGGAACTGGCAGAGGAGCTGGCCAAGCCGCTGTCCATCATTTATCAACAGTCCTGGCTATCGGGGGAGGTCCCAATCGACTGGCGGCTAGCAAACATGAAGCCCATCTACAAGAAGGGCCGGAGGGCAGACCCAGGAAACTACAGGCCTGTCAGTTTGACCTCAGTGCCAGGAAAGCTCATGGAGCAGATCCTCCTGAGAGTCATCATGCAGCACTTGAAGGGGAAGCAGGCGATCAGGCCCAGTCAGCATGGCTTTATGAAAGGCAGGTCATGCCTGACGAACCTGATCTCCTTCTATGACAGAGTGACGCGCTGGGTGGATGAGGGAAAGGCTGTGGATGTGGTCTACCTTGACTTCAGCAAGGCTTTTGACACCGTCTCCCACAGCATTCTCCTCAAGAAACTGGCTGCTCTTGGCTTGGACTGGCGCACGCTTCGTTGGGTTAGAAACTGGCTGGATAGCCGGGCCCAAAGAGTCGTGGTAAATGGAGCCAAGTCCAGTTGGAGGCCAGTCACTAGTGGCGTCCCCCAGGGCTCGGTGCTGGGGCCGGTCCTCTTTAATATCTTCATCGATGATCTGGATGAGGGCATCGAGTGCACCCTCAGTAAGTTCGCAGATGACACCAAGTTAGGTGCGTGTGTCGATCTGCTTGAGGGTAGGAAAGCTCTGCAGGAGGATCTGGATAGGCTGCACCGATGGGCTGAGGTCAACTGCATGAAGTTTAACAAGGCCAAGTGCCGGGTCCTGCACCTGGGGCGCAATAACCCCAAGCAGAGCTACAGGCTGGGAGAGGAATGGTTGGAAAGCTGCCAGGCAGAGAAGGACCTGGGAGTGATGGTGGACAGTCGGCTGAATATGAGCCAGCAGTGTGCTCAGGTGGCCAAGAAGGCCAACGGCATCCTGGCTTGTATTAGGAACAGCGTGACCAGCAGGGCTAGGGAGGTGATCGTCCCCCTGTACTCAGCTCTGGTGAGGCCGCACCTCGAGTACTGTGTTCAGTTTTGGGCCCCTCGCTACAAGAAGGACATCGAGGTGCTTGAGCGGGTGCAGAGAAGGGCGACGAAGCTGGTGAGGGGCCTGGAGAACAAGTCCTACGAGGAGCGGCTAAGGGAGCTGGGCTTGTTCAGCCTGGAGAAGAGGAGGCTCAGGGGTGACCTTATCGCTCTTTTTAGGTACCTCAAGGGAGGCTGTAGAGAGGTGGGGGTTGGCCTGTTCTCCCACGTGCCTGGTGACAGGACGAGGGGGAATGGGCTTAAGTTGAGCCAGGGGAGTTTTAGGTTAGATGTTAGGAAGAACTTCTTTACAGAAAGGGTTGTGAGGCATTGGAACAGGCTGCCCAGGGAAGTGGTGGAGTCACCATCCCTGGAAGTCTTCAAAAGAAGCTTAGATGTAGAGCTTAGGGATATGGTTTAGTGGAGGGCTGTTAGCGTTAGGTTGGAGGTTGGACTCGATGACCTTGAGGTCTCTTCCAACCTAGAAAATTCTGTGATTCTGTGATTCTTGCATCACAGCATTAGTAACAGTAGAACAGTAGGTTTTGTTTGATTGTTTATTTGTTTTTTAGTTGTAGTGAACTAACTTGGAAGATCACAAATGCAAAAGGAGGGAGTTCTTCTCCTCCATCTCATTTTTCTCTTGTCTTGACTACATAGTCCTTGCTCAGCTCACCTTGACATTTAGCTGAGGCTTCTGTGAGTTACTTCATTTCAGTAGCTCAGCAAAAATGCTAAAAAAACTGTAGACCTACTGTAGCTTATCAGCTTTTTGCCAAACTGATAAATAGAGTTGGCTCAGCAAGGAATCCTCCAAGCCATACAACACAAGGAAGGGAACAATGCAGACAAGAGCAGGTGACTGAACAGTGGAATCATCTTTTTACTGGCAGAAAGTTGTTCAAACATCTCTGCTACTCATGGAAATGCATCAGAAGATTTAAAATAGGTGGAAATGCTCCTTAACAGCTGGGAAGTAAGTCCCAATAAAGAAATTAAGTTTTCATTTTTATTTTAAAGGTATCTGGATTTGATCTATTTAAACAGACTGGTAAATTGCTACTAGTAAGTTATTAACATGCAGATGAATTCTGATCTTTGGTAGAGGTACATATTATGCAAGGAGGGTAAGAAGCTGGGAATCAAATACACCCTCCAAATTTTTAAAACATTTTACATATATATATAGCAACTTTCATATCTAAATCTCAATATAATGATTTAAGACTAATATGTGATTATCTGTGATTAGATATCATCACTACTAATCATTTGCTCATTTTCATTCCTGATTTGTTCATTTTCATTCTTATTCTCTACATTCCCTCTGATTAGTTGGCTTGATTTTTGACAAGGTATTGAAACTTGGAATAAGTATCTTAAAAGTAAATATGTGTTTAAATATTTCTGGTAGACTTGTTCTTCAAATAGTAAATGAAGGTGTCAATAACCTCCCTTTCCTAACTCTTAAGTCTTCTAAGTTGTTACTGTGTGAAAGAGTTCTTTCATACCAGAATTTCAATTTCAATCTATTAGCTGACTTTCTCAACTCTTTTAACTTATAGAGTTAACAAAAGTTGATCAAAACCCAGACTCTTCATGCACTGTTTAAGAGAGAATCCATGACTGCACGCCACTGCGGTTTTCCCTATTTCTATCTCTTCCTCTTTGCCATGTTAGTTAGCATTTGGATTCTGTGGTCATACAATATTTGCTATAGAGTCCTCCTCAAAAAAGATAGTATTGCACTTGCTTGATTCGAAGGTCTGATTAACACCAGTACTACAAATTCAGCTTATTGGATGCTTTTCTGTTGACTAGACTTTTCATCTTGTGCAAAACTGAGCACATTAAATATCATCATCCTGGGTAAGTGGAAGCCATCTAAGACAAATAACAGTGAAATGTGTAGATGGCTAAGAAATATAGGGCTCAAGTACCTGGAGATAAACACTTATTCTTTGATGTGAAGGATTTCCTGTTTTCCTCTTGCCCTTAAAAACCTCACCAGTAAATTGTACTTGGCACTTATCTTATATAATTAGTATTCACCAAAATTCTACATTTACCTTTTTGAGTTGTCAGCTAGTGTAATTCAAAACCACAAAACCACGGAAACCAATAACTTAAATTGTGATATTTTATGTGTTTAATACATGGAAGTACTATTATTCAATAATTTGGCTTTTTTTTTTTTTTTGTGATAGTTACTCTAGAAAACTACTGTGATATGTGTATTATGTGTTTTACCATTGTTGCTAATTTCTTTCTATAAATAATTTAAGTAGTCAGTGGAAATAAAATTCTCATGTCTATTTATTAATATGGTGATTGAGATTATTAGTAGACTGTATCATTACCTTGTTGCCTATCAGCTTCTGTTTGCATTTGCTTATAAAATTGTACACTTCCCTTTCTTGTTTTCTCTGTTGTACATGTTTATGTACATGTTTGTCTAAATAGTATGACCAGTAGTTTTGGATGTGTGTTTGTGTGCTTATGAAGATAACTAGAGTTTTCAGTAACTGAAACTCTCCAGCACTGTTGAATTTGTCTTTACAGAATACTACAGAACACCTCTCTATACCTACCCAAAGAAATCCACATTATTCTTGGATTCATGTCATTTAGTTCTAATGGGAAATGACAATGAAAAATGAAGATGCCTTTGCTCTGCTGGGAACTCTCCTCATCTTTTAACCTCACTGTAGTTCCTTGTAGAACAATTTAAAGCAATCCCAGCCCTGTGCAACAGAAGATTTTTTTTTTTCCTTTACCTAGATATAAAACCCTTTCCTTCTACCAAGATAAACTATATAATTGATAATGAACTTGATCAGAGTTTTATTTTCTCAGATAATTAGATATAACCTCAAAAGACAATGAATTAGGGGTGACTTCAGTTGGTGATTTTATTACCTTAGTTTCCTAAAGGTATAATGAAATCGTTCTGAAATACAACAGTGCTAAGAACTCAGGAAACTTGATGCAATTAGAGTCTGTATTCACAATGAATTCACAATGTCATGCATGCAAGAAAGGTGGTGAGTGGGATTTTGAATAGGCATACTGGGAATTAATAGAACTTTCTCTTGGAATTCAGCATAATATATATGAAAATAGCAACCTAAATCACAGCTTTCATGTAGACATTGAAGAAATAAATTAACAAAATATTTTACATAAATATTCAAGTACATACTGTATCTTAAATACAACACAAGTGTTCATATAAAAGCACACACATTAAATCTAAATTTGCACATGCATATACACGTACGACTATCTATATAAACAAAATCACATGCCAACATCTGTGTGTATATCTACATGCCTGTGTGTAGTGATTTCTGTCTTTAGACTACTACATTGCAAATAAATGCATAAAGATGGAGAATTGCCTGCACAAATTGGAAAATGCACCAGCAGATTAAGAGCATTCAAGCTGAAAACATTTCCTTGTGTGGCGGTAATAATGCTGTGATAGCTCTGTCAATAAAGATATTGTAAGTGTATTATAATTTTATGTAGTTGGATAAATTTACAGGGCGATATTTGAAATTAGCACATGCATGTGGTATGCTGACATTTTGTTACTCTTACATCTTCTGCCAATAAAGCACTAATTATTATACTAGAGTATCATTGTTATGAAATAGTAATACACTAAAGTATACTTTACTATAAAGAAGAAGCAGGTATGACTGGTAGGGAGTAAATATTGCAAAATACCTAACATTATTTACTCAGATAATAGTACTTAAGTACTTTCACTTGATTTAATGCTGTCTGAAGAAATATAAAAAAAAAGGCTACTGAAGAAAGGCAAAAAGTGAATTTCCTGGAAGGCTTTTAGTGGAAGAAACATGAGATCTCTGCGATGTTTCTTCCTACTTCTGATCTTTAATGATCTAAAAGAATAAAGAGCATATTCATGGAATTCACTGATAATCAGTCTGATATAACAAGGAAGAAAATATTGAAGACAACTGAAATAGAGATAGAACAAAGAGATGAAATGTTAGAAACATGGCAGTAAACAGTAAAATGAAGTCTGATGTTAAAATAACACGAGTTAACATACATACAGCCATAATGAAATAAAGTCATTGCTGAAGTAGCTGTCATCATGCTGAATGATACTAGAAGGTATTGTGAAAGACAATGTGAAATATGATACAAGTTGACCAGAGGAAGCACTTAAACACAGAGACATGCTTTCCAAAAGGGAAGGAAGGAAAAATAGAAGCAAAAATATACTACTGCTGAGACAGTGCTCATGATGTGGACACAGAAGCTATCAGGGCAGTATGAATTTGCACATACAAAATTTAACAATGAACAATATATGTTCTTTGTTCTGTCAAATCTACAAAGCTACTCTGCCCTTACTATTCTGATCTATTTATGAGATTATGAGCTCTTCAAATGAAGTAACTGCATTTTTGCAGAAACCCTCAGTACAAAAATGTTTCCAAGATACTATCATACCATCACCATAGGTGTTAATAATTATGGTTTAGTAATTTAATAATTTATGGTTTCTTCCTTTTTAGTGTGGTTTCTTCATTATCACAGCATTACCTAATGATAGCCTTGACACTACAAAGGCCTATAAAATAATCCTTGGTTTAAGTTGATTTAAGATCTTTAATATTTTTTAATGTATACTGTGTATACCTTTAAATATTCATCTTTTGTCATTTGTACTTGGCAGGAAGCAAAAGCCTTTTTGATTTTGAGTAGTTCAGTAAAGAGTTTTCCCCTTACAAAACAATTTCTGAGTGTTCAAAAACTGTTCCTGTTTGACATTAGGATTAAATCAAAACCTTTATGAAATTGAAATTATAGTGGATAAAATACAGAGGGAAACCATGGGATGCTGGAAGATCATCAGTACAATCATTTGGGCTGTGGGAAACAGTGTTTCAAGTTCATTCCATGTTGGATGTAAAGTTGGAGATGTATGTATATCTCTCCACCTGACTATTCTGAAACAGAAATCTTTCTTGCTGGAAACCTTCATGATTTCATAAACAGGAGAATGGCTATGTCTAAAGTTTAGTAAAAAGTAGTAAAAAAAATTTGGTCTAGGTCAGAAGTGTACAAGGTTTTTTGCTCATGCTTCTCTCCTGCACTTGAGAATGAACTTGAGATTCATTCGCAGTTTGGCTTCCCTTGAACCCCTTCCCCAGACTGCTATGGACACATAAACTTGATGGATAACCTGGGTCATCTAAACTGCCACTTCATGCATAAATTTAGACAAATTACTTGTCTTACACAATAGAATAGCAGCCTAATCATTGTGCTAAAATCTTTTCAAATGTAGCAGTGACTTAAACAACAATTGTTCCCCCAAACTCTACAAAACTCTAATTTAGAAATATATAGCTTTTTTTGTTCTTTCTCTCAAAATGCATGAAAACTGGTGAATGCTTACCCAGACATGCCTACAAGTAACTCATCTAAGAAAAAGAAGGAAAGAAAGAAAGAAAGAAAGAAAGAAAGAAAGAAAGAAAGAAAGAAAGAAAGAAAGAAAGAAAGAGAGAGAGAAAGAGAAAAAGAGAGAAAGAGAGAAAGAGAAAAAGAGAGAAAGAGAGAAAGAGAGAAAGAGAGAAAGAGAGAGAGAAAGAGAGAAAGAGAGAGAGAGAGAGGGAGAAAGAAAGAGAAAAAAGAGAGAAAGAAAGAGAGAGAGAGGAAAGGAAGGAAGGAAGGAAGGAAGGAAGGAAGGAAGGAAGGAAGGAAGGAAGGAAGGAAGGAAGGAAGGAAGGAAGGAAGGAAGGAAGGAAGGAAGGAAGGAAGGAAGGAAGGAAGGAAGGAAGGAAGGAAGAATCCTGGTACCACTGGAAAAAGCAAAAGTAAATATATTATCTATGAAATTCTTTCACAGCTTTCTGCTCTCTTCTGTGTCCCCATTCACTGTACCATCTGCAATAGGAAAAAAAAAATAATCTTCCACTATAATTCAATAAGTGACATTTAAATATATGAGATTTTGTGACTACCAACACTGTCAGGTTTTCATCTTTTTTGTTTCTCTTTGTTGGGCTAGAAGGGCAAGAAAGTTGCTTTGAAGTAAAGTGTTGGCAAATAATCGTAGAATTATAGTAGTTGACACTTCACAAATGTTAAATAAAACGCCCTAAATTTCATCTATATATAAATGATCCACATCCACATATAAATGATCTTAAAGCAAATAATAATAAAATAATAATAATAATAATAATAATAAAAAGAGTAAATCTCACATTGCAGTTAACAGCAAAAATTACATCAGCCTGCAGAATTTGATCTGCAGGAATGACAGTCTACTAAATGTTTCTGTGCAGAAACTCTGTGTCCTGGTTTCAGGTAGAACAGAGTTAATTTTCTTCCTAGTAGCTGGTAGAATGCTATGTTTTGGCTTAGGATGAGAAGAGTGCTGATAACACCCCAATGTTTTAATTGTTGCAGAGCAGTGCTTATACTAAGCCAAGGACATCTCAGCTTCTTGCTCTGTTCTGCCAACGGGCAGGCTGGGGGTGCAGTAAGAGCTGAGAGGGGACAGACCCAGGACAGCTGACCCAAAATAGCCAAAGGGGTATTCCATACCATCTGACGTCATGCTAAACAATATATAGGGGTGGCTAGCCGGGGGAGGGGCGCCGGACTGCTTGGGGTTAGGCTGGGCATCGGTCAGCAGGTGGTGAGCAATTGTGTTGTGCATCACTTGTTTGTACATATTATTAGTAGTAGTACTATTATCATAATTGTATTATTATTATTATTATTATTATTATTATTGTTATTGTTATTATTATTGTTATTGTTATTATTATTATTTTCCTGTCTTATTAAACTGTCTTTATCTCAACTCACGGGCTTCACTTTCCATTTCTCTCCCCCGTCCCAGAGAGGGGGGAGGGAGGGTGGGCGAACGGCTGCGTGGTGTTTAGCTGCCGGCCGGGTTAAACCATGACACTCTGGAAAATAATAAAATAATTTTTTTTTTTCCAAGTTGAGATATTTTTTTGTATTCATTCTTTGTAATCTGATATTTGGAGAAATAGTAGAGTGATTTATTGCTAGTTCCCTAGGAATGACCCATAGCAATGCACAATGCCAGAGGAGAAGGTAGGATGCAGCATCTGCCAAGCAGTGTGTCTGCAGTAGTCAGATCTACTGTGGAGAAACAGACTACAAATGCACATGTCAATAGGGCAAACATATTCTGAAAAGAAAATGAAACTAAAAATATTCCCCCAAAACCAGCAAAAATATCAGTCCAATTGGCATAAATAGAAGTGTCATGTTGAAAATGCAGAAAGCTTTTTTGTTGTTGTTCTGTTCTGGAATTGAATATGAGGAACTGTGCCACTGCACCATACTTTGAGACATACTTTCAGATATCATACTTCAAGAAGAGTTTTGATCAACTAAGGTCAGCTAACGCAAGCACAGAGATTTGAAAAAAGATGTCAAGGAAGGATCAAGAGAACTGGAATTGTTTATTTGACTCATAATATCATGATACTCAAGAATGTAAAGCTTTGCAATGAAAAGAGAACATTCCATGTCCTTATGGACAGGACAAGAAGAAAGTATTTAAGTTTTTTGAAAAAAAGTTTTAGGTCAGTCCACAAAAACAAGCAAACAAACAAACAACAACAAAAAAGACCCTTTCTGAACGTAGGGATAGCTAAGCAGTAGAAAGCATCATTTACAGTACTTCTGGAATTTTTGTAGGTAATTATAACTCCTTTTAGCCCAGTTTATCATAGTTCTGTGAAAAGCTTGTTGATTGTTGCAATGGACGTTTGTGTTTACTTTTGAAAAAAAAAATATAAAAATGAGTTGTTGTGATAGCTTGAGGGAGAAATTGGAAGAAATGGGAGAAATATTAAAAATAAATAAATATTCCAGAACATTTCCAGGTAACATGCCTTCCAAACTTGTTATGAAAGAGGAATACAGGCATTATTATATATACCACACTGACTGAATTACAGTTCTTGCTCAAGGTCTTGTCATTCCTCATATAGCCATTAGGTTAACACCTAATGCTATCACCTTCCAGGAATGGATTTATAGCCGGACCAACCCCAACCTATGTCCTGGGTTACAGATGCCAGGGCAGTGATGCCAGTATCACTGTCAGCAAATCTAACCTGGGATGACTCTGAAAATTACTGAAAATATTCTATTAAAATGGCATCAAACCAGCTTCTTCAAAACAAGATATTTTTTCATTCTCATTTTCATTCATTTTAATTCCAGGCATGTTTTTCCATTCATGAGTTCAAAGCATACATTTGTCATTCATCATAGATGGTCAGCCCTACACTGCAATACTTGATATAACCATTCTTTAAACAAGCAAATATAAAAAGTGAGACGAGTCCAGAGCCACCAGTAACAAAAGTAAGAAATGATAAAATGACCTTTTCCAACATTTTCCAATACAAAACACTTTTTTTTTTATTCATGAATTATCAAATTTTCTGAGATAATGTTGCCTTTGGACACACTTCTGACTTGATCGTTATTTTGCTTTCCTTCTTTTTCTATCACTGTTTTCATACTCTTTTAGAGTTACCAGTGCAAAAGCAGGTGGACAGTAGAATGAGAGAGAGATTGAATCAAATGTTGTATTCATAAACTATAGACTCTGAAAAGCTAGTTCTATTTTAAGAGTTTAAGAGATTTTTGTCACTTTTTTTATATATAAGGTATACATAAATTTAAGTCTTTGAGACTGCACAGACCACAAAGCGTCAATAGCTTACTTTTCACATGGGAAACCTTTAAAGGCCTAGAAACATTTGAGAGTGGAAATTCTTTTCAATGTTGACAGTGGGAAAAAAAAATGAGACAAAGGAAATTAGAGATCAGAAATAATGAGAAATTAATGGTTAAAGAGGGAGATGGATATATGGAGATGAAGAGCTAGGTGAGAAGAGTAGGAAGAAGAGCAAGGTATTATTTAAAATCCAGCTATCAAATGAAGAGGAGGAAGAAACTGCTTTCATCTTCCTTGAAGAAGTGTAGAATTTCTTTTGGGAATAGCGTGACATCCTGTAGACATTGCAGAAGCAGCATCTAAAGTTTTCAGTGTGGTGACTTCACTATATGCTGTGATAACATCAAGTGGAATTTATCAATTGAAATCATAGAATCATAGAATGGCCTGGGCTGAAAAGGACCTTTAAGATTATATTTAATAAAACTGGTAATCACATGGGATTTTTACAAGGGACCATTTTATTTGACTTTGTGAAGTTTCTGTCCTTAAATTTCACTTGAATGCTTTAAACTAAGCAGAACTAAGCAGATTTTTTTGTCTTCTTTTTCACCATATCACGATGTAATAGACTTTTAGGAAAACTTCCAGTCTTGGTTTGAAGCTATCAAGAGATGTGAAAACCTGTCACTAGCATTGATAGATTTTTTTTTTTTCCATAATTGATAAAAATGCACAAATTATTTCCAGTGTGAATATCGAGTTTCAATTTCCAGGTACTGGTTCTTGTTATGATGTCTTCCACTAGATGAAAGAGCTCTGTAGCACCTAATGCATTTTTTTATATCTGTGAATATACTTACACATTGTAATGGAATCACCTTACAATCTTCTTTTTCATATGTTCTGTATTTCACTTTAAAGAACTTTCTCCAATGCTTGCAAAATTTTTGTTAATCTCTTTTTCATGAACTTTCCATAACTGTTATCCCTCTTTTAAAAAATCTAGAGACAAGAATTATATGGAATATCCCGATAACAATCGCAGCAACAGTAAAATCAACTATGTGCTCTTATTAATATTTATCTTCCTTCTCCAAAAAGTAGATTACTTCTTATTTCTACAGCTTTTAAAGTTGGTTAGCTCGCCACTATGACTCTAAGAACTTTTAAATCTCTGCTTTTCAGGGAAAAATCTCATTCTGCAGCTGTAGACTCCATTTTCAAATGAATGGCTTTATATCTCACTGCATTAGAAATATTTCATTTAGATATGACCAGTTTATCAAGCCATACTCTGTATGGCATCTAAATTCTCATTATTATTTACCATTGTGATAAATTTTATGCTTTCCACACATTTTATTGCTTGTGATTAGATAATTACTTCCTTATTATATCTCACTGGGCATTGTACTGTTCCCCGTGGAGCATCATTTTCCTGTACAGACATGATTAACCACTGATGGCTTATTTTTAAGATGTCAGTTAACCACTTCTAGATTCATTCAACATGTTTAACTTTATGATACTGTACTGTGCATACTGCCTAGATTTATTAAACAATTAAAATTAATGGCCTGGAAATCTCCTTAAAAGTTCTTTCAGCTTCAGATTGCTCTATCCTGCCTTCAGCTAAGACTGGTCTCTTCATTAAGGAGGCATCAGAAATCATGCTTATGTAGTCTCCTTCTGCACTGGAAAGTAATCTATCATTACAACTCCATTGTAAGTTGTTTTCATCCATGCACGCTTGATAGTAGTGACAGAGATGACAGTTTATATCCAGGGTTTTCTGCTTTTCCCTTCATGGGACAAAAACCACCAGTAATAAAATTTTCTACCTAAAAATATTTCTGACATCTTGAAAATCTGGAATTTCTGTGTTCTGATGTAAAGTCCTTTTAGGTGTTTGGATGAACTATTACCAGTGATTTTCTAAAATACTTTATAGTTCTTATCATTCTTGGAATTACATTTCCTCTAGTTTTGATCAAGGGTGGCAGTGTACCAAAGCCAATGTACCAGAGAGCTATTTTGTCTCTCAGCAGTTAGGATGCATTAAAGACCTCATTCCGTTTTCAGGTTCTTTTGGGTTAAATGTGCTTCCTCAAGTGATAGTGTGTAGCATAAGAAAAATCAACTGCCAGTATAAACTCTCAGAAATACATCACCTGTCAATGTTCTAAGGGGAATGAACACTATTGCTAAGGAAAAAAGGGGACTGTACAGAAAATTAAAAATCTCTTAAATCTAAATGTAGAAGTATCATCAATTTCTGAAATTGTTTAGGAATATACTGGCTGCATAGCTCCATTTTCAAAAAGTGATGACACTAACCAAACATGTTTTCAAGAATCTTTGAAAAACGTACCTGGGATAATTTTAATTTCAGAAAAAAAAAAAAGAAAAAAGAAAAAAAAAAAAGTCCTGTTGATATCAAAAGGGAAAATCATATATTTCATGCATTTAGAGAATGGATGATATTTTTAGGCTTAGACCTGTTCAGAACCTGAAGGGACTAGTACTCAGATCATTGTGTTTTAAAAAATTCTCTCACCCACCTGAGAACAGTCATGTGCAGTTACAGCACAGTCCAACCAAACTTCACTCAGTGTTACAGTGGTGCTGCAAAATTTACACAGGACTGTTCAACAACAGGACAGAGCAGCATTTGCAGGCACATTTTACAGTCTCCGGTGAATATTACTTCAGATAATGCCTGAGCCAGAGGAGGTAGATTTGTCCAATCACCTTTGGAAATGCTAAAACATTTAATAAATGCAAAATACTTTAAAATGGGGTTCTATAGTTTTTGTAATGTACAGGATCACTAAATTTATCTTACAAGCGCCTTACTGTTTTCACCTTATGTTCCTAGTTCACAGAGGAAGTGAAAAATCATCATCCTTCATGATTTTTGAGACTTCCATCATATTTGTTAGCACAGTCATGTTTCATGGCTGCAGAATCTGTTTCTTTCATGGAAACTGTCCTTATCTATATATTTTCTAGTCTAATTGTGTTCTTTTTAGAAACAATGCACCAGAATTACTTCAAATGTGAGTACACAACCAAGTTGTACAGTATGTTGTAATGATATGACCTATTTTGTTGATTGATCCTTTCCTGCTCCATCTTTCTTTTAAAAGGTTTTGTTCTTTCACGGTTACAGTAGCTCTCTCTGTTCTTTTAGCAACTGATTGCCATTTGTTAGAAGGTTAAAGTACTTTCTTATATTCTCTTGCACAGACAGCTAAAACAGAGGGTTCTCCTACAGAACCACATTACTGCCTTAGCTGAGATCTTTTATGTGAGCTCCTTTCTCATAGGATAAATTTAAAAGGTTAAGTAGATTTCATGGGGGTTCTGAATCATTAGAGAGTATCAGGATATAGCCATCTTAACATTTGCCAAGCTCTAAAATACATAAATGTGTATAATTATCTTTAGGCTGGACAAATTGTCACTGTGATTTTTATGCATAGCATACTTTTCTATTTTTATTTTTTAAATTATTTTTTAAGAATATCCTGAATTGGAAGGGTCCCACAAAGATCATCATATCCAGATCCTGGATGACCCCCAAATCAGACCACATGTCTAAGAGTATTGTCCAAACACTTCTTGAATGCCAGTAGGCTTTTTTTGTGACCACTTCCCAGGGGAGCTTGTTCCACTGCCCAAACACCCTCTTGGTTAAGAACCTTTTCCTAACATACATCCTGAACATCCACCCTTGGCATCATGTCATTCACAAAGGTCCTATTGCTGCCACCAGAGATAAGAGATCAGTACCTGACCCTCCACTCCCACTCATGAGGAAAATTTGCTGATTTTCATGCTAATGAATTAGAAAACATTCTCCAATTTTCACTTGCAATTCCCACTTTCAAATCAACTTAAATAAGCATTAGAAAAAGGAGTGTATTTTATATATTTAAGTCTGTTCTCTACCAACCACAGTGTACAAATCCTGTTTTTGTGAACTCTCTGCTCCCTAAAACACCGATCTTTAAGTCAAATAAAACAGTGGAATTATATTAATGAAGGGGGTGGGAGGAGTGGGGGGGAAGAAAAAAAAAAATAAGTGCATGAGATTTCAAGCTGTTATAACATTGAGCAAACATCACAGCATTTCTCAGTCATTGTAATCACTATCACAAGGAAGGATTTGTTTTGTATTTCTTGCACTTGTTACAACCTTTGTTATCAGGATAATGAATTTAACTTCAGTACCTCGTATATTTCTTGAATTACAGTGGTACATCCTGTTTCCCGACCCTGTCAGTTTTCCATCATTTCTGAGTAGCTAGATAATCTATCTTTCTTTCTTTCTTCCTTCCTTCCTTCCTTCCTTCCTTCCTTCTTTCCTTCTTTCCTTCTTCATCCTTCCTTCCTTCCTTCCTTCCTTCCTTCCTTCCTTCCTTCCTTCCTTCCTTCCTTCCTTCCTTCCTTCCTTCCTTCCTTCCTTCCTTCCTTCCTTCCTTCCTTCCTTCCTTCCTTCCTTCCTTCCTTCCTTCCTTCCTTCCTTCCTTCCTTCCCTTGTTGTTACTTTACCTCCATGAGAAACACTTCCACATCAAAGCTTCTCTCTCCATAATTAGGTGAGTAGAAGCAGCTCTCTACTGCATGGTATGAGCATAATTCAAAAATTTGAAAGGTAAAGGCATTTATTTATCCCTGTTGTTTGATACCAGCCTTTGTTTTATGTGGAGATACATAGAAAGGAAGGGAAAGATATCCTTGGCTTCAGAACAAAAAGGAAATAGAAATAGTGCCAAAGCCACTTGTTGCTAATATGGAGAAGATGACAACTCACAAAATCAAGGGCTCCCAGACACTTAAGATCTGAGAGCAATGAAAGAGTAGGGAAGGAAAACAGAGATAATTAAGAAAAACATGCAGTTGTCCACATACAAGAATTACCACACAAAGCACCGTCATTCACTTAAAGAAGGGCCACAGGCATATTTAAATCAAAACTTCTTTCCCTCAGCTATTACAAAAAAGCAGACTGAGGTTTTCTGGGAAGCTGCTGTTTTAGTTGGAGCAGGCATACATAACAGACCATTGTTCTGTAACATCTTGCATTTCTGTAATCATATGCAGTACAAAGAATAACCAAACAATAAAACCTCTTATTTATGTATTTATTTATTTATTTTGGGGGACACTGAGAAGATTCTGCCCTCAGTACTGAAATTGTGTTATTTCTAAGAATTCACAGAATTCATTGAACATTCTCCATTTAAAGGAGAGGAATGGAGGCACTTGCAATGAGTTTCTGTTATAAAGTACCTAGTAGCTGCCTTTTGCTTTGGCTGTTAATATTTTTCACCATAGATGATTTCGGGAACTTTCCTTCTAGACAACAGTTAGGAAACTATTAATGCAAAAAGCTTTTTCAGCAAAGTGATTTTCTTTATAGCAATGTTTCACCTGAAGCATTATATATTAACACTTTCATCCATGTCCTCTTTCTCATCATAAGCTTCAGGAAAATGTTGCCATGGAATATTTAAAGCAATTCAATTTACTGTAAACTCACTTCAGCTCATCCCCAAACAGCAAGGGGTTATTTTACAAATATCTTAACACAATCCAAACATCTCTGTATAATAAAGATTCAGTGGGCATGAGGGTATATACATCTCAGTGCCTCATAATTTCTATATGCTTCCCTTTCACTATGAAGACTCTTGAATGTTTTCATGTGTACAGTAAACCTACAATGCACTGTTTTTGATCTTCTGCTGAAAGTAAATATGTTATTACTTATGAGACCTTAAAGTATTAATCATAGGGTTTGAAAAATGTATAGCCATTTTCACATGCACAAAAAAATCTATTTTTTGTTTTCTCAGTGTCAAAAGGAATGTGTCTAGATATTTAGAATGAAATTAATAATTTCAGATTTTAATATCTTTTGTATAATCTGTGAAACTTTAGAGTAATAAAACAAAGAAAAAAAGATTATTTCACCCTTTCTTAAGAAGGGACTGAAACAAACAAAAATGTTTTATTAAGTGTGTAAGAAAATGCTATTACTCTCAGTGCAATCTCTGGAACATAGAGGGCACTGTTACATTAATGAAAATTACATTTTACAAACTGAACCGTTTAAAATTGCTTTTAATGTTAAGAACTAAAGCAGTAGTATGCTATGGGATAATGGTAGTTATGATATAGCTTTTCTTGTCTGTAAACAGGCAGTTCATATAAAATGTAAATGGAACCACATGTGCAGAGTATTTATCTCGAATGAGTAAGAAATTAAAATCTCTACATAGAGGTTACCTTTATTTATTTATTATTATTATTTCTCTCAGTAATACTTACCTTTTATTAGTCAATTCTATGGATGTAAAACAGCTTCATACTATTTTAACTTGCAGAGTTACGTCTTTAATCTTTCTTGCACATTGGGAAAAATATTTCACACTTTACTGGAAGATGCAGAGTACCTTACACACTAAGGAGTACCATAATCACCATTTTACAGCTAGACAAAGTGAGCAATTTTGCTTCTGCTCTGCTGGCTTCCTGAGCAGGCAGTCTACTCATAGCAATGACATAATTCTTTGTTCCTGTCATCTTACTCTTTCACTGCTACCCACAGAAAACAGCAGTGGAAGAAGAGATGAGTTGTGTATAGACTATTTTTGGGGGGATGGCCATGTTTTTTTCCATACCCTGGAAGACTGTGCAACTGAGAACTACACTTAAGAGTCAGAAAACACAATGTGGGCAGCATTTTAAAGTCTGTGACAGAGGCAGAGAATAACAAATTTTTTTTTTTTTTGGTTGGGGGAGTTAAGATCGTGTGAGTATTACAGAGTCTGAAGACCACACTTGAAGATCTTTGGAGATGGCTGCAAAACCTGTTTGGGGGCTGCACAGACTCTTGGAAGGGTCTGGGGTGGGCCTCAGTAAACATGTATTCTGCCACTGGCTGGGAAAGTTGTTAAGAGATGCTTTGATACTTCAGTTCACACTGACTTTATTATTTATCTTTAAAGAAGAGAATCGTCACACAGACTGAGGTTCATTAGTTCAGCAACACAGATGCCAATGCTTCCATTTCCATTGTAAGACTGTAAAGGAGGGTAACACCTCAGCATTATCTTGTGTCCTGTAGCCTAAGTTTGTGAGTGGGTATGTCTTGGTTTACTTGAAATGTAAAAGAGTACAGAAACCAAGTTCTGAATATTTTAATTCATGTCTTTGTGACTTCAGTAGCTACCTCAGTCTGGAAACTCAAAGAATCAGCAAATGGTTTGGTTGGAAGGGACCTTAAAGATCATCTAATTCCAACCCCCCCTGCCATGGGCAGGGACACCTCCTACTAGACCAGGTTCCTGAAAGCCCCATCCAGCCTGGCCTTGAACACCTCCAGGGATAAGGCATTCACAACTGCTCTGGGCAACCTATTCCTGGGCCTTACCACCCTCAGAGTAAAGAATTTCCTCCTTATATCTAATCTAAACCTATTATCTTTCAGTTTAAAGCCATTACTCCTTGTCCTATCATTGCACTCCCTGACAAAGAGTCCCTCTCCAGCTTTCTTGTAGGTTCCCTTGAGGTACTGGAAGGCCACTGTAAAGTCTCCCTGGAGCCTTCTCTTCTCCAGGTTGAACAACCCCAACAGTCTGTCTTTGTAGAAGAGGTGCTCCAGCCCCTTGATTGGCCTTGTGGCCCTCCTCTGTATTTGTTCTTAATACTTCCATGTTCTTCTTGTGCTGGGGGCCTCAGAGCTGAACACAGCACTCCAGCTGGTGTCTCACAAGAGCAGAGGGGGAGAATCACTTCCCTCACCCTGCTAGCCACGCTTCTTTTGAGGCAGCCCAGGACATGTTTGGCTTTCTGGGCTGCAGGCGCACATTGCCAGCTCATGTTGAGCTTCTTGTCAACCAACACCCCCAGGTCCCTCTCCTCAAGACTGCTTTTAATCCATTTTCCACCCGGCCTGTTATTTGGATGTGGGATTGCCCTGACACAGGTGCAGGACCTTGAACTTGGCTTTGTTGAACTACATGAGTTTCTCACAAGTCCACCTCTCAAGCCTGTCCAGGTCCCTCAGGATGGCATCCCTTCCCTTCAGCATGTTGACTGCAACACAAAGCTTGGTGCCATTCTCAGACTTTCTGAGGGTAAACTTCTGTGTCAACATATTGTAAATCCTTACAGAACACAGTAAGTGCTAAGAAACCACATTTCCCTGCTGAATTACACTAAATTTAGTACTAAAATCACAGTCTGGGTGTCCATTTAAATTAGAGCTTTCTAGGTATTAACATATAACATACCTAGTAGTAATGACTATTCTGTAGTTTGCAGGTAGCCTTGGGTTAAAATATCCAGTTTCTATTTTTTTTTATTATTATTATTTTTTTTTTTTTTTTACACTAAGTACTTAAGTAAATGGGTGTTTATATATACTAGTTTGGTTTAAGTTTTTTTGCTTTTCTCTGAAATACAACTAATTATGAATACAGCCATGGGCAGGAAATTAAAAAGACATAGTACCAATATCAAAATTGTTGAGTACATATGTATCGGCTGGCTAATAGTGCTGGTACATTTTGGAAAATCATGCCATCAAAATTAATTAAATATAACCTGAAAAAAAAGGAATCTGCTGGTTCTTTACACACAGAATCACACAGAATTTCTAGGTTGGAAGAGACCTCAAGATCATCAAGTCCAACCTCTGACCTAACGCTAACAGTCCCCACTAAACCATATCCCTAAACCATATCCCTAAGCTTTACTATGGTTGTTGTTATTAAGCCTAAACTAATCCTTCTCCAGAGAGCTTTAGCTTGTCTGCATTCATTCATGGACCTGCAGTGTGATAAGCCATGATGCCATTTTAAAACCAACTATCACTGATGATCCCAGTGTCCAATACTGGTATTTCCAGATGACATCATACTTTTCCCTATCTAATTACCCTTTTTAAAAGAAATATTTCTGAGTTGAATCTAAAGACATTGCTGGAGAACACTTCTACAATTGTGTGTGAACATGCTTACTCATAGTACATAAGAGAAAAAAATATAACTTTTTGACTGAAACTTTAGAAAATTGAATATAATGAACTTAATAGTTCTGTTTGTCATCGTAAAAAGAGTGACTGTGATCCTGCTGTGAAAAGAAACTTTACCATTGTCTAAAGGTAGACTAAGACTCAGCATTAATTAAATATATCTAGAATGAATACAGAGTGACATTCATATTTGATACATACTTTATTAATACAATTAAAATATGTTACAGTTACAGAGACTGTTGAAAGCTAACTTTTATGATTTTTTTTATTTTTTATTTTTACCAGATAGTTTATCTTAATTTTCATACACTTACATTTTCAAAAGAAAACACCATATATGTCAGGTTTACTTCTAAGAAACAATCTTGTCAATAAGTGTGAGACATAATATCATTCCTGTAATACCAGTTCCTGAAGACAGGTGATAAAATATTTCTGACAATTGTGATCAAGAAATTTTCTGAGCCTTTATGATAGCACTGAGAATTTCTAAAACCTCAAAAATCAACTTAAAGGAACTTTCAATATTTAATATTATTTTATGATCTTGTAATATTAGGAGTATGACTGATTTTGGAATGCCTAGAAATACTTTACAGTTCTGAAAGTGATATTGAGATTAAAAAATATAGCTCCATTCAACAAATTACAGGATAAATATGTTAATTAAAGAGTTTTTATGTTTAACTTATGTAAGTTTTAATTTATTCCCAAATCACTAAATGAAATGTTTTCTTAACAGCTTCTTTATTTTATTTATTTATTTATTTTATTATTATTATGATTCCAGGGGTCAAATAATATTTTATTATCATTATTATTATTTCCTCCGTCTTTGTCTCTTTGTCATTTCTTCAAATAAAAGATATTTAATTTCAGGTCAGATTTTTTTTTTTTAATTTTTGTTTTTATTTATTATTATTATTATTATTGCATAGTCTAGACGAATCTTTTGTAACTCAGAATCATATTTTACAAACATTGGAAACTTTACTGAAAACCTTGTGAAGGACTATATCCTGGAAGCATATTGGAATCAAAAATTAGAACAAGCAAACTTTTTTTTTCATGACATAATTAGGGAATGTTTTAAAAGTCATTGACATACATGCAATAATATGATACTATTTCCTAACTTGAAAAATTGTAAGATAGCCTAACTTAAGGCTGGCACTTAACACTGCAATGTTAACTACATGTATAACACTGAATATTTCCTATCCAGAGCTTCTGACCCAGATAAATAAATATTTGTCATAAATACCAGCTGAAGAGCCTGATAACAGGTGCAGAGAGAGTAGGTGTAATACAAAGTAACTGTGTTACAGATTGGGGATACAGGAGGAAATATTCTTCCTGTGGTCTGGAAGAACTTTACACAGGAACTGGTAAACCTTTGAAAAATAAATATTTTTATGACATTAATAAAAGCCATGGGTACTTCATGCATTTCTTGACATAAACTCAGCATGCTTAGAAATTTCAGCATCGTGACCAAAGTCACCAGGCAAATACAGAACAACCAAACTTACCATTCTTGTCTCCTATGGATGGAGACAAACATTCACATCCTTTGTGTAAGCTGTATCTGAAATTACTTTCTTTTTCTTGTAATGCTGTGTATTCAAATAAAGAAAGAAAAAAGATGTTTTAAATATTTATGATTTAAGTGGTTATGCTTTTACTTTTCTGACTTTGATTCATCATAAGAAGGCAGCCTCTTCACTTTAAGGTAATCTGTCATAGCTTCTGAGACAGTCCTTTATGACTTGTGTTTTCTCTTCCGCTTCTGGCAAGCCATAATAATGTCCTGTTCAGAAAACCTCAACTCTAACACTGCAATTATCAGTGTTTTTCTTTTCTAGTTCAGTTCAGAAAAGACTTGCAAAGAGTTCATGCTGTAGTCTTTTCTTCCTTCCTTTCCTTTCACATTGACAAGCTCTCTTCCTTGCAGCAGACTTTATTCAGCCAAACAACTGGTTTTGAGGAATTTTAGCTATAAATCAGAGTGAATAAAAGCCAGATCTGCGATGTTCAAACTGGAAAAAGAAGGCTTTGTGTGAAGTACCAGACCTAAAAAGTGAGAGCTCATGAGAAAAGAGACGGATTTGCACTTTTTGCATGTATGAGGTAACTGACACCTACATCTTCTGTCATTTCATTACATTAGAAGCAATACTATTTTTTTTCTAGATTAAGAATCCTTAGTTCACTAATTGTTAAGTAATTGTAGGTGGTGTTCAGTTCTTGCTGAGCTGATTTCTCGAGGAAATAAAAAAGACTTGAGGGTACTGAAATACTACATGTTTCAGAAATGTTATGAGTTGGTACCTGGAGAAACTTCTTCACTTGAACTTCACTTCACTGCGAAGTTACTTCACAGAAAATAAAGATGCCTTTAGCAAAGGAAATCTCTAACTTATAAAAAAAAATAAATCACATTATCATGTTATCATATCAGAACATGCCACAAGATTCTGCAAATTTAGTTTTAAGTTATCACCATTTCTCCCTTCCATTATTTTAGACTCACTGATGCATTTTTAAATACATTATATCCTTTATATCTTTTTTATTATTATTATTTTTAATTACTTTATATCCTTTATATCTTCTTCAGTCCCTCCACATCATTTCCTTTTCTGGAAAAATCAAGCACATAAAAGTTGTTTTTACATCGTTTATAAATTGTAAATATGACAAAGCTACCTGTAAATTTAAGATTCTTTTGAAAAGCTTTTTGTGATGTTTTCTGTTTGAAGTCCTATAACCTTTGGAAAGGAAATTTATTTCTTGCATCATTCTTTACTCAATGTATTTATAATGTAACATACTCTGGTCAGAAATTTCCTTACAAAGGTCTGAAAACAATTCATTTTTGAATGGAAGATTAAATTTTCCTCCTAGATACTTTGTAAAAGAAATGCCTTTCAAAACTACCTTTCCTTATTAATATTAGGCTGCACACCAGACAAGGAGTTAGAGCAGAGGGATTTCTGCAAGCAGTATTGCATCCTTTTGTGATTCTGTTTTCAGTTTCTATAGATGGCTAAAGGTAAATTGTGATTAATTTGATTGTACAACCTTTCTGTTATAAATCAATACATTTGTAGTATGAATATATTAACAACATCTTTAGTATTTCTAGACTTAATAAACTCTAAGTCCCTGAGGTAGACAAAAAGTATACTTTATTTTTTCTTTTGTAGTTTTCTTTCTGTCTTTAATTGGAGATACTCAAGTATCATGATCATGTATCTTCTTTGCATGGGGTTGGTTTATAGTGACCTGCTTGGGACAAAGTTTCCATGGAAAACAGAAAAGTCCCAAGTGAAAGGAAAGGATGATAACAAACTTCATACAGTCACAATTAACTAATAGTGGTAATAATTAACTATCAATAATCTATTTTTTAATTGAAGTAAGGTTTCTGTTTTCTGTCCAGAACTGAAGACTGTTGAGATGTTTAAGAATATAATGTCTTTTTCCCCTCACAAACTCTGCCAACTCTGTTACTCCTTGCATCCTGTTTCTTTGACAAGAAGCAGATATAATAGGGAAATTTTTCAATTCACATTTTCTGAAAATTGAATAAGAAAAAGACATCAAGAAAATATCCCAACTTTTACTATACTATTCATTTTAAGACAAAGTGAGATTGGAAAGTGATTTCATATCTTTCAGCTCTCGGAACTAGCCATATAATATCTTCAAGTCTGAAATACTGCCTGCTTTATCTTTTCTTCTCATAATGTAATTCGTTTCACAAGTAAAAGCATTACAACTGTCTGTGCATCTAGCTATTTACTTTGAAATGTTTCTGAACATTAATTAATGCTTCTGTTGACATATTCATTATTGCCATTCAGAAAATATGCATACCACCCACATACACATTCTATTGCCCCAGCTCTTGTAAGATTTGGATTTGAACAATAAAATAAGGTGCTTTTGAAAGGGAGTTCAATCACATCTTGTTATTGTTGTTATTTTCCTATCTCATTTGTAAAGCAGAACTTGAGAATTACTTTTTTTTTTTTTTTTTTTTCCCTATGGGAACATTCTGCTAACTATATGAGTGAATATCAAATGTAAAAACCAAAAACAAACAAACAAACAAACAAACATAAAATCGTTCATTCCTTATGTATTTTTTCTTGTGACATTTTAAGGGAGATGTAGTAGTAAAATATCTGTAAGAATGAAAGTGTAAAGTCATATTATTTCATAATGGGATGATAAACAGGCATTCAGCAGTGCTCAGAAGTATAGAATGAATGAATGAAAGTAATAAAGGAAACCTGACAAATTTACAGATTCTGCTTTTGAAATGCTCAACAACAGCAGAACAGTTTAAAGCATAGCATTAGAAACAGAGACAGCCCTTGAATGACTAAAATTTCTGTTTCTGCAAAATATATGCAAACTGATAAATAATATACGTAGGTGTGTGTGTGTTTGTAAACAAATAATAGCAAAATATCTTATTGGAAGACTGCTTTAATTTATATATATATATATATATTTTTTTTTCCCACACGGAATTTCACTGGCTGTGATTGTTCTGTATTTCCTTTATTCCTTTATTCTCACATCTTCATGTTGATATGACTGATCTCTGATGAGAGCTATCACAGCCTCCGCCAGATACATGTGTTCCCATAAACTTCCCTGAAGAGCCACATGGTGACAAATTCTCAACCATGGAATGTCACATGCTGAGAGAGAGGTTTCAAACATATCCCTTAGCACATGCAATGTCACAAGTGTATCTGCCATTTTATCAGACAACATCTTCACCAAAAAGTGAGTGTCAGGTCAGCTCAAGTTAAGCACGAGTGGAGGCAAAAGTATCTGGAAAACATGACCAATATAAAGAGACTTGCCAATCTCTGATTAATTTTTTCTTTTTGAAGAAGGTAAGTAAATATGAACATTTTGAAGTTACTGCTACTCTATCCATTCCTTTTGAAAGAACTACATTTTCATACTTTGCATATATTTCTGATTTGGGGGATCTATTTCTTTTTAGAAATACTCTTTTTTTTTTTTTTCTCTTTTATTATTTTTTTTTCTCCTCTGAGCACCTGTATCCTCTTACAGCTCTCCCTTTTCCTTTTCTTTTGTCATCTTTAGAAAATAAACATGAGAGAGTAGAAGTGGATTAAAGGAAGCAGGGGAAAAAATTCCTAATCTTGTCACCCCTTCCCCTATTTTTACAATGAAGTACTAAAATACATTTATTTATTTATTTTTAATTTTCTATTCAGACCAACTCTGATCATAACTATTGTTACCTCTTTAACGGTATGTGCCTTATTGCATCATTTCAAAATTTTGGCTTCCGTTATATTCCAGATGTTGTTGTCATTGGAGTAGGACTGACCAACAATTTGCATGGTATTCCTTCTCTGGGTTCTGGAACATTTAAAACTGCAGAATAATGGGAAATTCATAATCAAATATAAATACTTGTCTATCTGATAGTGTGGATAAGGCGATCAGCTCCGGGACAGACACGTTGTACAGCAGAGCAGGGGATTGGACAGGCAGAGCTAATTTTTCCAGCACCGAGCTCACCCGAGGGAGCTGCCAGTACCCTCGAGGGAGGTGAACGAGGCGAGAAGGAGGCGTAGGCAGGGTCAGCAGCACCCCCTCCCCAACCGTTCAAAAGCTGCCCCTAGTGAGCGCGAGCAACGAGGAGCGCGGCAACTAGGACAGGCAAACAGGGCGTGGCGCGTCAGAAGGGAGTGGTACAGCAGGTAGCGTGGCAGTTCACGCAGGCAGGGTGAGCAGGAAGGGCAGAGCGCTCCCCCCTGCCCATACAAACACCTCCTCTAACAGCAGTCTACCGCTAGCTCAGCTGCAATGATGTATACCATGCACAATGTGCGCTCCGGGAAGTCTGTACACACCCAGACCGTCTGCCCACTCAAAACTGCGGCAGTCCAGGTCTCCGGGTGCAGGGAGTGTCTGAGCCTGTTGCTACCACCTGCAGGGGGCAGAGAGACTGTGTGTGTGAAGTGCGAGCAGGTGGACGACCTGGTCTGCCTCGTGGCAGAACTCCAGGAGGTCGAGAGGTTGAGGGATATCAGAGAGTGTGAGCATGAGACAGACTTGTGGACCGACTCCCTGTGCAGCCTGAAGGACTGGCACCGGGGTGAGACACCCTAGATGGGGTTGGACCCCCTGCCCTGTTGCTGTTGGGCAGAGGCAGGGGACCTAGGAGTTGAGGAGGAATGGAAACAGGTCCCTGCTCGACATCACAGGCGATGCCCCCCTCTACCGGCCCCACCTTCCCAGGTGCCCTTATGCAACAGGTTTGAGGCCCTGGAACTTGAGAGACCGGTAGCTGAGGAAGAGGTAGAAAGTCTATGCAGGAGGATGCCTAGGGCAAGGAAGTTGACTCCATGCCTCAGGACTGCCTCCACCAGGACAGAAAGAAGGGTGGTGGTTGTGGGCGACTCTCTTCTCAGGGGAACAGAGGGCCCTATTTGTCGGCCTGACCCTACCCATAGGGAAGTCTGCTGCCTCCCTGGGGCCAGGGTCAGGGACATTGCCAGAAAGCTTCCCAACCTGGTTCGCCCCTCTGCCTATTATCCTCTTTTAATAGTCCAAGCTGGCAGTGATGACATTGAAGAGAGAAGCCTCAAGGCTATCAAATGGGACTTTAGGGGACTGGGACGGTTAGTGGATGGAGCGGGAGTACAGGTGGTTTTCATCCATCCCTATGGTGGCAGGGAGGGGTACAGAGAGGACAAAGACCACCTGATAAACACGTGGCTCAGAGGCCGGTGCCAAAACAGAAATTATTTTTTTTTGACCTTGGGGTGCTTTACTCAGCACCCGGCCTGATGACCGCAGACAGGTCCCTATCTCTAAGGGGAAAACGGATCCTAGGCCAGGAGCTGGCGGGACTCATTGGGAGAGCTTTAAACTAGGTGAGAAGGGGGATGGGGCTGAAACAAGGCTTGTTAGAGCTGTGCCAGGGGTAACAATGGCAAGGCTGGGAGAGAAGGCAATGGCCCAAGTGAAGTGCATCTACAGTAATGCACGCAGCATGGGTAACAAACAGGAGGAGCTGGAAGCCATTGTGTGGCAGGCAGGCTACGACTTGGTTGCCATCACGGAAATGTGGTGGGACCACTCTCATGACTGGAGTGCTGCAATGTCTGGCTATAGGCTCTTCAGAAGGGACAGGCAGCATGGAAGGGGTGGTGGTGTGGCTCTCTATATCAGAGGGAGTTTTGATGTCGTCGAACTTGTGGCTAGGAATGATTAGGTTGAGCCCCTATGGGTTAGGATCAGCGGGAAGGCCAACAAGGGAAGCATCCTGGTGGGGGTCTGTTATAGACCACCGAACCAGGATGAGGAGACTGATGAGGAGTTCTACAGGCAGCTGACAAACGTTGTGAAATCGTCAGCGCCTGTTCTTGTGGGGGACATCAACTTCCCAGATATATCCTGGAAGCACAACACAGCCCAGAGAAAGAAGTCTAGGAGGTTTGTGGAGAGCGTGGAAGATAGCTTCCTGACGCAGCTGGTTAGTGAGCCTACCAGGGGAGGTGCCCTGCTAGACCTTCTCTTCACAAACAGAGAAGGACTGGTGGGAGATGTGGTGGTTGGAAACTGTCTTGGGCAGAGTGACCATGAAATGGTAGAGTTCTCCATTTTTGGAGAAGCCATGAAGGGGACCAGTAAAACCGCTGTATTGGACTTCCGGAGGGCTGACTTTGAGCTGCTCAGGACGCTGGTTGGTAGAGTCCCTTGGGAGGTGGTTCTGATGGGCAGAGGAGTCCAGAAAGGCTGGGCACTCTTCAAGAAGGAAATCTTAATGGCGCAGGAGCAGTCTGTCCCCACGTGCCCAAAGATGAGCTGGTGGGGAAGAATCACAGAATCACAGAACTGAAGGGGTTGGAAGGGACCTCCAAAGATCATTGGGTCCGACCCCAAACCAAAGAAGGTTCCTCAGAGCAGGTTGCTCAGGTAGGCATCCAGACAGGCCTTGAATATCTCCAGAGAAGGAGACTCCACAACCTCCCTAGGCAGTCTGTTCCAATGCTCCATCACCCTCACTGTGAAGAAGTTCTTTCGCATGTCAGTGCGGAACTCCCTGTGCTCTAGCTTGTAGCCATTGCCCCTTGTCCTATCCCCACAAACCACTGAGAAGAGGTTGGCTACATCCTTCTGTCCCCCACCCCTCAGATATTTATATACCCTGAGGAGATCCCCTCTAAGTCTTCTCTTCTCCAGGCTGAACAGACCCAGGTCTCTCAGCCTTTCTTCATAGGGCTCCAGGCCCCTTATTATCTTTGTGGCCCTCTGCTGGACTCTTTCCAGATCCCTCTTTCTTGTACCAGGGAGCCCAGAACTGGACACAGTACTCCAGGTGAGGTCTGACTAGGGCGGAGTAGATCACCTCCCTTGACCTGCTGGCCACGCTCCTTTTAATGCATGCCAGGATCCCATTAGCCCTCTTGGCCACAAGGGCACAGTGCTGGCTTATGGTCAACCTGTCATCCACCAGGACCCCTAGGTCCTTATCCTCAGAGCTCCTCTCCAGCAGGTCATCCCCCAGCCTGTACTGGTACTTCAGGTTGTTCTTTCCCAGGTGCAGGACTCTACACTTGCTCTTATTAAATCTCATTTGGTTTCTTCCTACCCATCTCTCCAGCCTGTCCAGGTCTCGCTGAATGGCAGCACAGCCTTCTGGCGTGTCAGCCACTCCTCCCAGCTTTGTGTCATCAGCATATTTGCTGAGGGCAGACACTATTCCCTCATCAAGGTTGTCGATGAAGATGTTGAACAAGACCGGACCCAGCACCGACCCCTGGGGAACACCGCTAGTCACAGGCCTCCAGCCAGACTCTGCTCCGCTGATCACCACCCTCTGAGCTTGGCCAGTCAGCCTGTTCTCAACCCACCTTGCCGTCCACTCATCTATCCCACACTTTCTCAGCTTTGCTAGTAGGATATCATGGGAGACAGTATAGAAAGCCTTGCTAAAGTCAAGGTAGATGACATCCACCGCCCTCCCCACATCTACCCAGCTGGTGATGCCATCATAGAAGGCAATGAGCTTGGTCGAGCATGGCTTCCCCTTGGTGAATCCATGCTGACTACTCCTCATAACCTTCTTCTCTTCCAATTGCTTGGAGATGGCATTCAGAAGACACTGCTCCAATACCTTTCCAGGGACAGAGGTGAGACTGACTGGCCTGTAGTTTCCTGGATCCTCCTTCCTGCCCTTCTTGAAGATCAGAGTGATATTGGCTATCCTCCAATCTTCAGGCACCTCACCCATTCTCCAGGACCTTTCAAAGATGATAGAGAGTGGTTCGGCAATCACATCTGCCAGCTCCCTTAGCACACGTGGATGCATCTCATTGGGACCCATGGATTTGTGTGCGTTGAGCCCACTCAGATGCTCCCGAGTCACTCCCACGTCCACCAGGGGGGAGCCTTCCATTTCCCAGACCCTTTGTCCTATTGCCAGGGGCGAGGAGTTCTGGAGGAGAGTCCTTGAAGCAAAGACTGAAGCAAAGAAAGCATTCAGTATCTCTGCCTTCTCAACGTCTCCTGTGACCAGGACACCCCCCTCATTCAGCAAGGGACCCACATTATCCCTAGTTTTCCTCTTGCTGTTTACATACTTGAAAAAAAAAAACTTCTTATTATCCTTTATCTCTTTCACAAGCCTCATCTCTAGGTGGGCTTTAGCCTTCGTCATCACGTCCCTGCAGGCCCTGACAACACATCTATACTCCTCCCAAGAGGACAGGCCCTTTTTCCACATTTCATAGACCATCCTCTTCCTTTTGATCTTATTGATGTGCTCCTTGCTCATCCACGTGGGTTTCCTGCCTCCCTTCCCCAATTTCCTATTCTTCGGGATGCACTGATCCTGAGCATGGAAGAAGTGCTGCTTAAATGTAGTCCAGCTCTCACAAGTGTCCTTGCCTTCTAGCAACCTAGCCCATGAGATGCTCCCAAACAGGTCCCAGAAGAGGTCGAAGTTGGCTCTTTGAAAGTCCAGTGTAGCAATCCTGCTTTTAGCCTTACTTCCTTTGCCTAGTTCCATCAGGAACTCCACCATCTCATGGTCGCTGCATGCCAAGCTGCCCCCAACCTTCACATCCCTAACAAGGCCATCCAATTTGGTAAGAACAAGGTCCAGGAGCACCCCCCCCACCTCGTTGGCTCCTCCACCGCTGTCCTGGTTTCAGGTAGAACAGAGTTAATTTTCTTCCTAGTAGCTGGTAGAATGCTATGTTTTGGCTTAGGATGAGAAGAGTGCTGATAACACCCCGATGTTTTCATTGTTGCAGAGCAGTGCTTATACCAAGCCAAGGACATCTCAGCTTCTTGCTCTGTTCTGCCAACGGGCAGGCTGGGGCTGCAGTAAGAGCTGGGAGGGGACAGACCCAGGACAGGTGACCCAAACAAGCCAAAGGGGTATTCCATACAATCTGACATAATGCTAAACAATATATAGGGGTGGCTAGCCGGGGGAGGGGCGCCGGACTGCTCGGGGTTAGACTGGGCATCGGTCAGCGGGTGGTGAGCAATTGCATTGTGCATCACTTGTTTGTACACATTATTAGTAGTAGTACTATTATCATCATTGTATTATTATTATTATTATTATTATTATTATTATTATTATTATTATTATTATTATTATTTTCCTGTCTTATTAAACTGTCTTTATCTCAACTCACGGGCTTCACTTTCCATTTCCCTCCCCTGTCCCAGAGAGGGAGGGGGGAGGGTGAGCGAACGGCTGCGTGGTGTTTAGCTGCCAGCTGGGTTAAACCACGACAACCAGACAACCACCTGCATCAGAAAATTGTCTTCAACGCATTGTAGGAACTGTTTGGACTGCTCATGCCTGGATGAGTTGCTTACCCAGCAGATGTCTGGGTAATTGAAATCCCCATGAGGACCAGCGCTCGTGATCGTGAAGCTACTAGCAGCTGCTCATAGAAGGCCTCATCAACTTCCTCCTCCTGATCTGGAGACCTTTAGTAGACCCCCACCACCGTGTCTCCCATACCAGGTCACCCCTTAATTCTTACCCACAAGCTCTCCACTTGTCCTTCACCCTCCCCCAGCTGGAGCTGGGTACACTCTAATTGCTCCTTCACATAAAGGGCAACTCCACCCCCCTCGCTTCCCCGGCCTATCTTTCCTAAAGAGGACATAGCCCTCAATGACAGCATTCCAGTCATGCGAGCTCTCCCACCACGTCTCAGTGATCGCAATGAGATTGTGGCCCTGCGACCGAACACAGATCTCAAGCTCATCCTGTTTATTTCCCATGCTCCATGTGTTGTTGTACAGGCACTTTAGGGAAGCAGCAGGTGGAGTAACCCCTGTGGGGATGCAAGAAGAAGATACTGGCCAGGGGATCAGGAATGCTACCTTCTCTGAGGAGCCCTCAGACAATCCTATGGGAGAGCGCAGAACTTTTTCCCTGTCTTCAACAGTGACAGTAGTGATGACTTCCCCCAGCCCTTCTCTGTCACATTTAGCTCCCCTCCCTTCCCCCATCAAACCTAGTTTAAAACCCTGGTAATCAGCCCAGACAGCTTGCTCCCCAACACACTTGCACCGCACTTGCTCAGTTGGTGTCTGTCTGTAGCCCATATACCCAGCCTCTCAAAGGGCAGCCTAAGATCAAAATACCCAAATCCCTGGTCCAGACACCACCCCCTCAGCCTGTCATTTACCTGTCCTGTTCTGCTCCTTCTATCTGCATCCCAGTCACCCAGCGGGAGGACAGAGGAGAACACTACCTTCACCCCTTATCCCCTCAACAACCTCCCCAGGGATGCAAAGTCCTTTTTAATATTCTTCATTTTTCTAATAGCAGCTTCCCAGGATCCAACCTGAATGACTACAAGAGGATAGTAGTCTTCCAGTTTAATGAGTCATGGCAGAGCCTTCCCAATGTCTCTGACACGTGCCCCAGGAAGACAGCACAAGAAGACTGGCCTGGCTGAACAGAGAATTGTGGCTTGAGCTTAGGAGAAAAAAGAGGGTTTACAATCTTTGGAAAAGAGGGCGGGCCATTCGGGAGGACTATAAGGATGTTGTGAGGTAGTGCAGGGATAAAATTAGAAAGGCCAAAGCTCATCTGGAGCTCAATCTGGCTACTGTCGTCAAAGACAACAAAAAATGTTTTAACAAATACATCAGTGCTAAATGGAAGACTAAGGAGAATCTCCAGCCTTTGCTGGATGCGGGGGGGAACTTAAATACAAAAGATGAGGAAACGGTGGAAGTGCTTAATGCCTTCTTTGCCTCAGTCTTTAGCGGGAAAACCAGTTGCTCTCTGGATACCCAGTACCCTGAACTGGTGTAAGGGGATGGGGAGCAGAATGTGGCCCTCACTGTCCATGAGGAAATGGTTGGCGACCTGCTATGGCACTTGGATGTGTGCAAGTCGATGGGGCCAGATGGGATCCACCCGAGGATACTGAGAGAACTGGCCGAGGAGCTGGCCAAGCCGCTTTCCATCATTTATCAACAGTCCTGGCTATTGGGGGAAGTCCCAGCCGACTGGCGGCTAGCAAACCACCCACCTGCAAGAAGAGCCAGAGGGCATACCCGGAAAACTATAGGCCTGTCAGTTTGACCTCAGTGCCAGGGAAACTCATGGAGCAGATTATCTTGAGTGTCGTCACGTGGCACTTACAGGGCAACCAGGTGATGAGACCCAGTCAGCATGGGTTTATGAAAGGCAGGTCCTGCTTGATGAACCTGATCTCCTTCTATGACAAAATGATGTGCTTGGTGGATGAGGGAAAGGCTGGGGATGTGGTCTACCTTGACTTCAGCAAGGCTTTTAACACCGTTTCCCACAGCATTCTCCTCAAGAAACTGGCTGCTCATGGCTTGGACTGGTGTACGCTTTGTTGGGTTAATAACTGGCTGGATAGCTGGGCCCAAAGAGTCGCGGTGAATGGAGTCAAATCCATCTGGAGGCTGGTCACTAGTGGTGTTCCCCAGGTCTCGGTACTGGGGCCGGTTCTCTTTAATATCTTTATTGATGATCTGGATGAGGGGATCAAGTGCACCCTCAGTAATTTTGCAGATGACACCAAGTTAGGTGCGTGTGCTGATCTTCTCGAGGGTAGGAAGGCTCTGCAGGAGGATCTGGATAGGCTGGACCGATGGGCTGAGGTCAATTGTATGAAGTTCAACAAGGCCGAGTGCCAGGTCCTGCACGTGGGGCGCAATAACCCGAAGCAGAGCTACAGGCTGGGAGATGAGTGGTTGGAAAGCTGCCAGGCGGAGAAGGACCTGGGAGTATTGGTTGATAGTCGGCAGAATATGAGCCAACAGTGTGCTCGGGTGACCAAGAAAGCCGACAGCATCCTGGCTTGCATAAGAAGTAGTGTGGCCAGCAGGTCTAGGGAAGCGATTGTCCCCCTGTACTCGGCTCTGGTGAGGCTGCACCTCGAGTACTATGTTCAGTTTTGGGCCCCTTGCTACAAGAAGGACAACAAGGTGCTCAAGTGAGTCCAGAGAAGGGCAATGAAGCTGATGAGGGTTCTGGAGAACACGTCTTATGGGGAGCAGCTGAGGGAGCTAGGTTTGTTCAGCCTGGAGAAAATGAGGCTCAGGGGCGACCTTATTGCTTTTTATAAGTACATTAAGGGAGGCTGTAGAGAACTGGGGGTTGGTCTGTTCTCCCACGTGCCTGGTGGCAGGAGGAGGGGGAATGGGCTTAAGTTGAGCCAGGGGAGTTTTAGGTTGGATGTTAGAAAGAACTTCTTTACCAAAAGGGTTGTTAGACGTTGGAACAAGCTGCCCAGGGAAGTGGTGGAGTCACCATCCCTGGAAGTCTTTAAAAGATGTTCAGATGTTGAACTTAGCAATATGTTTTAGTGGAGGACTTGTTAGTGTTAGGTCAGAGTTTGGACTTGATGACTTGAGGTCTCTTTCAACCTAGATAATTCTGTGATTCTGTGATATGAATAATGATTCATGACAAAATGGTAGAAATGTTGAGTTAAAATAACAGTGTGCAATTTCTAGCCATTGACTGGTTATTCATACTTAAAAGTACAAGTATAGATTTGGGAATTATTTGATTGAATACTTGGGGATTAGAATATGCATATGTTTTAGTCTCAGGATGTGTTAATATGACCCTCACATTGTATTAATGTACATGTGAATCTAAGTGTTCATTAATGAATCTGCAAGATATTGCAAAATTAATGAGGAAAAAAAAATCTGGAAACACATTATCTATTTTTTAAAGTTCCAGAATCTTTTGAGCCAACGGGTACCTTGTTTTAGGTAATATAGAAATTGCACTCTATTTCATTGACTATCATCTTCCTCCATTGTAAACTTTTTTTTTTTTTTTTCAGATTAAGATACTGTACCTTTCCAACTTCACATGTAACTGCTGACAGCTTTCAAATTTGCTGTTCCTTATGACACTAATGGGTAACAGAAGATAAGTATGGGTAGTTTCTTTTCAAGCTAGTGCCAACTTACTTTTTTTTTTGTCAGATTTCAAAACACTTGTGAACAACTCTTTTTTTTTTTTTTTTTTTTTTTTTTTTTTTTTTTTTTTTTCTTTTAAGGATTTGTACAGACTCTAATTCATTGACACAGATTCCCGAACTGTGGAAAGTTAGGAACTGTCAAATAATAAAGATTAAATTCAACAGTATTGTGTAAAAACATTTTAAATTCCACAAGTTTCAGAAGTCTGATACTTCAAACCTATTGACAGTTTTGACAAGAGAGAAAGAGAGAAAGAAAGAGAGAAAGAAAGAGAGGAAGAGAGAAAGAGAGAGAGAAAGAATGAGAGGAAGAGAGAGAGAAAGAGAGAGAGAAAGGAAAGGAAGGAAGGAAGGAAGGAAGGAAGGAAGGAAAGGAAGGAAGGAAGGAAGGAAGGAAGGAAGGAAGGAAGGAAGGAAGGAAGGAAGGAAGGAAGGAAGGAAGGGAGGGAGGGAGGGAGGGAGGGAGGAAGGAAAAAGAAAGAAAGAAAGAAAGAAAGAAAGAAAGAAAGAAAGAAAGAAAGAAAGAAAGAAAGAAAGAAAGAAAGAAAGAAAGAAAGAAAGAAAGAGAGAGAAAGAAAGAAAGGAAGGAAAGAAACAAAAGATTATTTTATGACCATTTTGTTTTTAGCTTACTGAAAAAGTCTGCCATTCTCAAAAGCATTCAAACTTCTAAAGGCAAACAAATTTTCACAAATGTGAGAAGACTGAGTGCTTGTGAAGTTATTAGGCCAAGTGACCACTGTGACAAAAGAAGATCATGACAGATTTTCCTTAAAGTACTTAAAATAATCATGGTCCTTTAGCCATTCACAAATGATCTGAGACAAGAGTATTAAGTATTAATAAGCATATTCATTCCTCCTGAGAAAATAGCACTTCACACATATTGACATAATATTTTAGAAGTTGGATATATTTTAGAATCATCACCTTTCTATGACATTCATCAGAGGAGACACAAAAAAAATTACCTCGAATTTAACCATGATGAAGGCAAGCAGCATGAAAGAATGTTGGTTATACCCGCATTGATTGCATGAATGTTGATGGGAACTGTGCTGTGCTTTGTAAGACTGATATGGATAACAAGAAAGCACTGTTTTTGCTTTCTAAATTTTTAGAATGTTCTATGTACTTGGCAAGAGGGTTAGAGAGGATTTATACGTGAAAGAGGGAATCTTAACAGTGTTTGTGGGGACTTAAGTGTCAGTGGCACTGCTCTTATAGATAATCTTAAAATCTAATAGTAATTATTATTTTTTTTTCCATCCTATTGGTTTGTGCACCCTCCTAACCTTTGGAAAAGTTTACTTTTACCTACTGTTGTAATATATACTGCAGTTATATTTGCTATAATGCTTTTATTCTGCAGTCTTGTTACTGCTATTAATGTGAATCCCACTTTTGTACACAGAAGGTGGAGGCATATTCCTTGCTTGAAATTTTACAACCATGGCTGTACCCACATTTCTCTGCCTCAGTCTTACGCTGTCATGCTCAGCTGAGGGGGGAGATAACTCTTCATATGTTAGCTGGTCACAAAAAGCTCACACTTTTTGTTTCCAGGCTCCACATCTTTGCTAATCCATCTACTGCATCATGTTCAGAGCATAGACAGTTGCTACAGTGATTTGTATAAAAGTCAAAAATTGTATGCTGCAAAACTAAGCAGGCTTTAATTCCCACAGCATCATAATGTTGCAGTGTTGTATGCTAATGATTTATATAGATCTTCTGAGCAAGAGAAACAGAAATCCAACACTGAAAATAGTTACGTTACAATTTTCTGCATCATTTTAGTTGCAACATTTTCTTACTAAAAGCTGACAAACTACTCTAGCATTAGATACTATGTTTTGGGAAGCAATTCTCTGAATATTTTACATATTAAGTATATTAATTTTAAATACTTTGAATAAATACATAAAATATATATCTCAATAATACATGACAACAAGCAATTTTTAGAAAAAGGAAAATAAAGCGATTTTATTTTTTATTGGTTTTTAATTTCTCTTTTACAGCAGAAAGTGAATCAGTTATGGTCACTGATACTGCACTAAAATTACTACAAGTATTTTTCTCAAGTGTACTTAGTGTTTTTACGTTTGTTTAAATTTCTGCATATTTCTTTTGATATAACAAATTCATTGTCTATATATGAATATAACTTTTGTATCTTGTACATCTCTTTTGTATGTATAGAAAAAGTCCATTAAATTTTAAAATTAGATATCATCTTCTAACTGTGATAAGACTATACGGTAGCTGAGCTGTCCATTGTAGTCAGAATAATAAAGTATCTTAGAAAAACTGTGGAAAAAAAAAAAAAAAAAAAAAAGACTTTAACTTCTATTTCATTGTAACTGAATTATTTTAAAGAAAATGCCTCCTCCTCCACCCTTGTTACCACAGTGGCAAAAATTTACTGAGGACACAATTTAAGAACTTAAATCCTCTGAGGATTTTCTGGCATTCTTACAGTGCTATTCATGCAAATAACGTAGATTTGAAAAATATCTGTCCACTAAAATATTGCAAAACTGAAGAAACTGTAGAATTGTGTTAGAATGGGAATATCTTTTTCAAATCTTGGTAACATCTTCCCAGATATGTCCAGTTATCTCCAAGTCATTATTCTAGATAAGAATGTATCACTTAGCAGGCAACATTCACACACATAAGAGTTTGTACTATGAACAAAGAGAGGGGTATTAGAAGGTGAAGGGAAGTGTCATATAAATTATCTTTTCTGAGCAGTTTCTGTATGCAAAACTTCTTTGCACCAGAGCTTGATTTGTTCTTTGCTATCAACAGCATATAATTCCCTAGAAATACCCTGAAGTACATTACAGTTTTTATTTCATTTTAGGTGAATTTCTTTCATTACAAATGAGTTCTTCTCAGACAATTTCCTTCCTATTCATGTCAAAGTGCAACTCGTATTTTGTATGTTTCTCGTTCTCTAAGTTGATTAGATAACACACATACACACACAAATTTTTTTTTTTCCCTTTTTCTCCTTTCTTTGTTCTTTGAAGGAGTACACAGGACATACAGTGTTGCAGAAACCAGGTAAAGAGCTTTAATTCCACACAGTGAAACCTATAATATCTAATTGTGCTTTTGATTAATGAGATTAATTTAATATCTCCTTCTCAACTGCCCTTTGGAAGTTCTCTTAGTTTCTTCAGGCAAAATAATATATAAAAGTGGCACATGTAGTGATGAAGTTACGTTAAAACTTGATTGTTTTAAGACTCCATATTTTGACACTCCATCACCAATTCCAACCACCATACTCAGCTGCCATGTGAGAGCTCAGAATGACATTACCCTCTGATGATGATGTTGCTGGCAACTACAGAAAGCCTCTCTTTTAATATATTTTTAGTTATTATTTTCTTCTCCATCAGGTGTACAACAGCTGTTTAATTTCACAGTCATTTCCACATGAATTTTAAAAATACAATTATTTATTTGTCTCAAAACTAAAATAAACAATGTCATCTTTTAATCATGGTCATGCAATATTTCAGTAAACACACTATTTTTCAAACACTAAACCATAATTAAAATAATATCCTTCTTATTAGAGTAAGTCAATGTATTTTAACCTAAAAATCTTGAACTCAGTCAAAATGAACAACTGTCATGGTTTATACATGCTTTAAGACTTTCCCACTTACTCTAAGATCTACTTGATTGTATTTTTATGTTTTTTTTTTTGTTTTTTTTTTTCATATCATATCTATTATTATATTTTCTATATATGGCATATGTTTATATATGTTGGATACTTGTTTTCCCTAAAATAAGTTTTTATGAAACTTCCACAATTGTATTGTATTATTTCAATGGTCAACAATTGCTCACTGAAGGCCTGCATAAATCCCTGTAGCTTGAAGCCTCCACTTTCATCCTGTCATCACACTGTCAAGATCTTTGTTGTCATTCCACACCAGTGGAATGGTTCTCTGTAGAACCATATCTTCTGTAGAACCTGTTTATTACAGAACTGTTCCCATAAATAAAATTTAAACAAACAAACAAACAAACAAACAAACTAATAAGCAGGTGTCTTATCACCATGAGTAGTACTAAATTTTAAAATGTAGGTGGTTCTTCCTCTGCCCCTCACTTGGCTGAAATAAAGTGGAATACTTACATCTAGTTAGGAAAATTTTCAGAGTTTCCTCAAGTGTAAGCTATGAAGTTTGGTAATGTAATGAAAGAAATATCTGAGAAGGAGTCACAATAAAAAATTTTAACAGAGCTGAAGATATAAACAGATGAATTTGAAGATAAATTCTCCAAGATCCATTCAGTAGAAAAATACATAAAAGTCCACATAAAAATACAGGTTGAGACTCTCCGTGATTTAATACCACCTTGATGTTAGACTGGAGCAGTAAATGATCATTCTTTTGTCTTCATCAGAAGTCAAAATTAAATAAATATATATATTTTTTTCTCATATATTTGTATTGCTTTTCTTCAATAAAACAGGTCATACGCTCCATTTAATGACAAGGTTGTGCAATAAAAAAATCAGCAAAGGCTTAGAGAAAAATAAACAAAAAATCTTCCCCTAAGGAGAACAAGTCACCAGGAGTGTGGAGACTAGGGCACAAAAACAGGGAATGGCACATCAGCCAGGGTATGCATGTCAGCACTTTGAGCGGGAGGGTGGATGGTGTGCCATTTTCTGCTACTCTGGGGTCAACAAGAAGCAGCCTTAAGCTGAAATAAAAATGGTGGTCATCCACTGCAACAGCCAGGAGGGTCTAGACAGAGGGGCCACAACACCCCTTGACAGATTCCTACAGCCAAACAGGCCTCATGAGGACCAAAAGAGCAGCCCAGACCCTCAGACACAGGGCATTTCAGAATCTGGAAGTCCCCCTAGGGCCTGAAGGCAAGGGTGTGCGTCATGGATGCAAGTGCACCCAGTTATATGACTAGCTTGCATGAGGTGGCAGTCTTGACTGACTCATGAGACGAGGGAGGCTGGACCCTCGTCTCTGAAGGAGGAATACCCCTCTTCCTTAAAAGTATCCCTGAGCAACAGATTTGTTGCTCTGTGGTTGGAAAACAAACAAACAAACGAAACCACTTCATTGAGGTTTGCTGCCTGCTGAGGTCCCACATCTGTGTTATCTCAAAGAAGCTACCACGCCTTGACTACCATTCATTCCTACTGTCATGGTTTCAGCTAGGATAGAGTTAATTTTCCTCCTAGTAGCTAGTAAGGTGTTGTGTTTTGAATTTAGGATGAGAATGTTGACAGCATGCTGATATTTTAGTTATTGCAGATCAGTGCTCACACTAGGCCAAGTACTCTTCAGCTTCTCATACAACCCTGTCAGCGAGGAGGTAAGCAAGGAGGCTGGGGTGCACAAGAAGCTGGGAGTGGACAGATGGGACAGATGTTCACTCACTCCTCTCCACTGGGATAGGGGAGAAAACTGGGGAGGGGGGGGGAAAGGTAAAACTTGTGGCTTGACATAGGACAGTTTATTAGGACAGAAAAGGAAGGAAAATAATAGTAATAAAAAAAATAATAAAAATAATAATAATAACAATATACACAAACCAAATTAAGCACAATGCAGTTTCTCACCACTTGCTGACTGATGCCCAGCCACTGGCCAACACTGCCTAGTTATTGTTTTGCATGATGTCATTTATTATGGAATATAATAGAATCATAGAGTGGCTTGGATTGAAGATCACCTTAAAGATCATCTAGTTCCAACCCCACAGACCTGGGCATGGATACATGTACAATTAATTTTACAGGATGATTAGGAATCTTTAAAAACTGTATGTTTTTTTACACCAGGTAATCTATATACCTACTTAACATAACTGGATGGTGTATTTCTAGAAAATATGTTCCCCAAAATAAAATATATTCTTTTTCAAAAGTACAATCACCTTAACTTGTGAGGAAAATTATGATTTCTAAATGTGAATTCCAAGTGGAGACATCATTTATGATGGGGATACTGTTCAGCATTCAAAGCCATGAAGATCCTGCCTTATGATAATGGTGGCAGAAAACACCAAAAGAAGAGTTAAGTATCTAGAGACAGCAGAGTGGGTTTTATAATGGGAAGACATCCTTTTCTCTTTTTTTTTTCTTTTTTCTTTTTTTTTTTCTTTTTCCCCCCTTTCTTTTATTCTTTCCTTCCAACTGAAGAATACTGATAGTAGAAAGACAGACAAGGTTGAACTATGAAAGGCTGGGAAGTTTAGTCTTCTAAATTACCTGTAGAGACATTGTTGATCACAAATGATTGCAGCTGATAACAAGATGATGGTTTTGTCTGTGACATCTCTGTGATATCATGGACTGTGTTGCAGCTCACTACAGAAGTGGTTTTGTAGCATGAGATGAAAGGTGTATGTTACATGCCCTGATATGTGCATGAGGGCATGTGAAAGTACAAAGTCAACTGGAATAATGTTGGAGGAGTGTGCAGTATGCAGTTTCATCCACACTGCCTTTGAGAGCAGTCCTGGAGTGAACTATCCCAGAATGAGCTCCTTTGTAGCATACTAATAACTATAGCAGCAGCTGTGCAGATCAAAAACTTGAATGGCTTAAAAGAGCTGTCTCAGCACAGAAATGAGGCAGATCAGATACTACATCCAAGCTGATGGACTTGGCATTGCTATTTCTAGCAAGAAAAAAAACTGCTTTTTGATCTGTATATCTTAGGCAACAATCCACCATGAAGTAATATTATTAAAACAGTTAAAGAGTACAAATGTAGAGAGAACTTAACTAATCTACCTTCCATGTTGCATTTATATGCAACTTTCTAAGCTCCACCTTTCTCCCTAACACATGTAACAGAGAGAAGAGAATGAAATATTAGAACAGAAAGCTGTATCTTCTGTTCTTGACTTAAGAAATATGTCTGTCCTCAGCTATTACAAGAGGTTAAAAATGGTAATTAGTAAATAAATTTTACTGCAATATCTAATATATAAACACATAAACTTTCTGTTCTGTATTCTTTTTTTTTTTTTTTTTTTTAATAATGGAAATTTATAAAAAGGAAGCAGAGATGTTTCTGTATTTTTGAGCTGTCATCCTTGCCAGCACAGGAAAACTGTTCATATAGAACTTGACCTAACTTTCTGATAGAAATCCAATGTGGAATTGGCAGGCAAAAAAGAATAGTGATTTGTAAATTAATTTAATGTAAATTATGATTTATGTATTGAATAGACTCTGCTTTTTATTTCAAAAGTTAAATACACCAAACTATTGTGCACTTATCTCTAGCGTTGGGTTAAGGGAAGTTCCCAATTATAATGTATCTAGAAAATATAGAATACATATACAGCTCTTCGGCTGATCTGAAAGGAGTCATATTGCTTTCAGAAGAGACAATGTTTTTCCAAAATATGTAGAAAAATGTTTTTACAAATGTGTTTTCTTAATTACTCCATGGCATTATCTGATCTTAGGTATTCTTTATTATATCTTTAGATGTAGAGCTTAGGGATATGGTTTAGTGGGGACTGTTAGCGTTAGGTCAGAGGTTGGACTCGATGATCTTGAGGTCTCTTCCAACCTAGAGATTCTGTGATTCTGTGATTCTGTGATATCTATAGATTCCTTTATAGTGTTCAGCACCATGGCATTTTACTGTTTCTACTTATCTTATTTTCTATAAAGTAAGTGCTTGCTTTTAGCTAATATCAATTGATAGCACAGCTTCACTGGACGAGAGATGAGAATTTTAAGAGATGGCAGAAGAAGTCCTAGTAAAATAAAAGGACTCATTTTACACAGCTCAGACTATAAGTGATTAGCAGCATGAAGGATTTGTCTAGATATACCTTTTTAACAGTACATAAAGGAATGAAAGACTACCCTGTACTGTGTAGTGCAAAATATGTCCATCAAATAATGGAATCAAAGTCTAACCTGTATTGTGTAATGCAAAATATGTCCATCATATAATATTAATGTCACCATCTGCTGGCCATCTTATTTGTTTACACTTTCTGCACAGCAGCATGAGCAGCATTGGAGAGGCTTACTTTCTTTCATGTGCTCTTGATTATGAATGCAATGACTGATATTCTTATCACGATCTATAAAGAAAGGGCAATAATTTTCCCAGTGGTTCAAATCCTTGTATATCCACTGGATGTGCTTGAGAGAACTTTTAGCTGCCTTTTAGAGTATCTTTTTGTGTATTCTCCTCCTGAGCTTCATTTCACTCAATTGCTCTTTTTGTCTCTAAGGTAAACATCACTGCTATTCAGACACTTTTCAACCACGAAGAATCTCTTTTGCTGTCTATAGAGATGATGGCCATGTAACTGTAACTTTCATATGAGCTGAATTCTCTGTAAGAATGGATTTACAGAAGTTGAGCATGATTTCCCCAAAGCCTGTACAGATTGCAGACTTTCCCGCTCTACCACAAACACTGTCCTGGCACTGCCTCACAGTCAGGAGACAAGAAAGATGGAGTCCCCATCCTGGGAAAACATGTCCTAAAGTTACTCATGTCAGTTATGCCAAACATAACTTTGGGTGCTGTGTCTCAAAAATGAGTTTTACACTACCAAATCAATCAATTTCTATAAACTGCCTTTGGATCTCAAATGTTCTTGATTTTTAGATTATTTTGAAACACTAGAGTTATAAAGTAAGTATGGGTTACAGCTTTCTGCTCTAAATCTTCTGTTGCTCAAGTGTGACATTTAGGATTACTGTTGTGGATGTAAATCAAAATAACCAAAGTTTCTCCCTGTAAGTTTCAACATTAAATTGTTGATTAAATTTCAACAATTTCTGAAGTGTCTTAATGAGTATCTTTAAACACTATTGTCATCCAAAAAGAGGTTATGGATTTTGTCATTTTAAACAATTTCTTGTTTAGCTCTGGGTTTCCTTTCTTTTCTTCTGCATTCAGAATGTCTATATTTGCTTCACAGATAACAAACATGATGGGAGATCTGTGCAAACCTGCCAAAACCAGTGATCCTTTTTAGAACCATTGAAAATAGCTGTGATCCTTATTTATTTATTTATTTATTTGTTTGTTTATTTATTGTCAACTCTGGTTGAAAGAGTAGGAGAAATTCAAGACAATGCGAAAACAACACAGAAATAGCAGAATCAGAGATACGCCATTAAATTACACAGATAAGATCTTTGTTCAGAAATCACCCATCAGCTGAGAAAGTGTTATTATTAGAAATGTAGTCTTTGCACCATTCATTGAAGCTGGGATAGGTGAATCCCAGGCATCTCTTGAATTCTCAGCACACTTACTTATTTGTAACTAGGGGAGAAAATAATAATTATACATGTATATGTATATACATTCAGACTTTTTACTTTCATGCTAATTTTCTGTTGCTTTCTGTAGCATAGACCTGTTTAATATTCAAAGAGAAGTTATAAATCTTAGCTAAAATTTAAGGCTGCCTGCTGAGAATTAGTCAAAGCAAGCAGAGAATAAGAATACTTTCTAATAATTCAAAAATAATTTGAACATTAAAGCATGTTGTGGGTCAGGACTGGAGAAAAAAAAAAAAAGAATAGTAACAGTCACTAACTATAAGTTCAGCTGAATCAACTATCTCAGAACCTATAGAATTGAAACTGCTAGTGACCTGCTTTTTCAATGCTTACATACACACAAACAAACTGCTTGTGTTCCATTATTTTGGGGAATAACTCAACAGAGAGCTCATTACTAGAACAATAAAAAAATGAATATATATGTAAGGTGATTTAGGAGCTTTAAAATCACATTAACACGAACCTTTCCAGCTTCCCATCATTGTTAGATTAATTATAAAGATCACCTTATTGCGTTTGGAGCATCTAAGACTTCACAGACTCACAGAATCACAGAATCACAGAATAGTTAAGGTTGCAAGGGACCTCTGGAGGTTATCTCATCCCTTCAAGCAGGGACACCTCAAGCAGTTTGCCCAGGACCACATCCAGACAGCTTCTGAAGATCTCCAAAGGGGGAGGAGATTCTGCAACCTCTCTGAACAACTGTTCTGGTGCTCCATCACCCTCATGGTAAAGAAATGTTTCCTGATGTTTTCTGTTTCACAGAACCTTCTGTGTTCCAGTTTGTGCCCACTGCCTCTTGCCCTTTCACTGGGCACCACTGCAAAGAGCCTGGCTCCACCTTCATTGCCTCTTCCCATCAGGTACTTTGATAATCCCTCTCCCCAAGCCTCCTCTTATACACACTGAACAGTCCCAGCTCTGTCCCCTTCTCCTCAAAAGAGAGGTGTTCCAGTGCCTTAATTATCTTTGTGGCCCTTTGTTGCAATCTCTCCAGTATGTTCATGTCTCTCTTGTAATGGGAGGCCCAGAAATTAGAGAGGAGGCCCCACAGTACTCCACGTGTGGTCTTACTAATGCTGAGTAGAAGGGAAAGATCACCCCTCTTGATATGCCAGTGATTAATTTGCCCAATGAAGCCAAGAATTAGCCTTCTTAGCAGCAAGGTCACACTGGTGACTCATGTCCATCTTGGTATCTACCAGGACTCCTAGGTCCTTTTCTACAGAGCTGCTTTCCAGTGACCCCCAGCATGTACTGGTGCGTGGAGTAAAACAGACATTAAGGGTGGGTTTTAAATTGTTCTGTACAAGTTAGGTGTCTCATCTACATCTCTTATCTAAGCTTCTTCAACATTCCAGAATAAGAGACACCTTAACAGGTACATATGAGGGGTATGCAGAGTAAAATGGTATCTAAAAGTGAAAGATCTCACACTTTGTGCAAAAGCTACTCTCTCCATTCATAACGGTAGACTACTTTTCTTGATAGCTTCTTAGAAACGCTTTCCACTGAATACAGAGATATATATTTTTTTCCCCATCTGTTTTAGTAGCTATCAGTTTTTATCAGGAATGTGTGAAGCTGATTTATATGTATATACCATGTACTGTACACATACATATTGTTTGTGATGTTTCTGGAAAGCTAAAACACATGTAAAGAACGTTTTTTATAAATTATCAATATAAGTTCCATTTTTCAGTGTCAAGCATAAAAAAGTGTTTGAGTGAAGTTTTCAGAACTAAATCTGTTTTTATAATTAATTTATTTTTATTACTCAATTATGATGCTCAAAAACCTAATAGGAAAAAATTATCTTTACTCATTTAAAAGATAATTCTCACCAAAAAATTCAGAAGTGAAATTGTTTGTCCATAAAAAGAAGAAAAATAAGTGAGCACTGTGTTTCATTCAAATGAGGGAGCAGCATGACAGTCTGTTCTTCTGCTATTAATCTTTTTATGTATCCCTTAGAAAACCTGGGCTGAAGGGAGGCTTAATACCGCAGCCATAAACTCTAATATGCTCAGAAAAATAGCTCTTTCCTGAGCTATGTATCTATCCCCTTCTTGTGCAAATCCATAGGCTCAGAAAGCCATGAGAATCTTTTTGTGACTGTGATCAGAGAACCTTTACTCTTTCACTTGCATTCATTATTATAAAAGAAGCTATCATCAAGAAAAGCTGGAGAGGCCCTGAATCTTCTTTGCAAACAAAATTCAATTATAGCATAACCAGGGATTGTGCCATGCTGGTAGTGGCTAGCAGGACTGTATTAAGTTTACTTGGCAAGGTTTTGATAGGGGGGGGCTACAGGGGTGGAATCTGTGAGAAGAATCCAGAAACTGGCCCATGTTAGATCAAGGCCAATTTTAGTCAGCTCCAAAGGGACCTGCTGCTGGCCAGAGCCAAGCCAATAAGCAATGTTGTTTGTGCCTCTGTGAGCACAGATTGAAGAAAGGGATAAAATCTGCAACAGCAACTGGGAGACTGAGGAGTGAGAAACAGCTTTGCAGACCCCAAAGTCACTGCAGAAAGTGTTCCAGGCATGGAGAAGAAGTTCCTCTGCGGCCTGTGGAGGTGGAGCAGGCTGTCCCCCTGCAGCCCATGGGTCCTCATTGGAGCAGATCTCCATGCTGCAGCCTGTGGAGGAACCCCGGGTGGAGCAGGTGGATGTGGCCTAGAGGAGGCTGCAGCCCATGGAGAGCAGGAGAGCAGGAGCCCGCAGGAGCAGGCCCCAGGCTGGAGCTGCAGCCTGTGGAGAGGAGCCCACACAATAGCAAGGGTTCTGGGGGGAGCTGCCACCTGTGGGGGACCCGTGCTGGATCAGTTTACTCCTGGGGGATGGACCCTGTGGTATGGAGCCATGTGGAACAGTTCTTGGAGAGCTGCTGCCTATGGGCAGCCCCCACAGGCTCAGTTCAGGAAGGATGGCATCCTGTGGGTGGGACCCCACATGGAGCAGGGGCAGAGAGCGACCATGACCGAGCAGTGGAGACAAAGCGTTAGGGACTGACCACAGCCCCCATTCCCAATTCCTATGCACTACTAGGGGTGAGGATGTAGAAAAGGGTGGATGGGAGGAGTTGTTTGTTTCTCACTTCTCTAGCTTGTTAGTAATAGGTAATATATTTCTCTAATCTCCCTGTGCTGAGTCTGTCTTGCCTGTGACGATAACTGTTGAGTGATCTCTCTGTCCTTATTTCAACCCCTGATTCCTTTTTATCATGTTTTCTCCTCCTTTCCCTTTAGGGGTAGGGGGTGGGAATGAGAGTGCAGTTGTGGTGGAGCTCTGCTGCCCAGCTGAGTAAAACCACCATAAAGATATTTTAATGATAAGGGAGAGATCCATGATGATCATCTATGGAAGATTTTTACTTACTTATTTTTTAATCTTGTATGTTTGCTTTTTTCTTGCTCTTTTCCTCTAGTACATTGTAATTCCTATGGCTTTTAATCATTGTAATGAGGGCTGAAATTTACCAAAAAGTATCATGATGTATTCTGATGTATACAGTAGGGATGTTGGGGTAAATGTTCTGCAGATGATTCTGGACTAATTATCTTATTTTTACCATGATGATATTGACTAGCAGCATATTTTAATGATATGGGAGAGATCTATGCTGGTTATCTATTGAAGTAAAAATATTTTTTATCTGGTATATTTGCTTTTTTCTTGCTCTTTCCTCTAGTACATTGTAACTCCTATGGCTTTTGATCATTGTAATGAAAGCTGAAATTTACCAAAAAGTATCATGATGTATTGTGATGTATGCGGTAGGGATGTTGGGGTAAATGTTCTGCAGATGATTCTGGACTAATTATCTTATTTGCACTGTATGCTTCTGAGACCTTTCACGTCTTTCAGTTTCACCTTCCAGTTGCTTAATTTGAAGTTTTACTTTTATCTTGTATTTTGCAGAAGGAGTTTTAGGCCCACAAGTTATTAGAAAAGCAGTGGGCCAAGGACTCTGACTATGTGTAAAAACAACACAGAAAATGACACTGATACATAAGAAACACAAATTTTGTACTTATATATGCTGGAAAAGCTGTATGAGGAACTTTACTCAGAATGCAGGTTTTAGAGATTATTTTAATTACAGCAGCGTCTGTCAGCAAGTCTAAAGCAATTTCTTGTGAAAACAGTGATTATTTTTTGGGGTGTATGTGGGCATATTTGCATTTTTATAAAGATGAAACTGTGATGTTTCACCTAGTATGTATACATGTATGTGAATCAATATCTAGATGCTGGATGTGGCTTAGTGATGTATGGAAAGCCTTGTGCTATCTATTGTTTCATTCAGGGTTCAAGTGAGGTGTCTGTCTTAAGTTTTAATCATTCATGGTTATAGAAACGTTTAAAGGTAAATTAGAAAGCTCTCTTTTGTTTCCTTTTGCAGTCTCTTAATTTCCTAAGGTAGTTAAATGACCACTCTCACTTGTTCACCAGTGGTACAAATACCCATTGATTTACCAGTATTTTTTAACATATAAGAAGACAAAAGGGAAACATTTTCTCAAAAGTGTTTGCGTGCATGACCATTAGTGCAATTTAGTTTTGTTTTGCCATATTTCTAAGTGAAATAACTGATTAAAGATTTTCAGACTCTGCAGGAGCACTTAGGATATGTGTATTCTTGTGTAACTTAAAAGGTGTAGACATTGCTGATTTTAATATCTTTGATCTGTTTTTTTTATTCAATTTCAGGGAAGACTCTTTGGATATAATAATTTAATGACATAGTACTTTGTCATTTGCCAGGATGATCCCCAGATAATAGGGAATGTCAAAGCACTGCTTTGTCCTGCAGTGCATGATATACATGTACACTTTTGTGAAAGAATGCCGAATATATGCATCATACTGGTTAATTTTAGTAGTTTTGCAAGACCCAGCAAATGTCTTAATCACATCTCAGAATGTCAAAAAAATAAACAGAATCAAATTCTCCTATTATACACACACTTCTATCTATTAAATAAAACCCATTATATAAATACTTTTAGCATTTTTTGTTCTTTACTATTACTTTGGAATGCTGGATAAACACCCATGGGAAAAATTCTGTCCATTCTTTATGGTATCAGGAGACGCAGATAAACCCACTGCTATATTTACTGGAAAACCTCTTCAAGGTATTTGCATCCAAGCCTAGTTGATGTAATTCTGCAGGCACCACAAATGTCAAAGACCCAAGAAAAGGCAAACAGTACAAAGTTTGTCCAACCAACTACCTGTATTAGAACCAGTGTCACCAAAATAGCTTGAAGGGTGTTAGCAATTGGTGACTTCTCACTGAGAAGCACTGAGGCACCCATTTTCTGTTGAGACAATCTAGAGAGGTTTGCTGCCTGCTGGGGTCCTGCACTTGTGATATCACAAAGAGACTACCAAGCCTTGTAAAGACAGAGGACTAGCATTCATTCCTACTGTCATGGTTTATGTTGACAGCATGATGATGTTTTAGTTGTTGCAGAGTAGCGCTCATACTAAGCCAAGGACTTTTCAGCTTCTCATACCACTCATATCACAGAGGCTGGGGGTGCACAAGATGTTCAGAGTGGAAAAAAAACAAGACAGATGACCCCAACTGGCCATTCATATCATGTGATCTCATGCTGAACAACTATATGGGGTGGCTGGATGGTGTGGAGGGCACCGCTGCTCGTGGCTGGGATGGGCATCGGTCAGCGGCTGGTGAGCAATTGCATTTTGCATCACTTGCTTTGTACATTATTATTATTATTATCATTTCTCTCTATATTAGACTGTCTATCTCAACCCACAAGCTTTTACTTTTTTTTTTTTCTTTACTTTTTTTGTTTTTCTTCCAGTTCTCTCCCTCAGCAAACGTCATTGTGGTGCTTATCTGCCTGCTGGGTTAAACCACAGTGCCTGCTCTTTCACATATCGTTGACAGGGACTGCAATGAGGAGACTCCAAAATACCAAAAAGGACTTTATGTCCCTCAGACAGATAGGGAACACAAGTAATGTTCTCTTGTATTCTCCAAGTTGAAGACTGGAACCCAAGAAGAAGGAGATGAAAACATCAGATGAATGGCTGGCCATGTGGCTGGTGCCGTGCTCAGCATTTTGGGTTCTGTGATCTCAGATGCATATTTGAGAGACCAGGCATGTTGACACTGGATGGGGTGCACCTGACAAGATGGGGCAAGAGTGTTCTGGGCAGCAAGGGGGCTGGACTTATTAGCAGAGCTTTAAAAGAGAAGGACCTGGCAACGTTGACACTTTAGGAAGCAACAGGCAAATACCTGTGAATTGTGCCAGATGAATTAGGGATTGTTCTTCTAAAACAGGAACGCGGCTGATAGCCCAGGTGAAGTGCTTCTACACTAATGCATACAGCATGGGAAACAAGCAGGAGGAGTTGCAAGCCATAGCACAATTAGGAAACTATGAGCTAATTGATATTATGGAAATGTGGTGAGATGAATCACATAACTGGAACACTGGAATTGGCTGCAGAAGCGGTGGACAGGGAAGGAGGTTGCCCTCTTTTTTAAGAAATTGATAGACTGCAAAGAGCTACCACTGAGAAAGAGCCATGGACAGGTTGAGCACTTGTGGGTAAAAGTTAAGGACTGGACCATTAAAGGACACTTTGTGGTTGGGGTCTGCTACAGGCTGCCTGATCAAGGGGAGCCTGTTGATAAGGTCTTCCTACTTCAACTACAAGAGGCATAATAGGCGCTCATCCTCATGGGAGATTTCAACCACCTGGAAGCATGCTGGGAAAGCTACACAGCAGGCTGTAAGCAGGAGACTCCTGGAGGGCATCAAGGATAACTTCCTGGTCCAGGTATGAGACAAGCCAACCATAGGAGAAAGACCTATTTCTTCTGTATATACTGGACCTAGTGCTCATTAAAGAGTTTAAAACTGGAGACAGACTGAGCTGCAGTGACCATGCCCTAGTTAAGTTTATGATCTGGAGGAACATGGGCTTGGCAAAGAGCAAAGTTAGGATCCCTGAGCTTTATGAGAGCAAACTTCCAACTGTTTAAAGAATTAGGGAATGAGGTCCCCTGAGACACTGTTCCTATGGACAGAGGATCTGATCAGAGCTGGTAACTCTTTCATGACACTTCTCTTAGAGCACAGGAGCTCTCCATATGTGAGAAATCAATCAGAGAAGGCAGGAAACTGGCATGGCTGAGAAAGCACTCAGTGGTCAAACTGAGGTCTAAGTAGCAAATGCACTGGCAGTGGAAGCAGGGACATGTGGCATGGAAGAGTAGAGGGATCCCATTCAGATGTGTAGGGGTGAGATCAGGAAAGCCAAGGCACAGATGGTAATAAACTTGGCAAGGGATGCAAGGAATAAAAAGAAGGGATTCTGCAGGTACACTGTGCAGAAAAGAATACATTCTTTCTCCTATGAAAAAAGGCTGAGAGAGCTGGAAATGTTCAGCCTGAAGAGAAGGCTCCCTTTAAGTAAGGGGGCTTATAAAAAAGATGGAAAACTGCTGTCTCATGATGAGCTTTTTTTCCTCCACAATCCCAAGTCCTTCTAGACAGGGCTGCTATCAATGAGTTCTTCTCCCAGTCTATACTCATGTCTGGGATTTTCCTGACCCAGGTGCAGTGCCTTGCACTTGAATTTTTTGAACCTTACTGAGTTCATGTGGTCCCACTTCTCAAGTGTGTCCAGGTCCCCTTGGATAACATCACTTTCTTCTTGTATTGACTGCACCACTCAGCATGGTGTCCTCTGCTTGCTGAGGGTACACTTGCTGAGGGTACACTCAATTACACTATGTTGTTGATAATTATTTTAAATAACACCACTCCCAAGATGGATCCCTGAGTGACACCACTCATCACTGGCCATTGACCACAACAATCTGTATATGGCCCTCCAGTCAATTCCTTATCCACAGAATGGTCCACCCTTCAAACTCATCTCTCTCCAGTTTGGAGATTGGGATGCCAAATATCCCTTTGGCCAGCTTGGGTCAGCTGTCCTGGATGTGTCCTCTCCAAGCTTCTTTTGCACCCCCAGCCTCCTCGCTGGCAGAGTGGTATGAAAAACTGAAAAGTCTTTGGCTTAGCATAGGCACTGCTCTGCAACAACTAAAATATCAGTGTATCAACATTATTTTTCTCTTAAATCCAAAACATGGCAACATACCAGACACAATGCAGAAAATTAACTCTACCTTAGCTGAAACCAGGCCAAAAGTCAGTAAAAGAGCTAGTTTTTCTGGTGTTTTTATTTTATTTTATTTTATTTTATTTTATTTTATTTTATTTTATTTGTGTAGTTGGTTGGTTGGTTGTTTTTTGCATGTTTGTTTTGTTTGCTTGTTTGGTTGTTATTACTATTATAGTACATATATATCTAAAATATAAGGTTTCTGTCTACTCTCACCATTAAGAAAAAGGAGATGAGTAACTGTCTAACATTAAAATAGCTAAAGGTTAGTGAGTTATATTAATGATAAGTAAAATGTTCAATGTAATGCAGAAGGGCAGACAGAAGTCTAGCAGTGCTGTGTTCTAGAATCCTGCCTTTTAAACACACACAGACAAGACGTGCATTTTCATGTGCAAGACATTAAATGGATCTCCTTCAGTAAATGAATAAAATATGGCATTTATTAATACTCTTCATGACACAATATATAACAATAAAAATGGGAGTGGGGTCTGATTATCCATCGAAGTCATTATCCAAATGTGGATTAATTTCTCCTCAGTCGTACAGGCAGATTGAAATGGTTTACCTTTATGCCTACTCTTAAGTAACATTCATTTAAACATATCATATGCTTAACTACTTTCCTCATGATTATTCAGCAGGGTCAATATATTTAAGAATTTGTGCTTCGCTGTGTGCATTCAGTGTCAAGTACCTTTTTGGTGGAAGAAAGCTCTTAAATTATATTTCATTTCAGTTTGGTAACATATCTTCACAAAGGGGTCAAAATTATTGAAGTTGTTGTTGAAGACTGTAAGAATGGCATCCAATCCAAAGGAACTGGCATCCTTTAGTGATGATTGCTAAGTTTTATGTTGTAGAACTGTAAAAATTCTTGGTATTGTTGAAGTAACCATTAATAATCCATCCCTCCTCCAGAATGAATGCCCATCAGATTTTTTAAATTGAACTAAACAAAGCTTTATATATGAATTTCCTTTCCCCATCTACCTTGTACACGGAAATTATGAATCAATTTCTTTTATTTTCTTGGAAAAACAGTAACTGTGAAGTAGTATCATTTCTGCATGCTCATAGCACTAATCACCATTCCATTAGATAGGAGTACACATTCTGTTACATCATTATACTGTTTCAAAAATTTTATGTTCTTATTTGTAGAGAAGAAGCATAGAAATATCCACAGCTTTCAAAGTAAACAACCTCATGCTATAGGTTAAATTAATTCTCATGCTTAAATATGCCACTAGATCAATGACAGCAGGATAAAACCTCTTCACAGAGTTTTTCATCACTGAGAGCATCTAGACGAGAAATTTGTCTCTGAAGACGTTATTATAAAAACTTGCTAGACTGTATTTTTTAGTGCTCCATTAAGTACAAATGAAAAAAAAAAAAAAAAAAAGTAGTGAGATTGAAGCAAATTTTTGTGAACTTTTCACAAATTTCTCCAAATACTTTACAGATTCTCTCAGTATACATTCAGTTTTCAAATGGCTTGAAGAAAGTCTGGAGGTTACATTTCAATTGCTTTGATCATTTGCTTTATAAACATTCCATTTTTATTTTCCTAGAAGGAGAAGAAAATGAAGAGAGCAAAGATTTATGTCATTGAGTGTCATAGCTGATTACCTCTAGAACTGAGAAGAATGCAATTTTTATGACTTTTTATTTAAAACTAAGCTATTTTTCATAAGCAAATATAGCCAGACCAGACAGCTTTAACTTTTAAGAATATATAGTACACTCTGGTATATATAAATATACCATATATATATAAGTATATAAATATAATATAAATCTGGTATAAAGTTATGATATGTTTTTAGAATCAGTGATTTCCTAAATAAAACATTCAGCACAATTCTTGAAAGTATAATATTTTTGTTGTAATTTGCAATGATATTAGGACAATAGTTTTTTTAGTAAGATGCAGGCACTATGCACCATTTGAAAGTTCCATTTGCTGATAATTTTCTTCTAGGGAAGCAATTTATGCTTACTCTATGAAGCCAAAATATATTTTTTATGAAATTTCAAGAAAGCGACCTATTGTTCCAGTCAGAGAAATGAAGTTGCATGGAAAATTAAATATGTGAAGAATGTGTAGAAGAGCTAATGAAATTCAAGGATCAGTGATGTTAAAACGATATGTAATAATTGTGTGTCCAGCATGCATTTTTATTTTCATTTTGTAAGATGGACAGAAATAGTCATATTTGCATTATAAAGATTACCTGTGCATGACCAAAACAAGCAATGACCTATGGATTTCCTGCTGGATGCCTACCTGTATGTGCAGTCTAAGAAGATGCTCTCAAAATAAATAAATAAATAAATAAATTATATGACTGATGAATTATTTCTCCTTGAATCCACTTCTGAACAAGGCACATTCACATTCTTTGGAACAGCTGAGCAGGGTAGTATATGAAAAGGAAGACCCATCCCCAAATGTGTCAACAGGAGAGCAAGAAGGTAAAAATGTGCCTATGCAGCTGGTGCCAGTGGGACAAAGATGCATGCACAGTGCTTAGTTCACAGTCTTCAACATCTTATGTCCTGAAACCATGATGTCCAAGAACTGGGCACAGCAAAATATTCACAGTGAAGCAATGAGTGTTGCAGACAAATTTTGGGAGTAAGTACGGGGGTGGGGGGAGGGGGAAGGGGAGGATGGGGAGGGTGAGACAGGACACAATGACTGTTATTTTTTAAATAGAAAGTTAGTTTGTTAAATAGAGAATCTCATATTACAAAACAAAACAAAAACCAACAAAAAAAAATCAAAAACCCAAACCAACCAACCAAACAAAAAACAATAAAAACCCAAAGCAGATAAGGCTGATTCCCTGGTTACAATGCCTCCATTTTCTAGTTTCTCTTTTCTCTGAAACCTCATTAAGAGACTCCTTACTTGCTGTAGTCATTATGTTTCCCTGCAGGAAGCAAGGAAATTCCAGTGTCACCTACCACTGAGCAAAATAGAAAGCCAAAGCAGAAAACAGTTAATGGAATCCCAAGGTTTAATCTAACACAAATCTGCACTGCAAATTGGTAAAACTGTGCTGCAAGTTAGCAACAAAGTCCCCATAACTTTGAGATGCAATGGAGCTTTGAAGCAGAACACACTTAAGTTTATCTTAATTATTCTGACTGGCTTTCAGCTAGCTCTGGTTGCTGTGCATGTTTGCTCTCAGCAAAGAATATGTGAGGTATTTCCCCCTATTGCCAGGCTCCAGAAAATTGCCAGGCCCCACTGCTTGGGGAAAGCAATGTCGGTGCCTGTAATCTTGGAAATTTGAAGCAGGTTGAAAACTGCTGTGTGATAATCTACTTTTCAGTGTTTTTGGCTCTCCCTGTCTGAAAAGTTCTAGTGTTGGCATCAACCCTTGAAGAGAGAAACCTGATTTGGCCAGAGTTTCGAAGCAGGTCTATACACCACCTTCTTTTAAAGAGTACACATGAAAAACATGGAAGTATTGTCAGTCTCCGTAACCAGCTTACATTTGACCACAAAAAGAGAAAATAACCTACTGAATGAAGAGGTTTAAAAGATAAGTACTTATAACAAACTTCTGCCTTGTTCGCATATCCCGTCAGAACGGCCTCCTTTGAATTTGGATAAATCTCAACTTTTAACAGTTTGTTATGTTACAGTCAACTTTATAATCCCATCTGGATTTTTTAGGAAACTTTTTTTTTTTTTTTTTTTTTTTCTCTGCTACCTCTGAGGCCTGAGTCTGTACATTAGTCCTGGTCTTTCTTCTTTTCTGTAGGTTTCATCCTTACTAAATTTTTCCCTCTCTCTCTCTGAGTGCTGTTCTGCTTTAGGAAAGTTTCTGCTATGTGTATTTTTTTTACTTCTAAAGAAGAGCAAATATCTACCTTCTTCCATGAAAATTTTCCAAAAAAGCAGGTAGCAAGCACCACCAACTAAAACAGCAAACCTCCTTTCTGTTGTCCTTCACTCTTTATGCAGCAACATACAGCAAAATAATGAGCAATACATTATCACTTGTAGCCTGCTTTTTCTCACTTGTATTGGGTCTGGCTGGGAGGGAGTTAACTTTCCCTGCAGCAGCCCATACACTTCTGTGCTCTGCACTTGTAGCTAGAACAGCACTGGTATTGTGTCTATTGCTGAGCTGTGTTGGCACAGCATCAAGACTCCCTCCAAATGCCCTAGAGCTAGTAGGCTGGGGGTGGGCAAGAAGCAGGGAGGGGTCATCACCAGGGCAGCTGACCTAAACCAACCAAAGGGATATTCCATACTGTATGGTGCCACACTCAGCAGTAAGAGGTGGGAAAGGGGAAAGAGGTGGGGTTCTTGTTATGAAGAAGTCTGTCTTCCCAAACAGCTGTTACATGTATTGAGGCCTTGCTTCCTAGGATGTGGCCAAACATCTCTCATTGATGGGAAATAGAGAAAAAAAAAATTTTTCTCTCTGTGCTTCTGTGCAGCCTTTGCTCTTTTTATTTTTATTTTTATTTTATTATTTTTATTTTTTTTCCACTCTTCCCTTTAATTAAATTATTCTTATCTCAACCTTTTTTCTTTCCAGCACACTTTCTTCTCCCTTTTCTTCTGAGGAGAAAGAGTGAGAGAGCAGTTGTGGTGCAATTTAGCTGCCCCCAGCAAGGTAAAACCACCGCACTCACCTCAGCATCAGAATACTTTTCTTTTTTCTTTTTTCTTTTTTTTTTTTTTTCAGTTCAGTGCAGAATAGCTAAAACATATTATTTAAAATACTTAAATATGTCATTGATAAAGTTGTTTTTTTTTTGTTTGTTTTGTTTTGTTTTGTTGTTTTTTTACAAGTTGAAATATGAATGGTGTTTTTTCTCCACACCACCTGTTTATAAGAGGATCCTGAAATAGTGAATTTTTGACTTTTTCACAAGAACTCACAGGACATGAGAATTCAGGTAATCAAAACAGCTATACCATAGAGAAATAAAATGCATTTCAATATTAAATTGAATATATTTCATATGAGATGACTTGTAGTCCATTATACAAGCCCTCATTTCACAAATTCCCATAGATTGAAATAATTTAAATATTCCTACTTCTCACTCACACACAAGCTATTCATAAAATGTAATCTATTCAGGCAGGATAGGCATTGGGTTAGAAAAATGGTTGCTTATTTTTAGACTTCATCTTGTATTCTTGCAAGAGCCTGAGAGCTGCAGTTACCTTAATTGGATGTGATTTTTCTGGTTACTGATATTCTGAGCAGGCTGGTAGCTTCAGCATTTTCTGTCATGACGTCCTATTGACATATTTTAAAAAGGACAGCACTGATATGGGGGGTAGGGGCTGAGGGGTGAGCAAAAAGGGTTGGAAATTAGCTACTAATACCAAGAAAACATAGATTACGGGGGAAAGCTCCTCGTCCTAAGAATTTTTACACCCTGAAAGCAGAATCAGTTAAAACATATTCCTATTGAGGAGTCTTCTTCTTGCTAAGCCTTATATTCTCAGATTATTATGAGCATAGAATTCCTACCAACCCAAACACAGCTACTAAAGAATGTAAATTCCATATTACATGTTGATAATGTGAAAAACACTTAACCTGGACATGGAAAGTTTGTGGGGAAAAAAAAAAAAAAAAAAAAAAGTCTACTATTTCCCTCACTGGAAAGCCACAATTTCACTGGGTGCTAGTAGTTACTGAAAAATGTTTAACAGGTATAGAGACATGTTTGAAGGATTCTGCCACCCAGTCTTTGTTGCTATAGTAGCTATATCTCAGTAGTATAATTTTTTGCGTACATATACGTCAGGGGAGTTGGAACTAGATGGTTTTTAATGTCCCTTCTAACTCAAACCATTCTATAATTCTATGTTACTATGGTTCCATGATTCTATGATTTTGTGATTCTATGATATTTTGTATACGTATGGATGAAACCATGAAGAATGGTGCTTGTTTTTCCTGTGAAAAAGCACTAATATTTTTAATAGTTCTATACTAATAGAGTTGATGCCGTTGTCTAAAATTAATCAACAGACAGGACAGAAATCAATAGTTGTGAAACAACAGCCCTGCAACACACACACACACACACACACACGAGGATTGTGCTACCACTGCAAAGAGGCATCATTCTTTTTTCCTCTGTTTATAGCTAAGTCTATAAATTTTATATGTCATGTTTGATGGTAGGTGATGTCTTTAACATTATTATTGAAGTCTTTAGAGTGGATTCTGATCACAGATAATCTGGTGAACATCTGGCATAATTCTACAGAGGATCTTCTGTGTCATTCTAATTTATATTGGTGTCACAACTATGAAAAAAGCAACAGGTTTGAGCTGGCTTCAATTCACATATTCTTTCCCATTGGCTGGGAACACCCAGTATTTTGACAGTGAGCGTATTGAGATCATTAATGTGAATCACATTTGTATTGTATATACAGTATATTGTACTGTATATTACAATGATTTATTCTGGTAAGTATACTTGTACCATGATTTCAGTACGTTGATGCTTCACTCTATGAAATCAAAATGCTGTGTTATGTCAAGTATCTACAAATAAGTAAATATGATATTAAACTTTAAACCCTCCTCATGTGGAATATCTTAAAAGAATCTTGTCAAAGAGTATTGGATTCCAATAATATGTTCACAGAAAAGTGAGTTTCTGATGAAGTGATGAGAGGTTTCATGTTCTTACTTATATTCATCCCATTTGACTAGAAAAATTTCTTGAACTTTTATATATCCACTATATTCTTCCCTGTTCATTTATTGACAGCTCAAGACACAGTTTTTTAAAAACTATGTGAACAAGCATTAAAGGTTAATTTAAAAAAGTTGTTCAGATTGGGCAAATGAATCAGAGAATAATAAAGATTTTTTTTCTCTAATATCAACCACACAATCCTGATATTTGAAAAATAGAATAAACAGATCTCTGTGAACTTGCAGTTCTGTCAGAATGTAAATACTTTTCCATTGAAGGATAACATATCTTGTTACTTTCAATGCATTTTGTCTTCCTAAAATCTGCACCACTTTTAAACACTAACTAATTAGTCATGTTAACATTGCAGGGATTAAGTTCCGAGCATCTGAAGGAAAATGCATTGTTAAGTCTTGCAAATATAATTGCTGTAATCACATTGCTAGCTATGCTTAAGTCTTTCTGTAATTTTTAAGGCATAGCTAATTCAGCCTTTCCTTTCCTTTCCTTTCCTTTCCTTTCCTTTCCTTTCCTTTCCTTTCCTTTCCTTTCCTTTCCTTTCCTTTCCTTTCCTTTCCTTTCCTTTCCTTTCCTTTCCTTTCCTTTCCTTTCCTTTCCTTTCCTTTCCTTTCCTTTCCTTTCCTTTCCTTTCCTTTCCTTTCCTTTCCTTTCCTTTCCTTTCCTTTCCTTTCCTTTCCTTTCCTTTCCTTTCCTTTCCTTTCCTTTCCTTTCCTTTCCTTTCCTTTCCTTTCCTCTTTTCTCCAGATTTTGGGATTAAGTTCTGCATTGTTTCCAAAAATTGCCATGAATGGATGTCTTATAAAGAAGAGTAGAGCAGGTGTTTCTGATAGTTTCCTATTGTTGGCCTCTAAGTTTTCCAGCTGAATCTGGCTCACTATATGCCATGAGCTTGTTAAATTTTCTTTACAGTCACCCCATCTTTCTTCCTGTCATGGAAGAAAGTAGGAGCTGTTTTTGTTTCCAACTGGTGTCATCCTTCAGCTTTGCAAGATTATCTTCTGAATTTCTTGAAAATTTCCCTATATGCTTCCAGAGAATCCTGTGCATGCCTTACATCTTGCTGTGCAGTGAATGGTGTTTTCCTTTATTCGAACCTGATAAATTTTGCATCAAAGTCTAGCTTCAGTAATGAGTTGGAGTATGTTAAATAGGTTGCCAAAGGGTCCTCCCTCTCATAAAACATTGCTGACACAACCCCATATTTCACACTGCAAATGTTACATTTCCAGTGTTAAAAAATAGTGTATACCAGCAAGTAATTACACGAGCCCCACTCAAAACTATTTTTGGAAATAACTAATATGTTTCAATAATCTTGAAGAACAACTGCTATGAGCTTGTATAGGACACAGGAATGAAGGCCATCAGTTGTCCTGGTTTCTTTTTCTGTGTTCCTTACATAGGCCACAAGATACTGCTGAATGGATATAATTTCTTCTCTCCTATTTGCCCTCTTGGTGAACCAACTCATGCTCTCCATATTCTAACTTTCTTAATATCCATCCTTCTGCTTAAGCTTTTCTTGTATTATTTTCTTGTTGTCTCATAAAACCCTACACAGCAGCCAGATTTTCATAAAACTAGCTGCATGCTTCCCAATGTGGATTAAATAATCAAAGCTGCTTTCATGCCTGGCAGGTCATGTTGATTATCTATAAGGCAAAAACAAAACAGAAAAATCAATTATTTCTCAAATGTCATACTCTTCATGAAATTTGTTAGTGAAATGAGCTCTAAGCACTAACCTGTAATAAAACAATATATATAGCTGTGATGTCACATGTTGTGTACAAAGATGAAAGAAAACAGTGTTTTCAGTTTTTATTTACATACATTAACCTGTTTTTGTCTATTCTTTTGTTTCATTAAGTGTTTGATTTATATTTAAGCAGTTTATAGCCTACTGTAGTGTGATGCAATATGTTTGATACACTACTGTGCATAATGTATTATTTGACATTATGTTTACTATAATATGTGAGGAAAAGTTATTTATTCATACAGTCACTTAAAAGAAAGTCTACCATTTCTGGAATAAAATCTAGCAATAAGTAATGTCAATTTTGCACATCCCTAAAATTAAAAATAAGTTCCTGTAACTTCAAGAAGATCAGGGTACATCAGCTATACTATAATTTAGCATAAACTGTCTTTTTGAAAGCTAAATGTTCTCTACAGGTTTCCACTTGAAAGTTAAACTTTTACCTTTTTCTATTTGGCAAGATGTTAAACAGAATATATATATATATATATATATATATATATATATATGTAATATATATAGAGAGAGAAAGAAACATTCATTCCAGTGATCACATCTTTGATGGGCTGTGTGGGCCTTTTAAGAAGCCTAATTCAAAACATTTTCATTGTTCTGTCTTTTCATCACCTTTTATTAAGAGAATTACTGTCTCAAGCTATCACATTTCTTAATATAAGAAGTAATAACCAAAGAGTTACATGAATCCCTGGTGATGTAAAACTGGCATAGGATTCCTACCTGAAATTATATAAATATTTTTACATATGAGATTACAGAAATATTGTAAAATTGTTATAAAACATTTTATAAGAAATTCCTGCATATATGTTGACATCTCTGCTGTGGGGATTTGTGATGCAGAGTGAGATTTATCTCTTTAAAAGCATATGTATATTACAAAATGAACAATGTCTGAGAAATGTTTAAACTTGTCCTTATAGTCAATGAAGAAATATACGTAGTTTCAGCACAGAAATCTTTTTATCTTAAGCTCTGCATGCTCAGATGAATCTCCTAGAAGTAACTTTTTTTTTTTTCTCCTTTGAATGTAAAGCAAGTCCCAAATAATTAGCTAGCTAGAAATGTCTATACTGCAGACTTGTAAAGTTGAATGAGGTGAGTCCTCACCCCAATGTACTGCAGAGGAGTGTAGATTAGCCATGAGGTATCATGAAATCCTATCCTTCTACAAGACAGGAAAATAGTGTAGTCTCTTCTGGAGGGTAATTTTGAACTGTAAACACATAGTCAGGAAAAAGCTTCTAACAATCTGTAAAACATTAATGAACAAGCTTTTCAGTTTGTTGACCGCCATGCATTTCTAATAGTATTGCATATAAGATGATGTGAGTATCCTTTGGTGGGTTAAGATTTCAAAACAAAGTTAAAAAGTTCCTGGAAGCACAACACAGCCCTGAGAAAGCAGTCTAGGAGGTTTCTGGAGAGCGTGGAAGATAGCTTCCTGACGCAGCTGGTTAGTGAGCCTACCAGGGGAGGTGCCCCGCTAGACCTTCTCTTCACAAACAGAGAAGGACTGGTGGAGGACGTGATCGTCGGGAGCTGTCTAGGGCAGAGTGACCACGCAATGGTGGAGTTCACTATTCTTGGCGAGGCCAGGAAGGGGACCAGTAAAACCGCTGTATTGGACTTTCGGAGGGCTGACTTTGAGCTGCTCAGGACACTGGTTGGTGGAGTCCCTTGGGAGGCGGTTCTGAAGGGCAGAGGGGTCCAGGAAGGCTGGGCGCTCTTCAAGAGGGAAGTCTTAATGGCACAGGAACGGTCTGTTCCCACGTGCCCAAAGACGAGCTGGCGGGGAAGAAGACCGGCCTGGCTCAACAGAGAATTGTGGCTTGATCTTAGGAGGAAAAAGAGGGTTTATAAGCTTTGGAAAAGTGGGCAGGCCACTAAGGAGGACTTTAAAGAAGTAGCGAGGCTGTGCAGGGACAAAATTAGGAAGGCCAAAGCTCATCTGGAGCTCAATCTGGCTACTGCCGTTAAAGATAACAAAAAACGTTTCTATAAATACATCAACACAAAAAGGAGGACTAAGGAGAATCTCCATCCTTTACTGGATGCGGGGGGAAACTTAGTTACAAGAGATGAGGAAAAGGCGGAGGTGCTCAATGCCTTCTTTGCCTCAGTCTTTAGCGGCAATACCGGATGTTCTCTGGATACCCAGTACCCTGAGCTGGTGGAAGGGGATGGGGAGCAGGATGTGGCCCTCATTATCCATGAAGAACTGGTTGGTGACCTACTACGGCACTTAGATGTGCACAAGTCGATGGGGCCAGATGGGATCCACCCAAGGGTACTGAGGGAACTGGCAGAGGAGCTGGCCAAGCCGCTGTCCATCATTTATCAACAGTCCTGGCTATCGGGGGAGGTCCCAATCGACTGGCGGCTAGCAAACGTGACGCCCATCTACAAGAAGGGCTGGAGGGCAGACCCGGGAAACTACAGGCCTGTCAGTTTGACCTCAGTGCCAGGAAAGCTCATGGAGCAGATCCTCCTGAGAGTCATCATGCAGCACTCGCAGGGGAAGCAGGCGATCAGGCCCAGTCAGCATGGCTTTATGAAAGGCAGGTCATGCCTGACGAACCTGATCTCCTTCTATGACAGAGTGACGCGCTGGGTGGATGAGGGAAAGGCTATGGATGTGGTCTACCTTGACTTCAGCAAGGCTTTTGACACCGTCTCCCACAGCATTCTCCTCAAGAAACTGGCTGCTCTTGGCTTGGACTGGCGCACGCTTCGTTGGGTTAGAAACTGGCTGGATAGCCGGGCCCAAAGAGTCGTGGTAAATGGAGCCAAGTCCAGTTGGAGGCCAGTCACTAGTTGCGTCCCCCAGGGCTCGGTGCTGGGGCCAGTCCTCTTTAATATCTTCATCGATGATCTGGACGAGGGCATCGAGTGCACCCTCAGTAAGTTCGCAGATGACACCAAGTTAGGTGCGTGTGTCGATCTGCTTGAGGGTAGGAAAGCTCTGCAGGAGGATCTGGATAGGCTGCACCGATGGGCTGAGGTCAACTGCATGAAGTTCAACAAGGCCAAGTGCCGGGTCCTGCACCCGGGGCGCAATAACCCCAAGCAGAGCTACAGGCTGGGAGAGGAATGGTTGGAGAGCTGCCAGGAAGAGAAGGACCTGGGAGTGATGGTGGATAGTCGGCTGAATATGAGCCAGCAGTGTGCTCAGGTGGCCAAGAAGGCCAACGGCATCCTGGCTTGTATCAGGAACAGTGTGACCAGCAGGGCTAGGGAGGTGATCGTCCCCCTGTACTCAGCTCTGGTGAGGCCGCACCTCGAGTACTGTGTTCAGTTTTGGGCCCCTTGCTACAAGAAGGACATCAAGGTGCTTGAGCGGGTGCAGAGAAGGGCGGCAAAGCTGGTGAGGGGCCTGGAGAACAAGTCCTACGAGGAGCGGCTGAGGGAGCTGGGCTTGTTCAGCCTGGAGAAGAGGAGGCTCAGGGGTGACCTTATTGCTCTTTTTGGGTACCTCAAGGGAGGCTGTAGCGAGGTGGGGGTTGGTCTGTTCTCCCACGTGCCTGGTGGCAGGACGAGGGGGAATGGGCTTAAGTTGAGCCAGGGGAGTTTTAGGTTAGATGTTAGGAAGAACTTCTTCACTGAAAGGGTTGTGAGGCACTGGAACAGGCTGCCCAGGGAAGTGGTGGAGTCACCGTCCCTGGAAGTCTTCAAAAGACGTTTAGATGTAGAGCTTAGGGATATGGTTTAGTGGAGGGCTGTTAGCGTTAGGTCAGAGGTTGGACTCGATGACCTTGAGGTCTCTTCCAACCTAGAAAATTCTGTGATTCTGTGATTCTGTAAAAATAAAAAGTGGGAGAGGAGAGGAGAGGAGAGGAGAGGAGAGGAGAGGAGAGGAGAGGAGAGGAGAGGAGAGGAGAGGAGAGGAGAGGAGAGGAGAGGAGAGGAGAGGAGAGGAGAGGAGAGGAGAGGAGAGGAGAGGAGAGGAGAGGAGAGGAGAGGAGAGGAGAGGAGAGGGGAGGGGAGGGGAGGGGAGGGGAGGGGAGGGGAGGGGAGGGGAGGGGAGGGGAGGGGAGGGGAGGGGAGGGGAGGGGAGGGGAGGGGAGGGGAGGGGAGGAGAGGAGAGGAGAGGAGAGGAGAGGAGAGGAGAGGAGAGGAGAGGAGAGACAAGATGAGAAGAGACTAGAGGAAGACAATTTTAGCAATACAGAACAATGTGACTCTGTAAACTCTAAACAATGGTGTTGAAGGTATCTCTGAGAGGAATAGTGGGCTCAGATGGTTCAGAAGGACTATGCAGTTAATTATACAAGTTAAAAACAAACAAACAAACAAAAAACAACTAAAATGCATGTGGTTTTTTTTTTGGTTTGGTTTGGTTTGGTTTTAGTCTCTAAAATTTTTGTTTTGGATCAAATGGGATTATTGACATTCACTTCTTAGTCCAACTAACATCTTGCAGGGCTCATATTTTAGTCTGAACTCATACAATGCTAGTATCATTCAGTTTAGCAGCAGGTGTTATTGACATATTTCTGTATGAGAAAGGTTTTAGGAAATTATCCCAGCTCATGATGTTACTGCTGCCAACTGCTGTACACAGCAGTTTCACCAGTGAGTGAGTCCCAGGTCACATCATTCATTATCAAGAGACTGTGTGGAGTGCAGAAGAGTTTTATGTCCTCCTCACCCTGGCTGACATAGGGATTTGGACTGATGCAAAGGATGACAGTCTTAGCATTTGATCCTGGTTTTCTGCATTGACCTGGCCACATCTATAAGCAACAGAACACACTAAGCCTAACTGGACAGAAGAAGCCTGGAGCATGCCAGCCAAACTGTAAGGAAATTTAGAAGTTTTGTGTCATCTTTATGTATGAATCTTCTTTGTGTGAAAACCCTCAGATGCTAATAGGGATTTACACCTTAATGCTTACTTGCTACTACTTTTCTTTTATATTTACAAGGGACTCCTTGAAGATACAAGGATCTTTAATTTAATTTTATTTTATTAAATTTAATATATGTTCAGTTCTTCCACTATTTTCATAGGCTTTCTGGCTCATCCAAACATTATTATTGTTGTTGTTGTTGTTGTTGTTATTGCTTCCAGTTGCTCAACACGTTTCTCTTTCTTCTGGTGAGGTTAGCATTTTAGGCCAGCTTACTTGTTCAGATGGACAGAAGGGTTCTCTTATCCACAGAAACCTGTCTTTTTAAAACCAAACTGCCAAAGCTATACTGCAACTAAAAATGCCTCATCTAGCAGAGGACCACAACTATACCAGAGGAAAACATCTTTCATATACAAATGTATCTGTGGAAGAGTGGGATACAATTTGATCATGGTGAAACTTTGGAGCTGTAGTAGCCCTAATTATTCATGTCTCATATAGTTGTAATCAGATTTTATCATATAATTCAAACTGAACCTTTTAAATCCTTTCTTAAAATGCCTCCATGGAAAATGTAACATTGTATGGGAATTGATGCTGTTAATTTGTCTAAATATTCTTCACTCTGAGCCATTACTAAATGTATAGACTGGAAGCAATATAGATACAAGGGTAGAAGTGATAGATTAAACAGGTTAGTGAAAAAGCTACTTTCAGAAGTGATGAGCCAGTGTTTAAACATTATTAAAAAATAAAGTTCTTGCAGCAAAATTTTAAGTGTCATAATAATTCATATTTATTTCAGCACTGGGATAGAAACCCTTAGTATATGGAACAAATAGAAAGTGCATAAGTAATAGAACAATAATTAATAACTGTAGAACATAGTTTGCTTTAAAGAGATTTTATGGCAAACTCAGTTCCAGAAGGATCTTAATTTACAACATAGCTGTTTCAAATGGGTGCATTAAATAATTCTACCAATGCTTTCTTAACCCACCAAGGACTAACAGTAAACAAAACTGCTCCAGTACAGGTCCCCCATGGGCGGCAGTTCCCCTCTCCTACTCCTGCATGGGCTCCTCTCCACGGGCTGCAGCTCCAGCCCAGGGCCTGCCCCTGCGGGGGCTCTCCGTGGGCCGCAGCCTCCTCCAGGCCACATCCACCTGCTCCACCGGGGGCTCCTCCAGGGGCTGCAGCGTGGATATCTGCTCCGTGCGGGACCCATGGGCTGCAGGGGGACAGCCTGCTCCACCAGGGGCCTCTCCACAGGCCACAAGGGAATTTGTGCTGTGTGCCTGGGGCACCTCCTGCCCTCCTTCTGCACTGCACTTGCGGTCTGCAGGACTGGTTCTCACTGCTCACTCTTCCAGCTGCTGTTACGCAGCATTTATTTTTTTTCCCCTTTTTTAAATCTGGTCTCACAGAGGTGCAAACAACATTGCTTATTGGCTCAGCTTTGGGCAGTGGCAGACAGACCCCTTTGGAGCTGGCTGAAACTGGCCCTTATTTAACATGGGGCAGCTTCTGTACTCTCCTCACAGAATCCACCTCTGTAGACCCCTGCTAACATAACTTTACCATGTTAACCAACTGCACCTATGGGTCTACAGTCTGTTAAATATGTTACAAAAACACTTTGTCCTCTGGAATGCACTACTTCTAAGAAAAGCATGTTTTCAGAATGTTTGCTGTGGATTGCTGTCAGCAAGGTTAGAGGTAACATTTAAGGGACACCCTCTTAAAGTACTCTATGTACTTTTCTTGCAATTGCATATTCATTCAGAAGTGTATTTTATTAATAACTTGAATTTAGGAACTCTGTTCAAAAAGTAAAATATGCTGTCAGTGTCAGGTCCATGTTACAAACTAACAACATAATTTCCTTCAAGATCAGGACTGAGTCTATCCCAGCACAAAGGTGAGTTACTTCATGTTTATATAGGAGTATCACTTTGTGAGACACGGAGAGTACAGGGGGCAATCTAACATTAAACATGAGTTTCTTCTTACCTATCTTAGCTTAGCTATCCAAGTTCCTTGTACACTCTGGAGAGAGAGGCCTCTGTGGCAGTTCACGCCAGCCTAAGAAAACTGGTCAAGATGAAAGGAATAATTAGCTCTCTGGAGGATGCCTGCCTATCTGCACTTACAAAAGAGGATGTCTAGTCCTAGGTGCTTAGTCTTGGACAGTTAACTCCTAGATATTCAAAGCCAGATAACAAAATTTCTCCTCAGAAGTAGTGAAATATTTTTTGCTCTTTTTATCCCTTTATTCTCCTTATTTTCCCCCTCTAACTCTTTCAAGAACACTGTTAATCAGCTATTCAAAGTTTGATTCTTCCTTGCTGATGGACATTGCAGCTTCTTTACTCTAGTTTGACTTCCATTTCATTTTCATTTTCCTGTCTTTTTATTTTAGAGATTCTTCATTTCAAACATGGTCTAGGGAAATAATAAAAGAGTAACTGCAAGAGATCTTTTTTTTTTTTTTTTTTTTTTTTTTTTTTTTTTCAGTCTCTCCTTTTATTTTTGTTTGTTTGTTTTGTTTTGTTTTGTTTTCTTGCATTGCTGTTTTCAACCACAGAGGCTTTGACTGGCTCTAATATTCAGGGTGTGTTCATCTCTGTTTCAGTGTTTTCCTGCAGCATAGCAACAATCTGACCTTAGTCTGTAACTGTTTTATAAAGGGTAGATGCAATAGATTAAACAGATTTTTATAAACAGCAATAATAATAATAAAAAAATAATATGTAACTTTTCAAATACTGAGTCTTCTCAGTATTTAAAGAGTGGCAGGAATATGACTGCCTAACCCATTCATATATTTTCAAGCCACTTTTCATATAAACTGCTGTTTTGTTTCCCTTAGTGTTGAATTCTCATGTGTCCCATGTATGATAATCTGAGCATTGCGGGTTCTTGCTCAAAAGGCATTCTTTTAAGCATGCTGTTGACCATGTAGCAAATCTTCCAGTTAGATTTCTGGCTGTAAGTCAGAATGCTAATATATGTATGCATCCATGCTTTAATGAGACCTAAGATGATTATTTCATTAGGTGAATTAGTTGTTCTAGTTCATGACTCCATAAGTTAAACAAACAAGTCTGTTTTTTTTTTGTTGTTGTTGTTGTTTGTTTGTTTGTTTGTTTTAATTGTGTTTTGGATAGTAGTAGTAGTTTTTTTAACTACTTTCTACGTAGCATTAAAAAGGAATATGTTTCTTTTGCCCTATAGGCTTGATTATAAATAATTTATTTCTTGGTGTGTTCTGATGAAAAAATCCACAGGATTCATCAGATTCATCAACATATTTAACCTAAGAATGTAAGAAATACAATAACATGACTTTGTGTTTCTCTGTTTCAAGTTTAGTTTCACTGAAGCTTGTCGACACATTCTTACACAAAGTATATTGTTGGCAAATATCCATGCTAGTATTATTAAGTTCATATGTTGACAGATGATTTTGATTTCTTTTTAGTTAAATTTCTGATCCATAACTTTTAAGAGTGAACAAAGTGATAAAGACAATCTTAAACAAACTAAAGCAACATAAATGGCTGACAAAACAAAAATCTCATCTAACCATGAAATGGCCACCTAAAAATGCTATTTGTATATAAAGATTATAATACAGTTCAAAGAAAATTGAATTAACCTAATTCTTTAAGTCATGGTATGTAGGCATTTTCCCCATTTCCCATGCATTTTCTCATTTGTTGGATTGCCTTCACTTTCCTGTTTTCTGAGATATATTTATCACACTATTTATTTTAGATTTGTGTCTATATATCTTCCCTGAAGACCTTTTTTCTTTTTTCATTTTTTTCTTTTCCTTTCTCATTCCACTTTTAGGTTCTTGTTATGAGTACTATAGAGGTTGTGATACCAGCCTTTGATGATGAATTCAGAAATTCATTTCAAAAAAAAAAAAAAAAAAAAAAAGCATTAAAAGCATAAGCTGAAGGATCAATAGATCAATGCAATTATGTGTCACCAGTGATGGTGACTTACAGTGAGTGTCAGTGAGTTATTTATTGCAAACTGTTTCCAGATCACTTATGTATTGTTCAGTTTTCTACATCACTAGTGCTTGTCTTACATTTATGTTCATGACTTTTTGATTTCAAATACTCAACAAAATGTCTTACTTTTCTGAAAGTAGTAAAATAAGTTATTTCATTATTTTTTTTCCTTGCATATTGAGGCAGTTTATTTGGCATTACCCAGTAATGATTTGTAACTTATCTCGCTATTGAACTATTTCAGTTTTCTTAGGATTTGAGATTATTTCATTCTTTGCCATAACACTGGTTTACTATTCCAGCTAGTACCTCTGCTTTTCTCTCTGATCAATAAGGAAATTCTTGTAGAAGTGCAATATTATTTTCAAGAATAAGCTTACAGCAAATTTTATTTATTTATTTTTGGACTGGTTGACATCTCTTGCACTACGATTTTTTGCAAGTCCTATGAGCTGACAAGATAGAGAACTTACAGGGCTGAATTATTGCAGGTCATAAGCACAATCCTACTAAAATTACAGATGAATGATTATATCCTATCTAAGAACTACCTTCTGCTGCTTTTCCCTCATTAATGAATGGATAAGCAATTCAGATTAGTTTTGGAGTATGAAACAATATTTTACAGATGTGCAATTATACCAGCAATTATGTGAAATAAAATCTGTTGCAAAAGGGAAGCATCCACTCAAGGTACAACACAAAACAAAACAAAACAAAACTACAAATCTTTAATTTATAAAGGGATTTTGAATCCATTGAGTACAAAGGGCTTTGCCATATATTATTTAAAATTAACATTAAGTTCAGCTCTGCACAACTACATACACTGTCTTCAGCAATGTTTTTTACAGGACTCCTTGGTAGTTTTAGGTCACAGAACTAGTAGTAGTGAAGGAAACAAAAAGATAGGCCCTGGAATAGATCTGGGATCTTCTGCTAAAGTGCTCAGTAGTGCAGGAAGAGTCTGGATATCTCTAGACAGGGCCCAAAACTATCTCAGGTAGAGAGGGCAGATATACCAGGTATTCTATTACAGTTAGCCTACAAAGAGCTATGGCATAGAAAAATCAGAAGACAAGAACATATCTGCAATTCCAGAACAACCCTAGGGTTATTGATGATATTCACACCTTCAAGGATCATCAATTCTGAATTCTCTTCCAAGCTCACCTACAGGATATTCCTTTAAAAAACAAATGCACACAAACACAAAGGAAAACATGCACTGTTACAGCATTATGCCTCCTTTATGTGAAAACCTGGGTAAAATAATAAAAAATAAATATAAAAAGTGAAGCTTGAGTTTTGGTAACTTTCTGTGCCTGAAATACCTTAGGAGATTGCTTTAAGAGGCAGACAACAGGCTGTTCCAGACCAACAGTGCTCATTTTTCTGAGGATTTCTGACCACCCTGTGCTGGTCAATGAGAAATTTCATTTTCTGTGTAAGTTTTTTGAATGATTTTCTAAATTATTATAGAATGGTATGGTAAGTCCTGGAATGGAATGGAATGGAATGGAATGGTAAGTACTGAGGATTTAGTCTGTTGTTATTCTGAGTTTTATTTTGTGGTTTTTTTTTTTTTTTTTTTTTTTTTGGGGGGGGGGGGGTGTTATTATTTGGGGTTTTCTTCTTCTAGTTGTTCCAACACAAAGGAGTCAGCATGGCTTAGGTACTCTCATGGGAGCTGATAGCTGTCAGGAAGGAACTGCTGCTACTGTTGTCAGTATGAGAACTTCTACCTAATAAAGTCCCTTATGGAAAACTGGCAGAGGAATGTCTGTGATTTAGTTATTATAAATTTATCCTCTTTGCAGACATGGAGATTTTTTTTTAGTGTGGCAAGAGACATAATTTTGGTTACTTGGTTTCCAGTGAAAGATACAGAGGTGCCTACTGCCTTAGGCAGCAGCTGAGGACAATGCATTTGCATCATAGATTTGGTACCTAGAATGTGTAAAAGTCCTTTATGCATTTAAATTCTTAGCACATCTATTCCTGTAACTGCTACATAAAACATACTGGAAAAAAGCTATGTTACCACTAAGTGTCCCTACAGGTGACATTGCTGTGTTCATATGATGGTAGCCAAGTTGCACTTACAGAAAAAATTATGGTTCCTTACATTAACTGAAATAGTTTTAACCACAAGAGAGATAATTTTGTATTCTCTATGTGATCTCTTGATCACATTAATCCTAAGATTACCTAATTGTTCCAAGAAGCCTGTTCTGAACGTAACAGATCTACAAAAGCCACCGAACTCTATTTTTTTTGTTTGTTTGTTTTAATCTTCCAAATCAATGACAATGCCAAAACAAACGAATAAATCCCTCTCTTTGCTGTACATCCAAATTTTGTGTTAGGTGAAAGAGTATTTTCTAGTGTGTGCCAAGTGTGGGGGGAGAGTTAAGACCAAAACCTAATGATATCTGTACATTGAACATTTATAAGTCATTGGGAATTTCAGTGTAACATCTGTATTTTTGTCTGTTCCTCTGACATATTTTTCCTTGTTTTTTTTTTGAGAAATAGAAAAGGTTTTGCTTTCACTGCCTTTTCTTGACAGAGATGCCACAAGGTATCTATACATCTCAAAGGCTAACACAAAATCAATCTGTGTGATTATGCAATTTAGTTGCTTTTGCAGTGCTAATTTATCTACTAGCATCTGTAAATTACTTTATTATAAAAAATTCAAAGGCTTAGCTGAAAGCCAAATTAGACCTGGTAGGAACACAAAAACATTGTCAGCAAGGGAAATCTCTAAAAGCACCGACAGACAACAAAACATCAAGTGTTGTGTAGACAGACATAACATGTGAGATAAAGTCATTAAGTGTTGACTATTGTTGTTTTATTTGAGGTCTGAATAAAAGTACATTGCTGGGAGGGATTGTCAGCTTGCCCTACAAGGAAACAATTTGCCATTTTATTTTAACCCATATTATTTGAGTACTTTATACTTAAATTTCTGTTTACCAATAAATTACTTATGTCTAATTAAAGTGGGAGGGACAGAGATCATAGGAACTTTGATAAATGAAGACAGAAATTGTCCTGCTAGTAGGTGAGGCTGAGAGCTCAAAGTCTTTCTTCCAGCTGTTAAATGGCAGGCACTGAATTCAATGTTAAACATTTACTTATCAGGGAAAAGCAACCTGTGAATTCAAGGTTAAACATTTATTCAAAAGAGGAGCATAAAAAAAATAAAGAAAAAGAAATGTTGAAGGAAGTGAATAACCTTTAAACATCAAAGACATTTTTTCTATCCATTAAGAGGTCAGTGTGCTAATGTATCACAAAATTACAGTGACATGACTTCTGATATCACATCTGATACTGAAGGAAGCCCATGTTCTCGCATGTTACCCTGTACCCTGTACTTCTAAAACCTCTCTCTTTTGCTCTTTTTTCTTTGCAAGTGCGCTTTTTTTTTTTTTTTTTTTTTTTTTTTTCCTTTCTTTTTTTTTTTTCTTTTCTGTCTTGGAAGAATTTTATGTAAGACTTGACATTCTTTTTAAACTGAAAATCTGGTGAAGACAAATCTACTTGATATTTGAATGCCAAACAGGCAGTAAAATTAATGACTTGATACAAAGATATACAGAAATAGCCTAATGCTCCCTCACTTTCTTTTTCCCCTGTGTTCTCTATCCCAAGCATCGTAAACAATATCTATTAATAGATTTCGTGTTTCAAATTAGAAAGTTCCTTTGTTCCTTTTTTGATCAGAAAGAATAAGTTAATCATTATTAAGGCAGTTGTAGGACTAATGTTTGTTAGTCATTCTCACACTGCTGTTTTGACTGAAAATCCTAAATGGGTCAGATATGCTTTCAAGATTGTTATTTCTGGGTGACTTTACAGTGACTTATTATCTTTAAAAATCACATATGATGTTTGTTTACAGGAGTTGGAGATGGAGGGGGGAGAAATCCTACAATGTGGAGCGTTTTATCAATAGGAAGAAAAAAAACAAGCTGTTTATAGACCCACTCATATGTTGAGTAATTTAACTGAACATATTTGTGTGTTGCCTTTTAAAACTCCTAATTAGACATATATGTTGATAATGGAAATATATATATATGTTTAATTATATGCACAAGAGTCATATCCTTGAAGATATCTTTTCACTCTTAACTTTAAATGCACAAGTGAAATATGACTAATATGCCTTCATAAAGCCCATATTGCTTAACCAAGTGAGGCTATTTCCAAAACTTTATTGCAGCAACTAACTAACTGACTGCATAGCCCATATAGCCAATAGACATGGATGTTCAGCTGGGACTATTTTATCATGGTTCTTCTCTGGCTCACGGGCTATAACTAATAAGCAAAAACATCCTTTCTAAAGTAAACCTGAGAATCAAGATTATACAGACTTGGCCACAAAAACAAGACACAAGAGATGTATTAACTAACCAGCCATGCAAATTTTGGCAACTAAGAGAACGGCTAACCTGTAGACTACTTCAGCCACTGATTATAGACACTTCAATTGTGTCTGTCATTTGGCATGTCCCTCCTGTGTATGCACCAATGCTGTATGTTAACACCTCCTTGCTCACTTTCCTCCTCCATTCCCAGTAGAACAAGGGAAGGGGAAGGGAAGAATAAAAGCAAGAAGGCTTTTGGGTTTAAATAACAAATGTTTATTATGGGAAGAGAAGTGGAAGAGAAAGAAAACAAAACAGATGATGCAAAGGCAATCAGTCACCACCTATCATGGGTAGACCAATGCCCTGTTCCCAAGAAAAAGAAGGGTAGCCTCTCTAACCCCATTCCTGTCCCTTTGTATTGCCGAGAATGTTGTTCTATGGCATTGGGCATTTCATTGGTTAGTTCTGGTCATCTGTCTGATTGTGTCCTCTCCCAACCTCTTGTACATCCAGCAGTCTATTAACTGTGGGGGCAGAGAGAGAAACAGACACCTCTGATGCTGTGTAAACACTGTTCTGCAACAGCTGAAGCATTAGTGTGTTATCAGCAGTGTTTTGTTCATCTGAAAAAAAAAAACTACCATATTAACTCCGTGCCAGCCAGACCCACTACAAGCAGGTTATAAGATTTGTGTATCTCATTCTAGGCACTGTTGCTGTTTGTCTGCAAATTAAGCTTTATAAATCCAAAATGCTATTTCATAGATCATTGCTTTTTACAGATGTGATATACAAATCCTATCAAAAACAAACAAGCAAACAAGCAAACAAAAACCAAACAGATTCCTTTGTGTGAAGAGTATACCCATCAAATGGAGGAAAAAAAAAAAAAAAAGAAAAAAAGATGATGGCATGAAGTCAAGAAGTGCTAGAAGAAATAGCTGAAAAAGGACCTGTAAAAACAGTATGTGCTCTAATATGTCTAAACTTCTAATAATGTCATCTTACTCATAGTAAACAGTAGATTAACTATAAGTAAACCCAAGCCACAAAAAATACCAGATGTGCAGCCCTGCCCTACAGCATATCCTGAAAGAATGAATATTCTCCCTTGTTACTTAAAAGAGGATCTATTAGATGGAAGTGGATGCTCTAAATGCTGAGAGAGACAAATAAAGGAAAAATGGTAGAGAGAAATATCAAGCAGAGTATAAAGACGGAGAGGTATATATACCAAGATAAGAGGTATAATGTTGAAGGAAGAGTAACTATATGAAACTAGTTATTATGGGAGTCCAAGAAAAATAAAATGAGGAAAAAAGAAATATAGTCACAGGGAATACGCAGAGACAGTGAGGGAAGAAAAAATAAAAATCATACAAGATAGGGTAAGCAGAGTACAAGAAATAAAACAATGAAGGGAAGATTGGAGAATAAGAAAGAAAAGAAAACTAGGGGAAAACGTTTACTTTGATATATTCATTTCTTTTTAAATACATGTCTCCCTGAGAAACTTCACTCCCACATGGAAGAGCATGATGGAATATTTGTGACTTAGGGGATTTAGAGTGAACCATAAATATAAACCACAACAGAAACACTGTATGCCAGACATCCTAAATAACCTGTGCAACAAGGGAATCCAGAGTATCTGTATTTTTTAAACAGACTGTTTCTGCAAATCTCAAAGGGTAGCTTATATAAATCTTCTATTTATCTTTTTATGGACTGACCTCTGTGCTATTCTTTGTAAGTACTCACTCTAGCAGATATTAGTTCCCATGCCATTTTCATCTCCATCACACAAAACAGTCATCGGGACAAGACTCTTTAGACAGAAGAACTTTCCTGGGAGTAAAGATCTGTTAATATATCAATTGCTGCTGTACTTTCTCCAGTAGGAAAAACAAATGGTTGTAAACCCTCTGCAAAAAAATAGATATAAAGAGACTTTTCCACTTTTTTCCACTTTTTCTCCAGAAGCAGTTCTATACTCTTTGGCTTTTTGGTCTGGTGCCTCATCTTGTCAATTCTCCTTTGTTTTTTTTCTTCTTCTTCTCCTTTCTTATTTCCACAGAACAAAAAAGGTTTTCCTTACTTCACTCCCTGCTTCTTTATTTCACAGATCATTTTTTTTTCCTTTTTTCTTTTTTTTTTTTTTCATTTCCACTATGCCTATCGTTCATAGTGCAATTGTCAAAATAAACAAACAAGCAAACAGACAAAAAAAAAATGCATGTCCACCATGGAACAAATGCTATGTAACAAAACTCCTATTTATATCTGTTACAGAAAGTGAATCTGGAACCAAAGGATATAAGTATAACTACTTAACCTAATAGCCCACTGTTAGCATTAGTATTGTCATAAATTTCTGCTACATTCAGACAACAGGAGGCAGCAGAACCCTGCTGTGTTGGCATGAATTCAAGTGGTGTTTTCTGATAATTATTTTATTGCTATCCTTTCACACAGGTAAGCTTCCCGAGATAGGTAGATTTAGCTGGTATTTATTTAGCTGCACCAACATACGAGTCCATACCAATTACATTTATATTACTAAAGGAAACAAACCAGGGGCCACTCACTAGCTCTGAGAACAAGTGGCATGGCACAACTGACACCCAGACGGCTGAATCTCTTACTGTTCAAAACAGGGTGCCTCCAGACTGTCTTTCAGAATTGACTCAGTCAGTGCTGCCCCCGACCTGTGTCCAGGAAATGTCCGTGTGAATGCTGCCTGCCCCAGGAGACAACCATGACTAAACCCATGTTAACAAGGTAATAGCAATGACTGTGCGGCAATGCCTAATGCCATGCCCCTGAGCAGATTAATCCACTAGTACAGACATTGCCAATGAAGCTTTTAAGTGCTACTGTAACACAAACAACAAACAAAACTGGCAGTTCTCCCAGTGTTGTGTTAATCTCTTTGAGTGTATTTGAACATACTTTTAAAACCCAATGGATGATGAAGAAAGAAAGAAAGAAAGAAAGAAAGAAAGAAAGAAAGAAAGAAAGAAAGAAAGAAAGAAAGAAAGAAAGAAAGAAAGAAAGAAAGAAAGAAAGAAAGAAAGAAAGAAAGAAAGAAAGAAAGAAAGAAAGAAAGAAAGAAAGAAAGAAAAGAAAGAAGGGAGGGAGGGAGGGAGGGAGGGAGGAAGGAAGGAAGGAAGGAAGGAAGGAAGGAAGGAAGGAAGGAAGGAAGGAAGGAAGGAAGGAAGGAAGGAAGGAAGGAAGGAAGGAAGGAAGGAAGGAAGGAAGGAAGGAAGGAAGGAAAACAATAACGTATAGAATTTTCCCCATTCTAGAGAATGATAACCCTAATAGACTGATTTTTTCCATTGCTTTAATTTGTCACAGTTGTAAAGCACTCAAATAAGGTTTTTAGATGAAAGCACTGGTTTGGACACCATTTGTGAGGCAGACATGTATTTCCATAAACAAGTTACAGGAACAGAAATTGGAACCTGGGGTAAATTACATATGAAAAATGAGCACTTCAATATTTCTAAATTTAAAGCTTAAGTTAAGAGTATATCTGAGCTGTATAAGGCAGTGTAAACATAAAACCATTTCTGGAACAAACTGCAGTGTCTCACAAGCCTATCTGTAACCTAAACTTGCTCCCGTAGTCCAAAACAGGTCAGTGAAGCAGACCTGGGTGCCTTGCTACATCTAAGTGATTTCTGAATACCAGCATAGAAGGTCAAGGGTAATTTTGCATGCACTGTTCCCATACATTCCTGCCTATTCTGCTTCACCACATTAACACTCTGTTCTCTTTCCTTGTATTGATAATTTTTTGTTAATTTCCTACATAGATGCAATCAATGGCAAATGAGCATTCCACAGAAGGATATTTTAATGATCAATTTTTTAACAGAGGACTAAAGCAGTGGTATGCTATTAATATATATATGTATGCATATATATATATCCTAAATTTTTGAACCCTGTCCTTGACACTGTAAGCAATGCTAGGAGGGTGTTATGTATGCAAAAAACACAGACTAAAATAAAAAACTGCACTGCCATTCCTTGTCTTCCTGTTCATTTACTCAACAACTTATTCTATCTATTGAACTGTTTTTATACAAGTTAGCCCAGTAATACAGCTTATATAGGTATACATTTATAAATTTATATAGTAAAGGTGCCAAACTGGGCTTCTAATTCTGCACCACCACCCAGTTATCAAAACTATGAAGTTATTAGAGTCAAGAGTCCAGTTTTAAGGTTGTTTATATAACATGATTTTGAGTATAAGATTAATTTTGCAAGGGAGGTTATGGGCCAATAAAACTCTCTGTTCTAAAGACAACCTTAAAGATAAAGCCACCTTTCAAAATATTCCAGACCAACTTCTAGACAGGAATCCCAGAGATATTGGGATATATTTTTTTTCCTCTAAATAATAATAATAATAAAATTAGATTCAGACAAGAGTATAAACCTGAGGGGAGGTATTGCATTTGTTTTAGTTTGTTTGTTTTAGTTTACTATTAAATCTTGGTATCTCAGCCACCTAGTCAAAAAAATCACAAAAATGTTGAAAATAAATGAATAAATCTGAAAATTCAGATTGAAGGAAATCAAGTTTTTTGATATGAAAATTCCTTAAGCTTCTCATTGCCTTCACCAATGTGACAAGTGATAATTAAAGAGGAACATATCACTGTTCTTCTCAGATTAAAAAAAAAAAAAAAAAAAAAAAGAAAAAAAAGTATGATTTTAAATGAAAGATAATACATTGTATTGACATATTGACATTATATTTTTAGCATAGATTTTACTTATTAATTTAGATCCTCCTCTGATGTACACTTACCAGGTCACTTAGAAACTCGGTTTTGTCCTTCTGAGTTTGCTCTTCTTCAGGCTGAAAGGTATCTGCAAATTTCTACTGAACACCTGCTGAATCCCTGAGCCATGGCTTGGCATGTGGAAAAGGTTGGGAAATGGGCAATGGTTTTCTTGTTTAATTTCAGCCACGTGTCCAAAAATATCCCAGGACACTAGGACATTCTAAATGTGTTTTGGGTGAGGCCCAGTTAACACCATCTCTCTGAATACTTTAGAACTGAAGCCAAAAGACAGAAATTATTTAAAGGCTACCAAGGTCTGCTACATTTGACAAATATTTTTTGATAAAGAAATGTTCTGAAAATTAAAAGAGTAATGATATTAGAAATCATATCATATTAGAAAACCAGAAGGAGCAATAAGATTACTTCTGTCCTAATTATCTGAGACATTCCTTAATATTTCATATTTAAAATAAGTGTTTATGGTTTAGCCTGCTTCACCATGCTGACTCTACTTCACACAGAACAGAGAGCTAGCGCTTCCACCTAAGGGTGCGGGGCTGAATCCTGCTGTCTGCTTCAGATGGTGTCAACCCAATTCAGGGGAGGTTTCTCTCATGATAGTGTTTGCTTTCCAGCACAGCCCTCTTAAAATGTCACTTTAAGTTGGAAAAGAGATTAACACTGTGAATGGAAATGTAGGTTGTGCATGTAGGTACAGAGGTTTTCACAGCAACTAAGAATTTCTTTGCCTAAATATAGCTGTGTTGTGGCTTTATGCAATGTTGCTTCAGACTATTAAAGTTCTTGTATTAGAGTCAGAATGGGAAATGAACCCTACATTTCCTTGGATTTAGAAAAAGATACATCTGAAGATGCAATAAAACTCCAACACAGCCAATATGCACAACCTAAGACATCCTATAGCTCTCTCAATTTGCTTTGATTAAGGATTTTTCACACTTCACATGTTGGTTAAAGTCTTCAGAAAATTTCAGAAAATTACTCAGAAGTGGTAACTGAACATTCAGTTCAGCATGATTGAAAGTGATAAAGGGAATCGTGGATATCTGGATAGAAGATCTTTGATTCTAAAAAAAACCAAAAAAACAAAACAAACAAACAAACAAAAAACAAAACAAACAAAAACACACACACAAAAATAGAACAAAACAAAAAACACACAAAACCCACCACCACAATAAATAAGCAAATAAATAAATAAATAAATATTGGCACCATCAAATTAAAATTAAAATAACCCAGACAAATGACCTAAAAATCTCACTAATGAAAAAAGCACATTCATAGCAAATGGATTGGTTCTTCCCAGGTGATAGACATCAATCTCAATTTTATTATTTTTTGTTCCTATTACTGTTATAGTTATCATATTTGTATGATAAATCAAGACTTCTAGTTTAAAACCAACCATACAGATTATCAGTTTCATCTGAAGATGTCTGAGCCCAATTTCAGAATGAATTTTGGGGTATCTACGTAGTAATAAATCTTAACATTTTTGAGTTTTGCAACTTAAAACAACCATACATTTGTGTACATAAAACTTTATTTATTTATTTATTTATTTATTTAATTTATTTATTTTTCTGCTAGCATAACAAACTAAGTAACTAAACACAGAACTTTTACCCTGGAGCTGTTCTCAACTGATTTAATTTAAATCCAGAATAATGCCAGAGTATCAAGATAACTCAAGAATCAAGATAAGTTCTTCTGTGTGCACTTCTCAGGAAAAGCACATGTACAGAGAGTCTTTATCACAGTTTAGCTGGCATTTGGTTTAGTCACTACATGTTTAATCCGTAATTTATTGTTACTGGAGGGACTAAAATTTTAAACTGTCCAAGAAAATGCACTTAACTGAACTGTGTTAATTATGGCTGTTGTTATGACTTAGACAACATTTCTTTGCAATAAATAGTTATTTTAGTATTATAAAATAATGAAAGAGGATTTTTGTCAAGGGTAATTGTCATTATTGAAAAAAAAAAAATATATATATATATATATATATAGTTTTACAGTGGGAGGGGAGAAACACATTTCACATATTTCCAGACAGAAAAGCAAATATTCAGCAATGCAGGGGAGGAAAGCCTATGCTTTATGTGCATTTCTTAGCTGTTTACTCAGGCTCATTTGCTCTGTTCTATATCAATTCTGTGGTGGATTTCTGGCATAAAATGATTTGTAGATGCTTAAACTGTATTTGTGCAAATACTACTATCACAATCTGATCCTCAGAGATAACACTGAAATGGTACAATAGCTCTTATCAAATATCACCGGGAAAGAGCAAACTTCAAGATCCCAAGACAGAACTGATTATAAATATTTTATAATATATATGTCTAATGGATGAATCAGATTTACTCGGAACAAGAGACTTTTATTTCTGTCTTCTTTTTCTTTTTCTACAGCACAACATAGGTAATGAAGAATCAGCATTAGACCATTTGGTTTTGAAAACTCCACTCACCAGACAGTATAAAACAAGATTTTCTAGGATAAGTCTGTCCCTGTTGTCTTAATCTATTTAAACATACAGACAAAGTTGTTTATTTATGAAGACTTGCATCTTATCTTATAAAGCACCAATTCTGTTTCTGGAGTTTAAGAAGTGGAAACAAGAAGAAGTGGAAACAGAAAAGAAAGGACTGCTTGAAGCTAGCAAGATTTTTTCTTTGTAATAAAATACTATTGGTGTAGCTTAAAAAATAAAATAAAATAAATATAAAATAAAACAAAACAAAACAAAACAAAACAAAACAAAACAAAACAAAACAAAATAAAATAAAATAAAATAAAATAAAATAAAATAAAATAAAATAAATAAAATAAAATAAAAAGTTTCCTAAAAGTAGAAAGAATAACATGAGAATCTGTACCTTACTTACATGCTTTGTAGGGTTCTTCAGTTTATTAACAAGAGCTTATAAATTCAGAAATTATACAATAAGTCCTAATTCTCAAGATTTATAGTGTAAAAATCTTTTATTACAATTAACCTATTGACAGATAAGTACAGTGTTATTATAAATGCTGGGCAACTAATGAAGATATTTCACCACTTTGAGCATCTCCATATACAGTCTTGGATGGATTTCAGTGACAAAATAGAAGGTCTACTTCAATATTACCAGTTTATAGCAACTATTTAAAATAGCTATTATTATGTGTAAGGAGTATGGAAGAGAGAGTTGGTATTGGCATATGATTAAGCAGATACATTAGATATTGTTCTTTGCCTAGTACTGTAGCAAATAAACTGATTAATTACTGGGAAACACTAAACTGGTTTCACTTGCAGAACTGTTGTACTTGTACTGCATTGAACAGTTTGTAATATTCTGCACACCAGTATGGACTGTGACTCTGGCAGATATTAGATATTAGTCTAAAAGAAATTTCTTCACTAACAGAGTTTGTCCATATGTACGGTAGATGATATTTAAAACAAACAAACAAACAAAAAAAACCACAAAATGTTATTTGAGAAAAACACCTATCTTTTTGAATATTTGACGCTATGTCTGCCATAATGCACACTCCTTGAGATTTATGAGTTTTCTGAGGATTTTCCTGAGAGATTTCAAATTTTCTTCCATCTTATTTCTTCTGTTTTCAAATAGAGTGTTCAAAAATACAACTCAAAATATTTTCAAATCATAACATTTAACCTTTACACGTATGAGATTGAGCAATTTGCATATTGACTGAAGTTTTAGAAACATTTTAGCATTGCTTTTTTCTTTTGCCAAAACCATTCACCTTCATAAGCAACACTTCAATTCAGAGCAACTTTGCTTTGAAAAAAAAGGAAAACCTTTTTGACATGCAAATAACATTACCTCTCCTAAAGCAAATATAATCAACCTAGGAAAAGATACAACACTCTATGTTCAGTGAAGCATGTGACTGTGGACATAAATGTTATTTCATATTATGCAGAATGAGACATTCTTAGAATTAGAAATGGAATTAAATAAATGAAATATGTTAGAGGGACTTAAAAAAAAAAAAAAAAAAGAATTTGCATTGTAAATATTTTGGTTAATAAAAGAAAATGCTGAAATTTAAATTTTGGTAGCTCTTTCACTTTGCATACTTTTTTGAACAGAAGCTGCTATTTTCAGTGCTCTGGAGAAAGTCAGCTACTGAAAGAGAAGACAACATTGAAATTCTTCAGTGACATTTTTTGTTAGTTTCATTAAAGTGGATGAAATGGGATCAATTTCAGAAGAGTGATGGGGCAGTAATGAAGAGAGGCCCAGTGTTATTGAGAGCAGCATGCATCTGATGTTTTTATTCTGAGACCTGTTCCAGGGGAACATCCTTACTCCTTAGTTGCTGTTCTCTGTGTAATTATCACCTGCACTGCTAAGGACAGACTGCACATCATTTAATCACTTCATCGGCGAAGTCCTTGCCTGTGACATCCAAAAGCAGGCTGAAAGAAAAATGAACACACGAGGGTTTCTAAAACAGAGAACCGAGGCTTTTGTATTTGGTCTCTATAAGATAATGCATGATAAACAGATATACTAGAAAAAGCAGCTAGTGCTTTCTTAAAATACAGACTGTATTCAACATAGATTCTTTTCAGCTTCTCAGATAAGATTACAAAACTTTAAATTCTATTAAGCCATTAGATAATGTGGTCTGTTCCTCTGTTGTTTATGGTCAACAAGAGACAGCACTATACTGTGCCTAATGACCTGAATCAGGCAATAAAAAACCTGGCTGACTCTGTTTTAGTGTCTCTCATCTTGTTTTGTCACATTTCCCCTACCAACTTCTTCTTTGTCTGCTTAACTGTATTCTTTTTGCGGTAGCTCAATTTTATAATACTGTTTCCTAGAGTGTCTTGAACTTGCTACCTTTTAGGAAGTTGGATCTCTATACATATTTATTATTTCAAAAGTATTGTGGAGCTGAATTTTTAAACCACAGCATAGAGCACTGTATTTTTCTAACATGATCTAGCAGTTGGGACTAGAAATATCAATATTAATCATGGGTGTTCTAACAAGGCATGTTATATGATTATTCTCTCAGACTCATAAATACCTCCTGAAACGCTTCCTACACAAATATTATTCGAACAGTTCCTCTGTGGCAGCATTCATAGAGATTACATTAGTATTTTTCAGAGTGGGATCATAAAATTCCTAATCCTCCCAAAATAACATTTTAATACAGCTGATATCCATATTTGCCTTTAGTCTCCTAGTCTCTCCTTGAACTCTCCAGAGTAGGATGCACAGATTGTCTGTGCATCAATTCCACCATACTAGATGTGGTGACTTTATCTCACAAAGTCAGATGTTTGGTTCTTAACTTCTTGCTGCAAACCTCATTGCTATGATCAATGATCCTAGCAGTCCAAAGACCTCCCTAGTCCTACATTTTCAGCCTGAAGTAACATCTTGTGCTAAGTAACTTTGTCTTCAGAGCAATGAAACCTGATCCCATGCCTATATACCTAATTTTGAAGTATAATATGAACTGTAACTGTTCAGTCCTGGACTTCTCTAATATAGGAATGGTAGAGACTTATTGGAGTGAGTCCCATGAGGGGCTTTTTTTTTTTTTTTTTTTTTCCCACTTAAACTAAAATCGAAATAAAATCGATAACAAGTTTTTCACTGGAAAAAATTCCAATAGTAGAAACTTGATTAGTCTTTTGCAATTCTTTTCTAAAATCAGATTTTGAAATCTCTTAGTTTTTTTGGATCTAGATTTAAGGTAAATACTTCTTATTGAAGATTTCATTTCTTATATGATCATTCATCAACACTTATACACACATACAAACACATACACAAAAGGTAATATGGCATGTACCTATTCTCATCCTAGTAAAATTAATATATATATGTATATATCCCATTCAATTCTGTTTTACAAATTCTGTAAATCTGTGGAAACAGGTAAACCCAAACAAATCAAAATATTTCACAGGAAAAATTCAGAGCCATGGGCAGGAAATCAGACCTATTGGCCTGGCTTCTGGCTTGGTTTACTTATGACAGGTTTCCAAAAGCTCACAAAAGTGTACATTTCCTGTGGGTAAAATGATTTAGCCTACTATTTTTTTTTTTTTTTCCCTCATACTGCATATTAAGAATAGGCTTTTCAAAAGTGACACTTAGGATCATTTTCAGAAACAACTGAGCATCTGTTCCCTGAAATTCTATCTTTTAATGGTGCAAAAGCAGCCAGAATTTTACCCTTCATATGTGGTGATTTTGAGAACCAATTTACTTTGACTTGGAACTTCTATAAATGGGTTGTCAGAAAAAAATGTTTCCAGACTCTCAGAAGCATTAAACACATATTCTGAAGAGTAGAAAGAGTTATAAAACAGTATTTTATTTTTTTTTTTAACAGAACAATGAAAAACAGAATGAGAGTGGGAAAGAAATAAACATAATATTCCTTTTCCTGAGAATCTATTCACCCCAGAAAAGGAAATTTCATCCTGTTCTGTGGTGAGTATTGGAAAAGATAGATACATATACATGTATGTTATGACATTTTCTAGTTATGTTGCTTTTCTCTTTTCTCTTGAATAGGTAGCTCCTGTTCTCCTAATGTGACAAAATCCCATTGCTTTCAGCTCAGTGATTAAAGTGCTTTAATACTTCGGGTGATAAAAACACGAAGAGTTGTGTTAATATTTCAGAGATTTTTTTTTTAATTTTATTTTTTCCCCCCTCATTTTATTCAAAGATGAAATACCAATACTTAGCTAGCTTGGAAAAATGCAATGATTACGGAACAGCATGACTATGGTAGACACATTTAAATTAAAGGTCACAGCCAAAAGAACAGTCTTCTTGGATTCCATCAAACATAGCAGAAAATATGTGTCAGAGTGCCTAGAAAGTCTATTGGGGCTAAATCACATTCAGATGGTTGGATCAGATGGTTGTTTATTTAAGATACATAATGCATATGCATTAGGGAAATGGAGTGGCTGATAGGCTGATATTTTTGCTAAAGGAATACATGTAATTCTCCTACTGAATATCTTTACAGTAAACAAATTAAATCTGATTTCACTTTTTTTTTTTTTTTTTTTTTTTTTTTTTCCTTTTTTCTTTTTAATGTGTATATACTTTTGGAATGTGTTTCTTTCCACTAAGCCTTCCTGAAATATCATCATTCATGTTTTATTGGACCTTCCCACTCCTTCCTTCTCACTGCCGTTAGGATAGTGTTCACTCAAAATTCAATTTATGGCTTTAAATCTTGACCTTCCAATTTTGTTTGTTTGTTTGTTTGTTTGTTTGTGAATCATTATGTCCAAGCAAAGTCTCATTGAATTAAATCATTTTAATTGGAGATAGGATGACGTGACTAGAAAGGATCATCAGGTCCTTTCCTCTGAAGTTACAGCCAGCTGTTTGTACTAGAAGTCACAGAACATTTTAATTACACATCAGAACTCTTTCAGAACCCCACAACAAATCCAAAACCTAATAACACAGATACAGCCCTAGTATGCAAGAGGATAGATTAAAGCCACTGTCAATGTTCAGTTTTCCTACAGTGAAAACTGAGATTATCACAGTAAATAAGCCGACTACAGAGAATGACTGAAAAACCTATCTCAATTCTATCCTTTTGCTTATAACTCATGGCTTATTAAATAAGCATTCTTATGCTTTCTTAAATTTACTATTAATTTATTAATACTCTAGTTAGTATTAGTGTACTGAATGATATATGATTTTATTTTTGTCCCAAAGAGTTTCTAAACTTCACTTAATACTTTTCATCTTCTATGAAACATAACGGTTAAGTAGAAAAAGGAAGTAAAGTGTGGTTTGTTCATTTACTTTATCAAAGGTATTTGTTGTAAAGGGCACTCACTACTGTTTGCAGATGTCCTCTAAGAGTTAACTTAAGTCAGGGCAACTGATTTAACCTTCAGTTTCAAGGTTGTGGAGCATCTATTGATGCATAAATTTTGTGTTGCATCACTTACATCAGCAATATTTTCGCTAATGTTACCTATGCACTGTCCAGACTTTCATGAGTATTAGGAGGTTGTTGCACAAGTACACTTGTGTTTACAGAACATGAAATGTATTAATTGTGGTGAAAATATATGTGACCAAAAATTTAAATTAATTCTTGCACTGTAGTCAGACAAGCGCCAGAAAGAGGAGCTTGTCAATGGCAGAAGAGTAGAAATTTTATGCGATGGGATAAAAAAATGTGTTTTAGCAACTGCTAAAGATGATGCTCTTTACTTTTGTGTCCTCTTTTGGTTTTACAGATAAGGAAAGCTGAATCTTATGCTGTTACATTAAAATGTCCTTTCTTAGTGCAAGCAATCTGAGAAACAACCTGGAATACCTGTATTATTCTCCCATTATCTGAGGAGATATGAATGAAGATCTTCCTACAACAGGTTTTTGAATATTGGTTGGACAGTAAGAATAACTATGCTGTTCATTTCTTTTGAATCAGGAAATAATGATAATGACAGGATATTTGTAGCACAAACTTTTGTTGTTTCTCTACCTTTTCTTCTCCATATCTTTATCTTGTCTGTATGGTATACAAATCATACCATCAGACCCACTTGCAATGCTTAGCTGTCATCAATACTTATTAAAATATCCTAAATTTGTATATATATATATATATTTACAACTGTGGAATTATATTTTAAACAATATCTCTACAGAGAGATTTTTTCATATTTTGAAGATAATAATATATTGATTTTAAATTTACCACAAAAAATACTCAATATTTTTACTTCTTTCAACTACTATTTCCTTCTGAGTTAATTTGCTTTGCGACCTTTTCTGAGATCTATCACAAATACCAGAAATAACTGTAAAACAGAAATAGAAGAGAGGGATGATAAGCCCTCAAAGACAAAATAGGTGCAAATCTGCTGGAGAGGTCTAACCATAGAGGTCATAGCACCAGACAGAGAGAACTTGAAGATGGTTGACAACACTCCTGCTCAGGTTACGTTTTCACCTGTGAAACTGTACTCTTGGTATCTGACCAGGAAAACATGCATCTATAGGAAGCAGGAGGATGCAAATGTGTCCTGAGATGCATCAAAGTATTGTCGACTTTACCTCTTGAATTCTTTCAGAATTTCTTTTGACCTATATATTTTCAACTTCTGGATATCTGCAGCTATGTTATTCCCCCAGTGAAAAAGCAAGTATTACACAGATATTTTCGCTAATCTTAAGAAAAGATCTTCAAAAGACAATTTAGATAGATAAGAAAGCTGTTCTGGATACAGATTAGGAACATTGACTGAAATGGCCTCATGTGAAAATCTGAATTCTTCAAGAAGGTTTAATGTGTTTTAAATGATAATGAACTTCAAAGTTCAAAGCCAGTAGAAAACAGTTCCTGATTGTAACCAGTAAAGTTACAACTCTAACTTTAAACACTTTGGGAGCATTTTAAAAATGATTTATTACAAGTGACTTCTCTCTCTCTGCTGTATCACTTCAAAATAATGTCCTTTACCTCAGCTTATCCTCCTCTTTAGGCATGAGTTGTCTAGACTTGTGAGGAGGGAGGGGGGACATTAATGATTTTTATTCAGGCATCCAGCCAGGCGGCACAGAAGAGGAAATGATTATTTTTTAACTGAATGCACTGGTAGTGATGCACCCAAATGCCCCAAATTAGTTTTATTTTTCAAAGTTTCCAGAGGAGCAGAGTGCAGGATCCATAGCATACATATTAACAGCACGAATTATCCATGCGACTGCTGCTCTTCATGAGCTAAGTATATTTCAGCAGATACATTTTCTTTCTTTGGGCACAGAGTGTGAAATCCAATAAAACAAGCCAGAGAAGTATCATTGATATCATATGTTTTTCTACTGCTTCCCTTTATGTCCACCAGGCTAATTAATTCTTGTGATATAACCATTTATACTCTGCAAGTGACTTGTGGAAACCTATGGGCTTTAGTTTTAGTTTTAAATCTTTTAATTTTAAACCTTTTTAGGAAGGTTTTAGGTTTTTTTGTTTGTTTGTTTGCTTGTTTTTTTCCTTCTCATACTTCATTTATATTTTCCCCAACTTTTCCACTTAGTTCTCTTCACAAGAAACAATAATATCAAACCTCTCTACACTCTTACTTCCTTTCCCCAAAGCTGCTGGTCAAATGAGTTAGGCTGACAACAACTTTCTAATGTGCTGCTGAAGGAAATTTTTGGTCTTTTTTTCTCTCAGCCAGAAGTACAAGTTCATTAAGTGTCATTGTTTTCACATGTCCATTAAGTAATGGAAAATAATAAATGTTTAGATAGATAGACATAAACACAGAAATACATGTCCAAGGACGCTTTGGTGTGGAGTGGTTTAACAGTGTAATTGGGAGGATTTTAAGTTATAGACTAAATGACACGTTGCAGGACTGTATTTTGCACTCATCTCCAATGGTCATAGCTAGCATGTTATCAGATAAATTGAAGTGCAATACATTTTGAACATATGAGGATTTTAGAAATGGACATGTGTACTGCAGAAGCCTCTGTAGAGTAACGTTTGTTCCCTTTTTGTGCTCAAAACTGGGATTACCATTAACGAAAAGTCTGAATGTTATTCCACTGGGTCTTCACTGACCATAACAGTAAAACATGCCAAAAACAATACCAACACTTTTATTATGAGAAATACTTGGGAAACAAAGACCGCAGATTTGTATTTATTTATGTATTTATTTATTCATTTACTTATTTTTGATAAAACAATTTTGTTTCCATTCCTCTGGACTTTCTCATTTTGTGCCTATGACCAGCTTTAATGTTTTGAAGCTGTTTTGGTCTGTGTTTTCTGAAAGTAAATATTACATGTTCATCTTCTTAATCTCAAGAGCTAAACCTTCCCATATTTATTATCCAAATATAACCAATTACCAATTCCCTATGAAAACATCTATTTATTTAACTGCACTATGCAACAGTGGACATGTACCTAAATTGTCAAGTATGTATCTTAATTAATATCAAATTACTATAAATTAAAAAGCTGTGTTAATTTCAGAGTAATCAAATCCTTATTTAAGACATTTAATTTAATGTGTCATCAAAATTGTTTGCAAGGGAAATCCTATTGAGAATTACTATCATACTCACAGTATTATCCTGAGGAACTGAGAGCTATTAAAACTTTCATTTAGGAATACTAAATATCAAATAATTTTTTATGTGATGCTCCACAATGAAATACATACCGGAGTCTAATCAATTACATATTTACTTTTTAAAACTAATCATCCTAACAAGCAGTTTAAGATATTTGGTCAACACATTTTAAGCTGATGATCCAACATATGCAAAGCATCTCTTCCTTATTTCAATTTTAACTGGAGGAAAATAAAAGGTGTAGCTCATCTGGAAGTTTTAATGCACCATTACATATTATCAGTTTCAAACAATTGGTATCTTTGATGCATTTTAACACTTACAGCAGGGATACATTGCTTCAGTTTCTAACTACCCCTCATTCTCATAAACATTACAATAATGTTCACAGTTTAATATTCCTATTATCATCATTGCCCATAGTGAAATTATGTTATATTAAACATATCTGGCCCTTATATTAAGAATATGTATGACTTGATGGACCTAATTACTTATGCTCTTTTGTTCTCTCAACTTTGTTTAGAAAAACTTCTAGGATGAAGTAATATTTTTTCTTGATGAGTATTTCTAAGTAGTACCTTCAACAAACGCACTTTCTTCTCCAATGAGCTCACTTAAGTGCAAATTTAAATCTTTCTCTGAGAAATGAGTTTCAATTACAAGAAAGAATAAAATTGTGATTACAACTAAGTATAAAATAATTGCAAACTTTAATTTATCTGAAACCTTTCATCTGCTCATACCAGGCAATACTTGTCTCAAATATCTGTGTTACAAAATCTGTGCTTGCAATATTTTAACAGCAATATTGCCTCCAAAACTGATAATTTATTCTCTGTAATGGAAAATGTACTTCTAATGTCTGGCTCTGAAAATTAACATAATTTTTCTTAATTTGGTTTGGTCAGACATCTGTGGCATGGAGAATGCTGGTGGAGTAATTCTCACTCTTATAATTATGACTAAATTAGAAACCTTGTGACTCAACTTTTCTGTTCCCTGCTTGGCCATGTACATGGATACTTTGACGAGCAACACACTTATGTACCCATCGTTGAAATAATGTTTCTGAAAACAGCGGAATTCAGACCCCCAAGCAGTCTCAGTAAGTGAACACAACTGATATATCTATGACCAAGGTCAGTTTGTTAAAGAATTTTCCATTATAAATTAGATGTATTTTAACATTGTGCATAAGTTGATTTTATAAGATTGTGAAAAGCTAAGATACTTTGCTTCTGTATAACTCAGGCTCAAGACCCTACCATGGACTGGGATTAAAGCATCCAGACCCACAGCTGTGACCCAAATAAATAAATAAATAAATAAAATTAAAAAAAATCTTAGTTCAGCAGCTTCCTAGTTCGAGAGGTGCCTGAAAGGTTAGTGTCATGTACTTGTCCAGAATGGTTTCATCCAGAGCCACCAGGTGACAAGGTGGTTGGCTGCTGACAGCTAGTTGTAGCAGTGTTCCTAGTATGCACAACGGTGTTCAGAGCATACCTGCTACATACCAATGTTTCCAAATTCATTTCAAATACCACATTCATGGCCACATTATTGCAATTATTTTGGTGTCTGTCTTTAGGACATCATGACCTGAAGAGAAGTGGAAGATTTGGACTGCAGGTTGAGAGTATTCAAATTTGTATATCTCCCCCTTTTAGAGTGTGCCATATAATCCACTGTGGGTAGTATTACCTCTCCTCTTTTGATACTCTGACATAGAGAGTTATGGGGCAGGAGAATACATGCAGATATTGGCACCAATTATTAGATGCACTATTAAAGCCTTTATCGGGGCAAAATCCTCAGACTTTGGTGGGATCTGCGGTGCCATAATTTTTGCATGGTCTGAAACAGGGGACTTCTGTTGATATTTACCAGATTGCCATGGGAGAGGATCCAGGTCCTCTGGTGCTGAAGAGAGCTTAAAACCCTAATCTTGCTCCTAAATTGTAATATTAGAGTTGTATACCACTGCCACTGTTTCAGTGGTTAAAATTTGGTTGCTTATCAGTTTCCTCAGATAAAAACTTTATGCAACATTTGTGAATGGGTTCTAGAATGTATGCTTGGCCACTTTTACATAGCAAGGCCTCTTTTATAGCCTGGAGTCACAGGGTAATGCTCTGAATAAAAGTAGTTGAAATTTCACAGTTCCAATTTTTGAATAATTTCTGTCCAAGTTTCCATGTTTTTTTTTTTTTTTTTGTTTTTTTTTTTGCTTTGTTACTTTCTCTCTTCATAAATACTCCATGAAATCTCTTCACTTAACTCTCAGCACTGAGTTACACTATGTAGAGAAAAAGGTTAAAACAAAAGAGTGAAGAGCCCAAAGCTTAGACTTCTAAAGCCATGGGCTTGGTCTTGACTTTTGTGGCTTAATCTGACAGATAGCTAATCACTACACAGCCACTGTCTCACTCTCCCCAGGTGGGATGTGGGAAAGAATCAAAAAGGTAAAAGTGTCAGAAATCATGGGTTGAGATAAGGACAGTTCACTAGGTAAAGTAAGAGCCATGCATGCAAGCAAACCAAAACAAGGAATTCATTCCCTACTTCCCACCATCAGGCAGGTGTTCTGTCACTTCCAGGAGAGTAGGGCTCATTGTGCACTACAATCTCTTGTGAAGACAAACACCATCACTCCAAATGTCCTTCCTCCTTCCTTACCCCAGCTTTTATTGTTGAGCATGATGCCATGTGGTATGGGATATTCCATTGGTCCAGCTGTCCCCTCCCATCTCCTGGGGCACCTCCAGCCCCCTCACTGGCACAGCAGAACAAGAAGCAGAAAAGTCCTTGACTCTGTGTAAACCCTACTCTGCAACAACTGAAATTGTTTGTTATCACCACTATTTTCACCAAAAATCCAAAAAACAGCATCATACAAGCCTCTATGAAGAAAATTAACTTCATCTCAACCAAAACCATGACACTAGGAAAAAAAAAAAAAAAAAAAAAAAAAAAAAAAAAGAAAGAGAAGATGAATCCCCGAAGAGATTTATTCAAAGCTGGCTTTTTTAGATTTAACTTTACATGTAAGAGCATATTTATACACATCTGTCTACATACATGAATACCTTAAAAATTACACTCTTACTTTCACAGATTTACTGTGTTTGCATTTAATTTAGCATTTGGAAGTTGCCAGTATTGTACATATAGCACTCTTCTTTCCCTTTGTGAAGTATAGCGAATCTGTTCATGGCATTTAAGATAGATGAAACCTCTCTGAAAGATGTTCATATTACCTGGCCTTGTGAGAGTCTGATTACTTTGCTATTGGACATCAATACATTTCTTTCAACTTTGCTGACATCTCATTAATCGTGAGTAAATTCATGCCAGGTCCTTGCAAGAATTGTAATTGATGCCCAGTGGCATCCAACCAGGCTCTTAAATTGTTCATCAATAAACAAATGTGTAAATTCTGTCTTTGAGGAACAATGCACCTACTTTATTTCTAACCCAATAGAGAAATCCAACATTTCTTAAATCTCCACACGTCAAAATAATACTTTGTGACATATGCTCTTTTGTACTTTCATACAAATCCTACTTCTAAAGTAATATTTTTGTCATTTTTACAATTTTCTGTATTTATAATGCTCAAAGTAATAGTCAGCTTTAGCTGATCAAGTGTTTAAGGCCATTAGAATAAAATTTCAGTGAGTATAATTTAATATCTGCAGGTATGTATGTTTTATATAGGGGATATTTTAGAGCTTGGTAGAAATTGAACTTAATGGTTAGCAAGAAAGCACAGACTAAAAACTGATAGAAACACCAATAACAAGAGCAAAATTTAAATACAAAACTATATTGTAACATAGCTATTACACATCATTCTCGGAAAGGAAGGAAGGGAAAGGAAAGGAAGGGAAGGGAAGGGAAGGGAAGGGAAGGGAAGGGAAGGGAAGGGAAGGGAAGGGAAGGGAAGGGAAGGGAAGGGAAGGGAAGGGAAGGGAAGGGAAGGGAAGGGAAGGGAAGGGAAGGGAAGGGAAGGGAAGGGAAGGGAAGGGAAGGGAAGGGAAGGGAAGGGAAGGGAAGGGAAGGGAAGGGAAGGGAAGGGAAGGGAAGGGAAGGGAAGGGAAGGGAAGGGAAGGGAAGGGAAGGGAAGGGAAGGGAAGGAATATAGACAATATAATAACATAGTAGCAGATAACATAACATATATAAGTTAATATATAATAACAGATATTTATATATTGTTTGGCAAACTAATTTGTTGCTAACGAATTTCATTCTTATCTCATAAAATATTGACTAGATAAACTTATATAATCATAAATATAAAATAACAATGTTGAAATTTATGATAAAATGTCACTGAAAAACACAAAATCAAGTGCTAACTCTTTGGAATTAAGGGCAAGTTTTCCGTTGGTTTCACTTCTGTCAGCCGCAATCCAGTGGTACAAACCTTTCTGTGAATGCCTGTGTGCACATAATAGATCTACCAATTTCAGATGAGATCCAGTTAACAATTCAATCATTTAATTATTATTTTTTTTAATTATTGTTATTCTATTTTTGTGGTAGGTAATGGAGGTTAGGTAGGTAATTAACATATATTTCCAAAGTTCAGCTTTAGCAAGTATATGAACACTTCTATGAATCTGACTGCAATATTCAACAGCAAATTTTAAAGCTGATTAAATTAGATTGTTGACTTCATCCCTTTCAGTTTATATACAACCAGGTTAAAAAACACTGTCTTCCCTACTCCAGCATGAGGTCCCTCCCATGGGATGCCATTCTTCCTGAACTAACCCTGCTTCCCACAGGCTTCCCACAAGAAGCAGCTCTTCAAGAACTGCTCCCACATGGCTCTGTACCATGGGGTCCATCCGTTAGGAGCAAACTACTCCAGCACGGGACCCCCACAAGTGGCAGCTCCCCCCAGGCCCTCTGCTCCTGCTTGGGCTCCTCTCCATGGGCTGCAGCTCCGGTCCGGTGCCTGCTCCTGCAGGGGTTCTCCATGGGCCGCAGCCTCCTCCAGGCCACATCCACCTGCTCCACTGGGGGCTCCTCCACGGGCTGCAGCGTGGTGATCTGCTCCATGTGGGACCCATGGACTGCAGGGGGACAGCCTGTTCCACCAGGGCCTCTCCACAGGCCACAGGGCAATTTGTGCTGTGTGCCTGGAGCACCTCTTGCCCTCCTTCTTTACTGACCTTGGGGTTTGCAGTGCTGGTTCTCTCATGTTTTCTCAGTCCATGCTCCCCAGCTGATGTTATGCAGCAATGTTTTGTTTTGTTTTGTTTTGTTTTGTTTTGTTTTCCTTTTCTTTTTTGTTTTCTTCTTCTTTTTCCCATTCTTGAATAAGCTCTCCCAGACGCACAAAAACTACATTGCATATTGGCTTGGCTCTGGCCAGCAGCAGGTCCCTCTGGAGCTGGCAGAAACTGGCCCTTTTCTAACATGGGGCAGCTTCTGGATTGTTCTCACAGAGGCCACCTCTAAGACCGCTGCTACCAAAACCTTGCCACAGAAACCCAGTACAAAGCCACATTCATCTGGTCCAGATTTGGAGACAGGCCTGCATTGATTAAAAGTGTAGAGTAGATATCTCCAAAGGTGCTTTCAAATCAGCATTTCTAGAATTTTGCTGTGATTTTATTATTCAGGAAAGATCCTCATTTTCTCAGGAATCCTTAAGTCTTTTCATCTATACACATTTTTTTGGGGTCTTTTTACAATAGCCATAGAAAAATTAAAAAAGTAGGTGCTGAAGTCAGAGTCCCTGAAACAATCTCCTTAAGAAGAGATCTTGTTCTGGCTAATGAATTCCACTGGATGAAAAGGACATTGATTCTCTATGCACCTAGATACTACATTATTTAATGGCTTCATTTTTTTTACTGGCTTATTTCAAGTGTCCAGTCCTCTTAATTATTCTGTCTCCTGGCAGAATTCCTGCTGCTGGTGACCCAAACAGCTGAGAGGTAACAATGCCTCTTCCTACCATACAGTACAAAGAAGCCAAACTGTTGAAGGGAGATTCCCACAATATTTCACTTCAGTATAAGCTGTATATTAAATTCTGAAATGAAGATCTGTATCACAGTGTATCAGATAAGAGTTGTTCAATGACCAACTGTTCTGGATCCTTATCCTAAAAAAAAAAAAAGGGGGCGGGGGGGGGGGGGAGGAAAGGGGCATGTATATGGCACCAGCAAGATTAAATGAGATTAATCACATTATTTCCACAAACTCTTGGATAGCCTGCCAAGAAAATAAATAAATAAATAAATAAATAAATAAATAAATAAATAAATCACATCCATAAGTGGTGGCATTATCATTTTCTTGCTCAACTTTGGCCCATGATCAATAGAATAATTTTTAGACATAACTGGACTAATGCTTCCACTTACCCCAGATGCTTTTCTACTTAGATTATTCCTGAAAATACCACTAATGGGCTTTTACAAAGATTTATGCAACCATACAATCCTGTCTATAAAGAACATTATTGCTAGTGCAAAAATGCAGCCATCTCTAGCTAAGGCTTGAAAACTGCAAATAACTTCATATAACCTTACATTTGGAAAACTCTCAACTTGCAACACATTTAGAGCTATGCTGTTCTCTTCTATGCAACTTAACAGAAATCTTTGCTAAATTCTTGTGGACGATATAAATACTGACTTTTTCTTATACCAAAAATTACCCTACCACAGAAATAGTCTGTCACAAAGTCTTGTGATTGCTGGTAAAACAGGTAATATTCACTGGGAATAAGAATATCTCAATCTGGTATTGAGACAGCTTTGCATTTCAATCAGAACATCAACATTTGAGAAGTATACAGTAATAATGAATATAATAGTATTGTTCCTTAGTACTTTTTGGTCTGGGAGTGGGCTTTGGGCTGAATAGTGGATGCAGAGTGGAGTGCCCCTATCCTTTACAGAGCACCAAGACAATGAAAAACATCTATTATTCTCACTCATCTGTCATATGAAATTATGCTTACAAAATTCAAAGAGAAAATAAGCTACATACTGAGATTCAGATCTCGCCTGCTCAGCAAATGGGTACATTTCTTTCACAATGGATTAGTGATTAGGGTTAAGTGCCAGAACAGTCATTGACTCACTGATAGCTTCTTTTTTGTTCCAGAAAAGAGAAAGTTTCATCTGCTATGCTGAAAGGAAATTTACATTTTTAAAGCTAGGTGGAATGGTGAATAATTTTAGATTAAAAATATGAAAACAGGTCCCCTGGTTGGGTTGTGGAGAACAGAAAACTAGTATAAATGTTTGAACCTGAAGAACAGCTCAGGAAGATTTTCAACTTAAAACATCATCACATTATATTACACTTTGAGGTAGACAATAACTAGGATAAATATCTCAGATCAAGCTGCACAACCATCTTCACAGTTATTAGCAGAAACAGAAAATAAACTTCTTGAATGAACTAATAAGACAGCAGGTATGATTTATATTTTAGTTTTAGAAAATACTTGGGATTTTTTTTTTTTGTTTGTTTTTTGTTTTTAATGCTAACACCAAACTGTAGGGAAGATACCAAAATAACTACCAGACTGCAAAGTATCCTGTTTCTAAGAGTCAGCAAGCAATAAACCCAGGTATTGAACCATTCTCACACATTAATCACTTCATGAGAGTTTTAAGGTATTCAGTATGCAGCAGGATTTATAGTGAGTTGCATAGTATATTTGATTCGTTTTAGGGCTGATAACATGTGATAACAATATGAAAAGACAACCTCTAGGAGCAAATGTCAGCTAGTTTATCGCTGACATAGAGCTGAGCACTGGAGAAGGGTTCTTGATCTCCCAGGAATCTCTCACCATTTTTAACAGTGACCACAATGGAATTTTGAAACCATAAAATTAAAAAAAAAAAAAAAAAATCATGAGACTCTTATGGTTAACATGGGTGTATATATATATAATGGTATATGTGTGTGTGTGTATGTATATATATGTATATATGTGTTGAAAATAACATTCAATTACAGTCCTTAGAGAAATGTTGTCATGGATTAAATTGTGTACTTTGTAGGAGAGAAGCATCAATATATTTACTGATATAATTTAGTGATCTAACAAAGCTTAATAAGACAGCAACTTAAAAAGATTCAAGATGACAAGGTGCACCTGATTATTCACTGCACGGAGGACAAGGTAAATGTTAGGGAGACCATCCCACTGATTCATAAGGTTCAGAGGTAACCCCCTTGCTTTCTAAATACCTTGAACTGAAGAGGTGAGGAGCCTAGGTGTGGCTGAACCACGTCTTAGTCACAGACTTGGTCCATAGGTTATTTCTAAGGGTTAGAGGATTGTATGTGCACAGTTGAACTAAGATATAATCTTATCAATGTACTGGGTCTGGCTGGAATGTTAACTTTCCCTGCAGCAGCCCATACAGTGTTGTACTCTGCACTTGTCATTGGAACAGCAGTGTTATCACACCAGTGTTGTGTGTACTGCTGAGCAGTTCTGGCACAGCATCGAGCCTCTCTCTAACCCTCCTAGGGGGTGGGCAAAAAGTGAGAAGAGAAAAATCACCAGGGCAGCTGTCCTAAACCAACCAAAGGGATATTCCATACCATGTGATGTCATACTCAGCAATAAAAGGTGGAAACAGGAAGAAGAGGGGAGGGGTGGGGCTCTCATTGTGAAAACATTGGGCCTCCTCCCGAACACCAGCTACGTGTGTTGAGGCCCTGCTTCAAGGACGTGGTCAATCATTGCTCATTTGTGGGAAGTAGAGAGTAATTTCTTTCCTTTGCACTTACACATAGCTTTCATTTATTTTATTTGTTTGTTTTCCTCCCTTTTTTTTTTTTTTTATTTTTTTTATTTTCCCTTTCCCCCTCCCTTTTCCCCTTTCCCTTTTTTTCCCTTTAGTTAAATTGTTTAGTTCATAATAATCTTTATTTAATTATTATTATTATTTCCCTTTAATTAAATTATCCTTATCTCAACCCATGAGTTGTTCTTTGCTTTACTTCTCCCACTCCTCATCTAAAAAGAGGGGGAGTGAGAGAGCGGTTGTGGGGTTTAGCTGCCCAGCACGGTAAAACCACCACAATCAAACTTTACAAAGTTTAGCAAACTATTAATCTGATGCATCAAGGAATCTCTTGTGAGGAGTAGGACACTTCTGCATCAAGAGCGACCTTGATAGGCATTCCTACTCAAGGGGAGATGCTGTCAAAGGGCTTTTGGCCTGTTCACTAGGATATAGAATATAGGATATAGGATATAGGATAAGATGACACAGAAGAAACAGTCATATTGTTTTTTGTTTGTTTGTTTGTTTGTTTGTTTTTGGGGGGGGTCTTTTTGGCACATGCTCCATCTGCCCTCAGCTGTTGAACTAGATGTCTGTCAGTTTCTCCAACACCCAACTTGAGTGGATACTGTGGTCACTATTTGCCTAAGTAAGGCCTTGGTGCAACAACCGGGTTTGAGCTAGGCAATGGCCGAAATGAAAGTGAGAATTAGGAAAAGGAGAGGGTGAAGTGGGGAGGAGGGAGGGGCTGAGGGGGAAGAAACATGCTATTACAAACGTTCAGTGCAACATGAAATTTTTGATATTTGGCCTCTTCTCTTTACAACTTCCATACATTTAACATTTTTGAGATTTTCCATTAGGAAAATACCTTTGGATGAAGGTTCCAGAAAGAATCATTTTTTTTTCTTTCTTTATTCTGAAAAAAAAACACTTTTCCTCTTTTATCCCAGACTACTTCACAACATTATATTCAATAGATAGATATCTTTAACTAGCATATTTAATATTCTCAGTGGTCAATAGTAATAAAGTTTGAATGTTTGAATATTTTGTTTAATTTGTTATTAGTACATGAGCTATTTGTAATGTAACATCACATGAGAAAACCACTTCTGACTGCCCGAGATGAATTTCTGCAGTGTATTCTTACAATTACACAGTCATTAGTGGGGAAATGGGTGTGAAAATTTGATCACTTGTGCAAATACGACTGCATATTTTTAAGGAGAATATTTTTCATCTTAATGTTAAATAGTACTTATTAATACTGTTAATAATAATATTAAATTATTTATTTTTAATTTAAAAAAAAATAAAAAAACGCTATTCTAAAAGAACCCTTAAAGTTTACAATTGATTAGACTACTTTTTTTTTTTTTTTTTTTTCATCTGCAGATTTTTCAACATGAATAGGAAGCATGCTAACCTTTGCTGAAATAAGTGCCTGACTTGATTACTTTAGGAAATAAAAAATCACAAAAGAGAATAATAAATTGCAGGATTCCATATAAAAATAAATAAAAATAGATTTAAAAAAGAATTCCAGACTTAAGAAGAAATTATCTATGCAGTCAAGTTTCTCTATGTATGACCCTGATGAGACCCATGAGCAATTCAGAAGTTCATTTCTATTCAGCAGGAATTGTAAGATGTGCTTAATATTACTATTAGTAATGAATATGACATGATTTTCCAAATCATCCAAAACATTAAAATTCAGCAGAGATACCCATAAAAAGCAAAACTCAAGACAAAATTGAATACTGCTGATCGATTTTTTTTTTTAATTCTCGTGAATGTACTACAATATCCATTGTTACATAACGACTTTTTTCCTATACATCTTGTAGCTGATTTAATGAGTTAAGTAGGATAGTGATCACATAATGAACAGTTATTCAATATATTATTTATTTCTTATACAGTACACAGTTCTGTATCTTCTATAGGAAGACTATAGAAGTCCTTTCTTCAAGAAAAAAATATTAATTTTCTCATAGCCAATGGGTTTTCATCTATGTACTATCTGAATTCTCCATAAAAACTATAAATTTATTTCAGGTTTTGAGGTTACATCACCTGGGAGCTTTTTTTTTCAGTGTAAGAATATCAAGTTCCCACCTCCCACGTACAAGATCATGTCATTGATCCCTGTCTGCCAAGATATTTTTGGTTGCATAAGTCTTGATGGCAACAGTAGGTGTAAAAACAATTGCTCTATCTGATTGAGATGGATACCTTACAAAGAAATGCCTTTACATTTCCACTCATGAAACCACTGATTCTTAAATTCCAGATCAACATTCTTGTACTTTGGAATAATTTCCCTCAATATGGATAAAATCATTCCACCATCTCTTTATCAGTAATTTTCTATATCTCATCTTGACAGCTTGGCAGTTAATTAATGTTACATTTTGCATAATCTGTCTCATAAATGTAAACTTTGTTGGCATCTGAAACATCATACAAATGAAAAATTAAAGAAACTGGAAGCAGTATGAAATGAAAGGCATCCTCAGCTGATTTCTAATCTAAGGTATTTCTTCAGTAATATCCACCTATCTACCTGCCCCTATAGGAATACAGCTATGCAGCATATAAGATTAAGCAAGGTTTCATACATAAATTGGACAAGCTGGCATTGAACTTCTTTATTTGGAACTTATAAGTACATTTAGCATTTAGGAATGATTTAAATAACAAATAGAAAATAGGGAGTAAAAATAAGATAGACTGGATTGTTAAAATTAGGAAACAAGGTTTTCTGATTTTCCAGGAAAAAAATAAATAAATGTATATATATAAAAAATATATATATCTATATATTTACATATATATATATGATATATATATATATATTATTTACACATTTTTTCAAATTTATTTCAAGTAGAAGCATTTACATAATTTCTGTCTCACTTGGCCAAGTCAGTGTATGCTTCTAGGGTCATTTTTAGAATACTGTACTCATGCTACTTTTACTAAAGATCATGAATAAATAAATGAATGAATCAGGTGGATCTTGCCATCTTGGAAAACTAGGAAAAGATTCAGTTGCATTATACTGAATTTGTAACTCAAAGAGAGAATGATGACAAGTTTATTTGATTTTCATGATAGATGGTGAATCCTTTTGGACTGTAAAATAGAAAAGTGGTTAAATCCATGTGATTACAGTAAGTTTTCCAGACTATGGTATTAGATATACTGAAAAAAAAAAAGATATTTAAATAAATTAATTAATTAAGACAAGGTGAATTATCTGACACTGCCACTACACAGAAGATCATGCTACAGCCAGCAATAACATACCAGAGATATAAAGGACAAAGATGATGTTTTTCATCCTGCTGAAATACTAACACAAGATTTCCTTTGGATCACAAGGACTTTGTATTTTAAATTCAGTTTCCCTTTAGATAACATAGATTTAAATGCCTTTAAATTAGTTAGTGCATATGTACATGTATATATACATAATACATGCATTGTGTAAAGTTACATTGCTAAAGTATTTTGTTTAAATCACAATATACTGAAATCACACATGAGTAAGGATACAGCAAGACACATTGAAGTCCAGTGTGCTGCTATTCAATGTTAACTCACACAGATGTGTCGAAGAACTGCTGTTGTTTGTTTGTTTGGTTGGTTGTGTTGGTTTTGTTTTGGAGACAAGGTATTACTTCCTTAGAAACACTAAAGAAATAACACACCAAAACTTCTGTATTCAGAAATATGTATGTGGTTTCACAGTCAGTCAGGACACAGTGTTTTCAGCCCCAAATCTGACTTGTCTTTCACAAAAGTTTTGAGATATATTAGGGTGTCAGATCTCATTTTGAAATTCTGGTTCTCTTCACCACTTGCACTATGTGCACATGAGATTGCTCCAGGGATCCCAACCGGTGTGCCAGAAAGTCTCTTTGAGATGAAAGCCTCTGAGAAGTTCAGTGCCCACCTCATCCAGATGGGGCTGCTTGTAGGACACTCCACTTCCTAAAATCTCTAGCATGGCAGAAGGCTCATGCTGCAGCTGCCCTGCATTCAACACATACTCTAAATATCATAATCTGCCTAGATGCCTAGATGGGATATCACAAGACAATGTTGTAGTGAGGGGGTGAGACCCAAGTTGTGTTGCAGTCACACACACAAAAGGCAGATAATGTTGCATGTACAACACTTGCGCAAGTGTGTGCAAATGTGTGTACCACATTAGACCTATGTGCAGTTAAATTTGAACATTAAACAGCGGATGTGCTTTAAATGAGGCTAACCATGAGCAGAAAAGGGAGAAGACATCCTACTCCCATGGCAAAAGGTACAAGGACCCTTGAGTACCCTAGAGTGGACCGTGAAGACAGTATAAATGCTATGCTTTCTCTTTGCTTTTATTATAGAGGGAGTCTGAAGACAGAAATAATGCACCATGCGAATGTTCCAGTGAAGTGTAGAAAAATAAATTGAATGAACTTCAGTATCTGTATTTTATTTTATTTTTTCATTATAAATAAAATTTTATTTAAATCAATATTCTTTTTTCCCCTTTTTAATTAATTCACATTTCCTGGAAGGTTATAAGAGACCAGATAAATTTTCAAACTGTTATGAATCTTACAAACATTTTTGAACTTTTCTTAGAAAAATTCTCAGCTGTGAAACTGTAAGTGTAACAACCAGGTTATCAAGCAAATATTTTGTGGACATCTCTTTGTTCATAATTCTTAATCTGTATTTCCACTATGTGATTCCTATCATGTTCAGAGAATAACTTTTTAGGAATTTTTGGAAGGAAGCAAAACTCCATCATCAGTTTCTCCTAACCAGAGCAACTTCAATTTTCCTGCGTAAATGTTCAGGTCAAAGGACAAATCTATCCTGAGTTCATCTTTTTTCCCTCTCTCTCAGGAGCTTCTCAGAAAGTCCTGGTAGTGCGAGGTGCCCAATGAATTGCAAAGCCAGGTGAGCCAGGTGACAGGTGGGAAAGAAGTGAATTTGCTCCCTGGTGAAATTAAAGAACCAAGCTTCAGCTCTGAATTCTTGTATCTTCCAGTTTTAGAAAAGTAGCAAGCTTTACCTGGAGTTCTTTTGCTTTTCTCCAGTAGTGTTTCATGCTGCTGTCACTTGAAAGGACACTTCAAAGTAGTTCAGGTCCTAAAATTTAACCTATGGTTAAGACCCACAATCCTTCAGGGAATGGTCACCATATTCTCACCACATTAAGTGAACAGAAAAAAAAAGAAAGTCTAGCAATACAGCACAAAAGACTTTCTGTAAAGAAGTAAATGCTAGTGTGTTTTTTTCTAAGACTGTGTGAACTTCCTTGATGTCTAGGTTACATATATCAACACTGAACATATTGTTCCCCTTTCCCCCTCACCCAAGCTGAATATCACCTTACACACCTCTGCCTGAGATCATCAAAATTGAGGTGAATGTAAAGATCTGATTCATGGAGAGAGAAAAACAAAAAACAAAAAACAAAAAAACAAAAAACAACAACAAAAAAAAAAAAAAAACACAAAAAAAAAAAACCTGCTCTCTCTAGGGAGTCTTCTATAATGAGATGAAATACTGGAAATACTGGAGAGGACAGGAAAGATGATAGAACAGACATTCTCCACGTGCACCTATGCAAAAGTCAGATACAGCTTAGGGACCATTTTTTGTTTTGTTTTGTTTTGTTTTGTTTTGTTTTGTTTTTGGTTTGTTTTGTTTTGTTTTGAAATTGGGACATATCCAGCTGGGAAAGTAAGCATTAGTAGACGAGTTTCTACATGAATCGTAGGAGTTAGATATCAGTGAGAATTTAAATCACATGTTCCTCCACAAACCACTGTGATTATTCTCTTTTTGTGCTTAAACAGCCTATTGTAAGTCCTGTGCAGCCTCTAAATCTCTTCCTTGCTCCTCAGAGGGAGCCCTGTACCCTGGTCTGTAGTATGACCTGGAGAGCCTCCCTTCTTGCTGCTGGAGCTGGGTGTTCCCCAGCAATGGGGAACAGCTGGGACAGCTCAGAGAATGGCACAGGAGCTCTTGTCTCTGACTGGGGCATTGTGCGTTCCTTGCACAGTATTGTGCCTCTGTGATCTTTCATGCTTTTAATGAAAGCATGAAAGATCACAGAGGCACAATCTAACCATTCAGGATTCATTTCACATTATCTCCCCTTTCTAATTAGAAAGTAAAATGCATACTGATAAAATGAACACTAAATATATACAGAGTGGGCTGCATATCATCTAGCTATATATACAAACCACATCTAAATCTGATCTAGTCACTCAGATTAGTGAACTTTTAATGTAAATGCTAACAGAGAAATGGGAACTGAGAGCTGAAGTAAGAGCTGATTATTTCACTGCAACATCCCCCCAAAAAGAACTCACCTGTCAGAAAGCCAATGGCCCATCTCTGCTTCACTGGGAGAACAGCACAGTTCTGTTGCAAAGACAAATGTGATTAAAAAGAATATGAAAAATGACTCCAAATAATTATCATTTTGTCTTTTTATAAAAACATTTTTTCTTCATGTTATTGAAGGGGTCTGTTGGTTCAGTTTATCCATCTATCTGTTTATCTATTTATCTATCTATCTATCTATCTATCTATCTATCTATCTATCTATCTATTTATTTATTTTACCTCAGTTTCCCTCTTCCCTAGCAGGATTCAATGGAAAAGGCAAACACACAATAGAGAAATCTGGTAGGAATGACAATGTTTGCATGTACTTGTGCTTGTGTGTTTTGTGAACTCTCATCTAGAATTAAGTCTATAAAACAAAAAAATGCCTGATTCACCTCAGTTTTTCACCACTGAATAACTACTTATTGTAAGAGGGTACATCAGTCTAAAACAGGAGTGACACAGGAGAGAACTGGTTCAAGGGGAGCCTATATTATAAGGAAACTAATGGAAATGAAGGTTACAGTATGTGTCAAATTTATTACCTGCCTTTTCTTTAAAATTAAGGGAGATATCAAAACCTGGAACATGAACTAATTTCTTTATTGGCTTATGTGATACCTCTTTAAATGTATTAACCCAACAACATAGACATTGATTTTGCTGTTATTTTATATACCAGGACCACACTGAGTTTCATTGTACTATGGAACAGTATTGTTGTTATGCGTATTGACATCTGAGAGTTTGTACAGTTTACATTTGTTAAACATAAAAAGTGAAAGCCAGACACTTTTTATGTATCATATATATATATATATATATATGATATATATATATATATATGTATATTTAATTAAGTCTTGAAATTGCACTGAGTGTTCAAATAATGATAGGAACTTACTTTCATTTCATTCAAATTTCTTCAGAGATTTTGAGATTTGACCTTCAAGTCCACTAGAAACTCATCAAATGATTTACTCTGCAGTTCTATTTGGAATGAATTATTCCAGTTCATCTCACAGGTAACACAAGGAAGAGCAGCAGATGGACTGGTATTGGGATGATTGAGGTGTTAGTGGGCTGAAAGGTAATTAAGAAAATACACCAGTTAAACAAGCCTGTGAAAGTCAGAAAGTATTGCATCATGAAGTAAAAGGTGAAATTATTGTCTATCTGATAAACATGTGATATCTATTAAATGTCTAATATTCCCAGGAGGGAAAAAAAAATCTTTTTTTTTTTTTCTTTCCTACTCTTTTGATTTTATGCAACAATCATAGAAAGACTGAATAATGAATTCACCTACAATGTAAGTTCAATGTAGTACAATGTATATGACCAAAATATCAAAAAATTCTCTGCTTTTCTTCAAAGCACACACTGTTCGTTCATAGCTACTATGATCTGAAGATGACTATGTATCTGTCCCTACATGACTAATTATATGTGTGTGTTGAACTTAAATGTTGATTTCAGTTTTAAAGCTGTTTCTTAAGCTGCATAGTTAATATAACAGCTCTGCTGATGCTAATACAGGCTCTGCTGTCAACAGCAGCTCATTCCAGTGTACTTGGACTCAGCTGCACTAACATTCCCAAAATAGTGAAGATGCTAATTGAAACTGGCCAATTAGCCTTGCTCTCTTATCAGTGGAAGATCACAATTTACAAAGAGTAATTTTCAAAACTGTTTTGGATGGACCAGCTTTCTAAGGTATTTTGATTTTTTTCCTGCTGACTCCTAGCTATTTTCTTCTACTGACCACTCTCAGCTCCCTGGGATACTTGGGCTCTCTGGATGTTCCAGGTTCTCCATCTCCCCAGATGCACTTAATTATAATGATTAACCTCTATTGTATGGTACTAATGTCCTATTGATTATGAGTCTGGACATTTACTTCGTTAATATCCATATGCACAAAAGCATTAGCAATTAGCACAATGTGTTAGTTCATGCTCTATATCTTGAAAGATCGTATATGTGCATTACTGGTTATATACATCTTCCAGCCTACAATACAACAGCACAGGTGTTTGAGTAGATCTTTTCAGACCTTTAATGGCATCTTGCTTTTTCGTCTATTTTCTGTCTGGTTGGTAATCATGCTCTTGGGTTCTTTGTTATTGTCACTTTTACAGGTACATTAATTAGATTTTGTATTTTCCAGCTTTCATATCACTGCTTGAGCTTGCACTTATCTCTCCCTGCCAGCTACAGAGGGAGCTAAGTATCTTCAAACTAGATACTTAGTTTTTAAGCAGCTAAACTTGGAAGAATATGCTTCACATCCATAATACTTTTGATTCCCAAAGTGAGACTTTGAGAAAGGTTTGATTTTTAGAAAAGACAGAACCTCCATCTTATGAATATGAAGCCAAGTTAAATTAAGCACTCAGAAGTTGAAGTGCTCAAAATCACCAAACACTTTTGACAGCACTGATTAATGAAATACAGATTCAAAGAGATTTTCCCTGCATAAGATAGAGAGCACTCTTTCAACTAGTGCTATCTTTAAAACTTACAGAAACATTAATCATGCCTACTGTGAACTGACTCCGTTCTTCACTTTACAACCAGAAGGGCTCCCCTCTCCCCAGAGTGACTGAAACCTTTATAGTTTAAATGTATATTAATATGTACATACATATTATAGAACGTATAGTCCAGGGACAGCAGTGTTTTTTAAACACAAGACTGTGTACTTGGGATATCAGCTGTTACTCTTGATTATGTTAGAGGATTAATTGTATCCTCTACAAAGGTCAGTGTAGCAAGCAAAAATGGCAAAGAAACTACTTTAGAGATGGCTATCTCCTGGATAAATGAACTAGTGTTTTACCTTGATTATGGTTTATTATATATTCCAAAGAAGCTTAAGTAGGTGAATCTCACAGTCAATAAATACAGATTACTCAGCTTTCATTGGAAACTGATCTTCTCCACAAGGGAAATCTGTGGTAGACCTGATCCTTAAACACAATGAAAATATTTCACTTCCCAGTGCAGACAAATGGTGCCTAGGTTTGGTACTTTATCAAATTGGACAACTAATGCAATGAAATAACTCATACATTGATTAAGCTTTGCTCTTTTTAGTGTATGTAGAGACACATAATTTAATAAACTAGTGAATATAAATTAGTAAATGGGTTTCTTTTTCTTTCTTGCCTAAAAAAAAAAATAAAAATTAAAAAATAAAAAAATTGGCGGATGAGAACGATGATTTGCTCAAACCTGAATGGCAGGGAATGGCAGGAACCAATTTTGTCCTGTGACTGAAAAAAAACGAACATGCATGGGTCTATATTCTTCTGAATATATCTTAAACCTTATAGTGAGGTAGAGTGAGTGATTTATAGTTACAATAGAGTGAGGAAGAGGAAAGATTTTATGTCTAAAAGGAATGAACCGTTTCCTTTTTGTTGTTGTTGTTCAAAACTTTTGTCATAATGATTACAGGATATGATTATGTGCTCAGACATATTTTCTAAAAGAGATGGGTGAAGAGTCTATTCTATGCTTATGAATTCTTGCATGGAGTAGTATTTATATTGTAAAGAATAACTTTTTTTTTTTTTTTTTTTTTCAAGCACAGGACAAAATTGGTCCCTGCCATTCAAGTTTGGCAAAATCATCATTCTCTTCCACCAACTAGTTACAATATACTAGTACCAGTTATTCTTATTATCATTATTACAAAGTGAGGAATGAAAAAAAGAAATAAAGCCATCTCCAGAATACAGAGAGTAACAAACAAACACCAACAGTCAGACTTGATCACAGAATGAATGGAGAATCAAAGCCTGAGCATGTCATCATGGATTGGACAATAAATGGGCTGGTCAATTGTGACTGGTTAAATGGAAGATAGGATGTCTTCCTAGGCAGCAGGACAGAAATCACCCCAAAAACAATTCTGACAAATAGAGGAAAACAAGCTAGTCTCTGCTCATATCAGATCAATATTGAAGCAGTATAGAACAATAATTCTGCTCTTTTTTGCTCAATTTATAACTTCATAAAGCATAGGTGCAACTAGGTTAGAAAGACATAGACTTTCCATTGAATGTCTATTAGGTTTTACTCATAGAGTAATTGAGGTCATTAATATCAAAGCACTTGACTAAAACACATAAAAAAATCCATCTTGGATTATGGCTGTATTAATAAAGAATTTAGTTTTAAATTGTCTTAGAAAACAACACAAAACAAAAAACAGAGCTCAGCATGCTAGCTCCCTTCAACACTTCTGTCACTGACAACCTTGAAGAAAAAGGTTTATTGTTACTGCAAGAGATATTTCAAAAGATCAAAGACATGTGTGTTTATCAGAGAGGATATTTTTGAATTTAAAAGTTTAAATTATGTTAAGAAATCCAATAATAAAAATCAGTCAGTTCTACTCCAAATCCGTAACATCAGTGAAGCACAGTAATGAATACAGATTGATGCCCAAGCATACCTTCAGAAAAATTATCTATGTCACTGTAGCAGGAAACCTGAATTGAAATTCTTAGAAAATATTGAGGTTACGTCTTAGAAAACAGAGAGGTTAAGGGAATGACATCAAAAGCAAGATGGAAATATTCAAGAAATAGATGAAGGCGACGCAACTTAAACATCCATTCAAGAATAACATATTACAGCAGAGTCAGAAATATAGCAAAAGATAACAAATATAAACAGAAAATTCCTGAAAAAAAAATAGTAATAATAATTCAAACACATTGGTACAGAAGATTGATAAATGCTTTCACTTTTTAGGTTTAGGGCACAGAAAACTACATTTTCCAGAGAAAAGGTCTGATACAGTCTGATGAAACACACTAATTACATTGCATGAATTAGATAAAATAATATTAATATATATATATATATATTCAGCAGACAAATTAGAAAAGAAGACTCAGAAAAAAAAAAAAAGCATGAAGACTGGATGCTTTCCATATAAGAGATAAGCATAACATCTCCACACAATCTTATCAAGAGAAACCACATAGCAGAACAATGTTAATTACAAAAAATAGCTTAGATCATCAGGAATTTTCTAGCTCCCAGTGGTTCCCAGTTATTTGAGATAACTCAAATAGACAAGGGACTGAGATCAACCAGCATAATTCTACCTGTATTTTGTTGTTGTTGTTGTTGTTTATTTGTTTCCTCTGCCTTTTTAAAATTCTAATTTAAAATGCATAAATATGGGAGAAAACTGGTCAGTATTACCTGAACTGACTAATTGAGTCTAACAGTATTTGTTGTGCTTCTTGTGAGCCCACAACTATGGCTCCATAATGCACATATTTCAATAAGAGAAGTAAAAATTCATTTTCCATCAGGGTGAAAATGCTAGTGGGTTTTAGTGCCTTCCTGAAATATGGTAACTGAGAGATTCCAGTGTTCACATTTCTCCTTCCTGAGCAATGTTTTTTTTTATCATAGAACCATTATGGCAAGAAATGGTCTCCACCCTCTTTTTTTCTGTCAATGTCTTTGAATGAATCTGAAATGGGTGCTTACTGTGTTTTACTAGACTGGGTTACTCTGATATCTTACATGTATGAAGCAAGCACTCATGAAGTATTGTGGTGGACCTGATGCAAGTTATGGGTGCATACCTTCCTATACAAAATGTGTCTAAATATGCTTGTCCTTCAAATGAGAAATTTACAAACATTTTCAGGAAGGAAGATAGTGTGAAAAGGTACCTAGATAGTCTAGCACTGTTGTGAAGAAGGCATATAAATTCTACCCCAGTCCCATGTTGACTTGTTTGCCTTAAATCTTTCACTGGGTCAAGCTCTAATCGAATCAATAAGGACATTTTCTTGATCCTATATAATACCTCTCTCTATATGAGTAGTTATGTTTTACTTTGAGATTTTGACTTTGACTTTTTTCTTGAGATTTTACTTTGAAATTTGGGAAAAAGGAAGTTAGAATTGATTTTTTTTGTGATTCAGAATGACAGATTCATCAAATCACAATGAACTACTACTACTACTACTACTACTACTACTACTACTATTATTATTATTATTATTATTATTATTATTATTATTTACGGATTCCCAATAGATTACTGTGGTAAGGTCTGATTATCTATTTATTATTTATTATCTACTATCTATGACTATCTATTTAAGAATTTTCCTGTCTAAAAATGAATGAGTCTTCCCCAGTTCAATACATTTTCATTTAGATTGTTCCCTTCTTGAGAAAACTAATGAGACTTGAAAGGCTGCACAGCTCTGACAGTTCAGCAAGTCAGCAGAGGACCATTAGCTACAGAATCAAGCTCAAACATTTTTCAGGACTGCTTTTCTATAGGTGGATAAGATACCAATAGCTGAATGAACTAAGCTAGGAGATGAATTCATATCTGTTTTGTCCTAATATATACATATATATATTAAAAAAAAAAACATAAAATGCAATAAATTTACATCACTTATGCTATGGAGGACCTACTTTTCTTCCTCTGCTTTGTAACCTTGTTACATTGATATGCAGTGTGACAGAAATTGTCTTCATTCAGAAATAAAAGTACGTGAACTTTTCTGATCAGACTACACTGCAGTGACGGAATAGCTTCCATCTTAACTCTAGTATTGTCATCTCAGGATCAGGCAAAGCAGAAATAACCCATCAATTATATTATCTCAGGTCAAGTGATCTAACAGAAATTCTTTCACAGATGCCTGATCAGAAACCTAGTGTACATAAAACGGATGATTTATAGCTCACAATTTACAGTTGTAAAAGAAGAAACAACTGTTTGCTTGAGCTGAACAGTAGTGATTCTAATGCAGTATCTATATGCTTAATACCAGTTTCAACTGGTGTGCAGGAGTAAAACTATGAAATAGTTGAAGAAACAAATACTTTTTCATCTGAATACCAAATATAACATCATCTGAAAAACAATATTTTTTAAAGGGATTTTATTATTATTATTATTATTATTATTATTATTATTATTATTATTATTATTATTATTATTCCTGTCAAATTCAGACAGGCTTGCCACTTCTGGAGTTCTTTGACTCATATATAATCATAGCTTGTTTAGGTATGACTAGCACTGAAGTTACATCAGAAAGTATCATCATCCTGATCATCAGCTTCACTTTCCTTTCCTTTGTTTTATCCCATTGATAGTATTTAAAATTTAATTCCTTTCTTTAGTTGGGGAATATTTATATTTACATTTACTTAAAATCTACTCTTTAAAAGTTGTGAATTTCTCAATAGGACTGCCACAAAAGACTGGTCTCTGTTGTATTTGTCTTGTGCATTTAATACCTATACTTAATTCTTTCTTCTCTTTAATAAATCATTAATGTGAAATATTCTAGGGTAGTTTGTGGTTTTACTTTTTTTTCTGTTTTTTTTTTTTTTTTTTTTTTTTTTCCTAAGTTGTACTCACATACATACATGTATGTACCTCATATAGCAACATGGTGAGTCTGAAGAGAAATACTGGAACAATATAATTTTTTGGTTCTTAAAGTGGATGAGGTGCTAGTAGAGTAGCCCAAATGCAGAATTAAAATCTGTTGTTATCTCAGTGTCCCCTACATACTGAACTAGGATGAGCTGATGTATTAAATTCACCAAGTAAATTTAAAAATGTTAAAAAATATGACCAAGTGAACTCCTCGAACCTAGTTGCAGATAACCAAATGAATCTTGGTATCTTAGTACTTAGCTCCTACTCTAACAGGTTGCCATATATCATTGATTTTATGGCCTCTGATATATTGCTCTAAAAAGCATTCCTAATCTGTACAACATGGAGAAAAACTTGAAAACAAAATCAGAGTCTCCTTGTCTTGAGTATATAGATAGTCCTTAGCAAAGGAGGAGAGGTAGACATTAAAAACATAGTCATGTAATCCACACATCAAACTATACAGAAAACATAATTTCCATTACTTTTTGGTGAATGAGTGATATCCAGAGTGAAGATCTTTGTTGTGCCCATATTTCAAGTTCAGTTCAAGCTCTCCTAACATTCAGACTATCTAGATGCATGGCTTGGGAGATGGGTTGAGTCTCCCAGAGTTTAGTTTACATGTAAACTCATCCAACATAATGACTACTCAGTAGCTATCTACTGACATAAATTGTATAAACTTTTATGGACATAACATCTAACAGGCCAGCCAAATAATGTAAACTCCTTCACAGGAAGGTCCCATATTGGGTGCAGCAGACAGCTAGAAACACACAGCTTTGCTGAGCTGTAAGCAGTGAGCTGTAAGCTGTGAGCTGTAAGCTGTGAGCTGTAAACTGGTCTGCACTAGAGGCCCACAAAGTTCACTTCCAAAGCACTCATGGCTATTGTTCATCAAGAGCTTGAATATTTTTTTTTGTCTCTATGGATCTACTCTTAGCTGGAACTCAAATTCCATATGATCATGTCACTTGTTTCAGAAAAATACAGGAGAAGAGGAAATGACAGTCAAAGTATTTTGTTCAAAGAGTAAGAAATTAATGGAGTTCTCTTCTTCCTTTTTTATTTTTATTTATTTTTACTGTGTCTTACAATGATTGCTTATTACTTCACATTTTCAATTTTTCTTCATAATAACAAAAACTAGTGTTAAAAGACAATTTAGACATAAATGCATATAATGTCTTCTAAAAGAAGTGTTGCTATTCCAATCTGACCTAATTTCATCTGAATTCTGTAGTTTATGTGTTGATGTATCCTGGCAAATTAAATATATTATGCTTTTTTTTTTTTTTTTTTTTAAGTTAATCTGAATTAACAGTATTTTTCAGTGCTACTTATTATCATTGTTCTACATTGAACTACTTGTATCTTAAGGACTTTATATGTCTTATATCACTGCAATAGCATCTGACATTTCTACTCTTCAGATAGAAATAAATCATGTTTTGTTTCAGGAGTAGGAGACATGGAACACAGAAGTGTTGCAGATATTCTTAAATGGAAGCAATGAAAAGCCAGTTCTGACAGAAGAACATTAAACGGATGAAGTTAAAAGCAATATGTCAAATGTTTATTGGAAAGCAAACAAACAAAAATGATGGTGCTTTTATATTTCACATTTGGAGTTAGAATACCACTGGTATGCCTGTTGAGAAGAATATATTTAGACGTAGTTTATAGTAGCCTATCAAGAAAAAATAATAAATTGAGTTGTAGAAAGTCAACTTGGAAAGAAATATTCTATGTATTAGCTAATATATCAATAAATAAAAAAAGTATATTTATAAAAACTCACACTATGTAAAAACTGCTATTTCTAATAATATGACCACAGCAGTTTTTCCGGAATTGCCATATAAAGCAAAACAGTACATGTGCTAATGCTTAAACTTATTTTGAGAAGAATAAGTCTGCCTTTGGAGAGCCTTGAGCTCTCTAAAGACTGCCATTACCTACAGGTGTGGCAGCACCCCTGACATTAACAGGGAGGGTGAAATGTCTGCTCTAAAACTCTTCTTGTTTGTATATGCCCTGTGTAAATGCAAGAGCTGAATGTGTACGAGTATGTGCTAGATTGCATGTGCCAGAGTAATATAGGACTACAGCTAATTTGGAGCTTTAGTGACCCTGGAGAGAGGAACCATGTCTCTGTGTAGCCATCAGGCTTGCACCTCAGAAGAGGTACAGGCTTGCACCTGTACCTCAGAAGAGGAGTAGAGACCAAGGCACATGGTCAAGGATTGTGGTAGTGGAGTTAGGATCTTTTTTTTTTTTTTTTTTTAACTATTATTATTATTTTTAATTTTCTTCTTATTTAAGCCATGTATGATAATTTTATAGACATTTATGTCATTGATTACATCATCTGTCTCCACAGTTTACTGATCACCATTTCTTTTAAATCATAGCTTGTCAGACAGAGACAAGAAAAACTCTTAAAAGGAACTGCCACCATTTGTGACATTTGTGGGCCTCTATGGTCAGTGGGTATGGCTGAATAAGAGCCCAGTGCTGTCCTAAGAAGGCATTCCGCAGGAAGAAATTACCCTGGCTGCAACCAGTTGAGGCATCATGTCTACTGATTATGCCATGTAGAGATAATGTCACACCTCTTAGGCAGTTGGGATTTTCCAGGAAAATTATTCAGTATCTGTGCCTTCTGACTGTCAGTTATTCATATCAAATCCAAAGTTATTGCAATTACATTGAAAGTTGGGTTTTGTTGATTATTTTGTTATTCTTCTATATCTCTGTTTTTCATTAAATATTTTGTCCTGTTTCATTAAAGACATTCAACATCTATTCTCAGTAACCAACTTTGAGATCTGACTATACTGTTCATCAAAATAAGTTATTTAATAAGCTTATTTTCCATTTGGAATAACTATCTTAGCCTGATCTTTCACTATTACAACTAAAATGATGCAAATGTATTCAAAACATTAATCAGCATATATTAACTTTTGGGTAAACTTCTCCTCGATGCATTTTCAATATATTTTTTTTTAATTAGGGACCAAAGTTTTGCAATCGATTATTTTTATTAGTAATATAGCTTCTGTCTCCCACCATTAAAATCTCCCTCACTGTCTTCCTGAACACAGATAAACCCAAAGAAAAAAAATATTGGACAGAATTTTCTGCAACTACATTTCAACATTGTATTGGGTTTGGATCTACAGCTAGGTCACTGAACTGGAGACAAGCAATTTTAATGTCCTGCACTTTCATTGATTGATTTGCCAATGCCCAACCAATGTTTGACAGAAGAATGATCAAACAGAATGAAGCCAAAAGAAAAAACATAGAATGCTCAGAATACTGAAAACTGGAATTTAAGAGTTGGAGGGTAAAAAGGAAGGGAAATTGTAAACAGGATGATGGGACAGACTGTGTCAAGAAGGCAAACTGGAAACTGGGCTAGGTCAGTCTGTGTTTTAAAACTAAAAGGCTAAGGCTGATTTTCAGCTTTAATATTTTATGAAAGAATTTTCAATATTAATAAATTATTTTATTTCCCATTGGTATATCAAATTCTTAATTCTTCTAGCACCAAAGGATATTTGGCTCACAGCTTTAACAGTCGTGGAGCTTGCCTGTTCTTTTATAGTACAGATTTTGTAATTTCTCTTTACAAATAAGGGAGAAAGTGGAAATTTGCAGGGATAATTTATACTGTGCTAATGTGACTGACTAACATAAGTGGGGTGAATTGCTTTTTGAGTCTCTCTCTCCCCTTTGTCTACAGAAAAAAGCTTATATTACATATTTGAAAGCCTTTCTGATTGACCGAGATATGCAGTATGACCCATGCTGAAGTATTAAGGGACCTCTATCAAATAGATTAACCACCAAAAGTTCCTGATGTCATGGCACAGAAAGGTAATGGAAATGTTCAAAATCGGAAAGCAGACTACAGAGATAGTGTAGCTGTAGTCACTGTGGAAACAAAGCAGTGATGCTTTACTTATGTCTTAGGATCCTGGTATTTCTTTTGTGATCTGTTCATATACATGTATAAGGCTTCTTCACTTTCTCCTGTGGAACATGCACTCAACAACCAGGATATGCAGACTTAATAGAAGGTCTAGAGACTTAGGTAAAAATTTAGAACCCAGACAGGGTTGGATGTGACTAGTAAACATTACTTGTCAGTAATTTTGACTCTTTTTGTTATACTCTGAGCTGTGATACCTCTGTAATGGATGCACTTAGCAGGAACAATCCTTTATAATATGCTAAAAGCAGACATAAGTAAAATAACCTAAACCACATCCATTGTTAATAATTGATGTTCATTCAGCATTGGCAAGCATTGATTATAGGCTTAAAAGGAAGTTCTTGCAATATTGATTTGGATGTTTTTGACCTGAAACTGAAAGCTGTATGCACTTAGTGGAAGTCAATCACATTTCTTAAAAATTAAGCAGTCATTAAGTTTATGGGATTCACTACCCTGTTTTTGTGAGATAGACTGTATGTCCTTGAGGAAATGTCAAAAATGTGTTAAACATTGCAACTTTTGAAAATAGACTAGCATAACAAATGGTCAAAAAAATACAATTAGTTCTGGAATTCTGTCTGTGGTATATTGGGAAACACAGATGATTTGCTAAAGAACTATCTTTTTAAAGGAAAAAAAAAAAAAAAGGAACATGAGAGCAGGGGGGATGGGGGGGGGTAAGGGGGGGGTGGATGAGATGAGGTAAAGGGCTTGTATTAGCTGTTTTTTCTATCTACTCTACTCCTCTGTCTAAATACCAGTGTCACAGCTGGACTGAATCCTTGGCTGAAACATAGAGTTGCAAACAAGACTAAAGAAAGGGAAAATACAGTTGGATGAAGTCCTTATATAATTGTTATTACATTATTGAAGAACAATGTACATGTATGATTGGGAATGAATTGCAGGTTTTGGAGATGATTCAATTTCCATGAAATGTCTGAAACACAAGTGCAAATTTCACTTGTCATTAAGCAGTATTTAAAGCAGTATTTAACTTTTTTTTTTTTTTTTTTTTTTTTTTTGGTGCTAGTTTCAATAGTACTCCTTTAAGAATAACCTCCACTTCCACCTCAAAATCAGCATTGAAAAATATCAATGAAATTTCTGTTGACTTGAAACTTGAAACTTGTTAATAGGAAAATGATCATTGCTGAATGTAATGTAACTTGATGATTTATTTGGAACATTTTCTTTTAAGTAGATATCCAAAAAGATTGGAAGAACGTACACAGAAATATTTCAGCTTTTCAAATACTAAGTGAAACCAATCAAAGTTCTTTTTCAGTCCTAATTAATCATTGAAATGTTGAGATGTTCTTTATTCCGTCAAATGAGTTTTTCAAAAGGTTGACAAATAGAGTACGTTTTTTTCTACTAGTTAATGAACTCTGATGAAGAACTCTGTAAAAGCTGTTTAAACACTTTTATTTAGAAGATCAAAGAGAGAAAGCTAGAGTGATAATCTGAAAAACAGATCATACAGAAGGCATAGAAAGCTGGTAGTTTGTAACACATATCCAGAAGTAGGGAGGAACTTCCTGCATATGATGAGATACATGATATATGATGACCAGCTTCTGCCAACAAAAGATTTAGTTCAGCCTTTCATTGTAGAGAGTTTGTCCTAATCTTTTCATTTTCATTTGTGAATACAATAGACTATATTAAAGATTTTGGCAAATGTGATGGAGTAAATCATTGAAAGTATAAGAAGAGTAGTAGCACACAGAAAACTTGCTTGGGTAAGATTGTAAGGGTTGATTGCCTTTTTTTTTTAGAAGTAGATATTTGTTTTCAGTTAACTGGATACAAATATTTGAAGTGTTTGGCTGTTCTGATAACATAGACTTAGCTAATATAAGGTCCATATGACTCTGTCTAATAAAATCGCAAATGTATAAAGGTCAAAAATATAAATTGCACTGATTTTAACCCCATGAAATTAACTGCTGTAATTGTACTGCAGGATATTTTCCAACGACTTACAAGTCAGATGCATTGCTTAATAAAAAAATATACCTTCTACATCTTTTGATCACATTGTTTTGCCAGATAAGGTTTGAGAATACAACCGTCAGCTTAAACAAGACTCCTCAGCTTAAACCATAAAAAATGTTAACTCCATGTGTGAGAATTTCCCTAATATTCCTAGTATGAGAAGCAAAAGTCAAATCCACCAAAATTAATCAAACTTGATCTAATTCTAGTCTAATCTGACAGGCAACTTTATTTTCATGGTTTTATCCTGTAAAATGCTCCTAAGTAAAGCACTAAAACTTAAAGACCTATTAAATAGCATTGATGTTCAATGAAAGAAAATTGCCACAAGACTGCTCATAAATTTAAGGGATGTTTTTTTCCTCTTCCCAAATTTTGTAGAATAGACTCCTGGCTCCCATGTTACACAGCCAACTAGAACACTGGGCATAACATTTCACTAGAAATACGGTATTAAACCCATAAACAAGTACCCCTTAAACAGCAGAACTGTTTCTCCTGTCCTTTTGGTGACTACACTGTAAAAATATACAAAGGGGTGGAGAAGAGCAAGAAACTGAGATGGAGTCTGGTCCACCCAGAGATCAATGGCTGATCACTTCTGGTTTCATTCTCTTGGTGATTGGATGGTGGCTCTGTAAATTCTAAGCCTGACTCACAGTTTTAATAAAACATAATTTGCACAATTATATATAATAGAAAATTCTTTATTTTTTCTGGCACCTACACTCTGTAAGATTTAAAACCTATTCAGCAGTAACTAAGTGTTTATTTTTGACTCATATGTGGTCTGGGTCCTGATGTAGACTAGAAATAAAAACTCACACTTGGAATTAAAATGACTGGAACATTCCTTTTGATGATACAGTGCTTCTGAAAGGCTAATTGTGTTATGTTGTTATATACACAACAGAAAAACTTTCTGAAAAGGCTGGCTTCATTCTCCCCAGGCCACAATTCTTCAAGTTAAAACAGAAATAATATTTGCACCTGATATTTGCACAAAGTAGATGCATTTGGTGTATAAGGATGTTGCTGTGAGAGAGATCACAGAAATCTTGAAAATTAAATTGCCAGGTGAGACTGGAGTCATTTTAGGTAATAACAGTTTTTGTAGTGTAACAGATCCTGCTTGCAGCAGATGAAGAGATGAATGAGCATATCAGCTAAAATTTTGCAAACAAATCAAAATCAACTCTAGAATTCTTTAATTTTGACTGTTTTCCTACTTTCCTTAGTACTCTTTCAATTCACTTTTTTTTTTTTTTTTTTTTTTTTTTTTTTTTTTTTTTTTTTGTCTAGTTATCAGTAAAGTGAGTACTTGCTGAGTTCAGGTCTCCAAACTTCTTAGCCTTGCTATTTACCCCTGTAACTGTTTCCCTTCTCAATAAAAAAATTTCACTCTAAATGAAAAAATTAAGTCTGAAAATAAACTGCATAATTATTTGTTTTTCAACTACAAAGGAAAGTCATAATAAATCACTCTGTACCCACAGATTTATTTTTGTCCTACATGTATTTTAATAAAAAATATTTCTTTCTTGGTAAGTCCCTAGAGTTTTGAAGAGCATTCATTTGATTCCATTAGCTTTTACAGTGAAATATTTGTGCTGCAATGAAACCTTTTGGTTTCAGGTGACAATGTGTCACCTGAAATTTAACAACAATCATTGTGTTAAATGTATACAGATTAAAAAAATAGGTAAGATCCTAAAGAATTTACAGTTTGTGAACAAGATGGGAAACAGCAGTAATGAGGAAGAGAGGAACAATTGATAAAGAAGAACTTGACATCACCAATTTTTTATTTTTTAATTTTCATTGTAAATGCAAATTTGTGCAAAGAGACACAAAGCAATAGCAAAACCATTTAATTACAATTATATCTTTTAACAGGAAGGTTATTCCATAATTTGAACTCTGGGACTTCTGCCTAAGATTTCAAAACGTACCTGTAGAGTTTTTGTAAGCATCAAATTTAATAAATTTCTGTTCTGCAATTTTAAATGTCTACATGCACTAGAAATGCTGAGAGAATAAAAACATTAGTTCCTATTACTGTCATTCATAGAGATTTGAAGTAAGCACGAACAGGAGAAAAGATGCAGTATAAACAGTCTTTATTCCATAGCAAGGAGTCATGGAGGGCAACAGAATGAACGGTAGATGCGTCTTCATTTACTGAACAGAGCTGAACTGGTACAAATAAAGCCATAGCCTTCACATCCTTAAACTAGTATGTGCCAGCCCAGTCCCTCCTACAACCTTAGGCTCTGTGCAAGCTGTTATGAATGTCACCAGCTGTACATAGCCCTGAGGTGCAGCTCTTTCTTAATCATTTCAATGCAATTTGCTTAGGCCAATATTGAAAATGGCATTCATAAAATCCTGAAACCTTGTTTGTAGAGGCCACAGGGTAGATAAGAAAAGAAATGGGGATCTCTACGCCTGCTGTAGGCTTCTGAAGGATTGCTTTCCTGGAGGATATTTCCATGTAAATGCTAATGTACTGAAAATCTGGCCTATATGTCCGCAGGCTACAAATGAAGCAGGCTAGAGAAAATTGCTTATAAGGAATTCCTCTTCCTCTCCCTTGCCCTGTTCCTTTATTTACCTTGAAAGATTGATTATGCAGTCTGAACTTAGCAGTATGGACTCAGCTGGACTTAGCCAAATACAACATTGTAATCTTCCAGTTTGCCGTCTTCTTCATCACTTCAAAAATAACCTTGCTGTTTTACAGGTAGGCACTGGTTGCCAATGGGCTGGCCCTGACAATATATATTTATGAAAATGTGCTAAATTCATGAAGTGGGTATACCATCAGCAAACTTTATGTTTTTAAATAATCGAACAAATAATCATACAATAAAAAAGAACCTAAATGTAGAGAAATATTCTGAGTGAAATAGTAATGTAAATAATATACTTCTCCCCTATTTATTTATCTTCATCTCCTTAATTTTATTCCATTATTATTGACTGAAATTGCAAACAGTTTTCTCAGTTCTAATAATTTCATGGGTCTGTGAAGTGTCCTTGTGGTGAATTCTAGGGCAGATGGTTTGTCTTCTTTTTCTGCTGAATACAGATAATTTTCAGTATGGATGTCATGTAAGATGGCTCTAATTTTGAATTAATGCATTAAAATAGTTATAACCAGATATAACTAATATAATATATAATATATGGATTAAGATGTAAGGGTGAAGAAGGTGCAGGGTCATGTAGTCAGGTACATCATGAGATGTAGGATTACATGAAGTGCAAATGAAGGTGTGTGTAAGGGAGATAAAGATGGACCAGGCCTCCCATTAGTAGTTCTGCGGTAGATATTTAACTGCTGACTTACCTAACAGCATGTTTCATTAACTAGTTTAAACATTCTTCTGATTTTCAAAGTATTTTCTCATTCAGAGCAACTGATTTGGATAAGAAAGAGGACATTCAGAATTGTCTTAATCCATTCATACATCAGTGTCCTGGGTTATTTTTGTGGAAAGTGTTAGTTCAACATTACAAGTGAGACTATCCAGATAGATCAGCCTGCAATTTCATACTTCCAATGACAGTTAGTCCAATGGCCATTGCTCTTGAAAATGACAATGGTGTACACAAGGACTTGCACGGTTGACTTTTCATTACTCAAAGTCTTTGTTTCTTCTTTACTAAAATGTAGCTAAATGGAATACCTTCTAACATCATATCACCACACAAAAGCATTTATTTTCCCAATATGCAAGGCTAATAACCATGTAGTTTTACAATAGCTTATGTAATTACCAGTAATCTTCAAAATATTGAAACAGTGGAATCCACCAAAACAATGGAATACTTCTTAACTTTGGATTTCTTAACTATAGGAACAGTCACAGCTAAAGACGAAACATGAGATATATAAAATGGAAAAAGGGGAAAGGGAAAAAAAAAAAGGCAAATGGGAAAAAATAATTAATTAATTGTCTTGTGTTATATATGGAGTAGTAATTTGTGTCGAGAAAATGGTTGATATTAATAAAGAAGGGGGAGATGTGGGACTGTGGCCATGAAGGTCGGAAAGCCCCATGGTTGAGATAACATTAGACTCTTAACGATGAGGCCATCAGGAATATAAAAGAGTTTAGAGGGAACAAAGAAGGGTGATTCAGGAGACTCCATGCAGTCTGGAGTTTCTTGTTCTCCAGCCGTTAAGGCATGGAAGTTTCTGGGTGTTTGCTATTGCTGTTATAGGTAAAGTTGTTTGACCAATGAAAAGTTGTTTTGAAAAGAACTACTATGGGGTGAAGGGTATAAGAGGGGAGCCTGTCCTCAGCTTAAAAAAAAAAGAAGGCAACACGATGTGATGAAGTGATGTCATCAATAAAGGAGCAGAAAGAAGGAATGAAAAGGAACAGGCTAGCAGAACGGAGACCAGGACGGGAACAAGCACATTGGTTGCCTCATGAAGATAGGTTCGGCCAAACTCAGCAAACCGCTAAGAGAAGCTCGTACTGAAAGTCGCTGGAAATGGGAACACTAGAGCTGGGAAAAAGCTCGAGCTGAGAGAAACAGACCCGCGCACACAACTGCCCCTCGCTGGTAAACAGTTGTGCATTATGGGGAATCATACGTCCTTAGAAACAAAGACTGTCCTGGTAAACTTACAGCTTATTCTCCTTAACAATCGGACAGTTTGTGATCCTGAAACATGGGACCAAATTGAGGTCAAGGTGTGGGACTCTGAAACTAAAAACGACAAGGTTGCTGTGCAATTGCTTGGCACCTGGTATGAGAAACACTCCATAGCCAATAACTTAGGCTCAGGCGAGGATCTCAGTGAAGTAGTAATTTATTCGCGATTGCAATGGCGGGCGCCCCACAAGCAGGAGAGAGCGCATCTACTAGTTCCAAAACACAGTTTATATACCTTTTGATGGCAGGACCCTCCCCTGTTTCCCCACTGAGTGGGTAATCCAGATTCACAATCTATCTGATGCTTCACAAACAATGCATGGCCTTCAGTTGCCGGCCTGTTAAATTTCAAATTTCTTTTGACATTTTTGCTGCTTGAAGTGGTAATGTTTCTTCACTTATCTGACTTGACTTGACACTGTGATTTTCACCTAATTGTCCTATGGAGTCTGATTGTCTGCATTTTACAAGGTCGCCTGCTAAACTTTCTTATCACTGTAAGCATATCTCAGTACCACATTCCCTCCTTCTAAACAATGTAACTCTGCAAAAACAACATTTCTATTCCCACACTGGCGAGCAATTTATACTTTTTATATATTTATAATAATATTTATACTTTTTATAAATATTATTTTATAAATATTATTAAATTCAGATTGAATTGAGACTTCATTTATAACACTTGGATAAAACAACCTGAAAAAAATGTTCACTGAACCATGGAAAATGGATGGTAGGCTTTATTTTATAATCATAGAGGCCACCTGCAGCAGTTTAAGCCTAGAGAATTTCCCACAAAGACTAAAGCTGTCCATCTTTTTTTTTTTTCTTTTTTTTTTTTTTTTTTTTCCACAGATTTTCATGAGTGTGAAAAAGCATTGAGGGTTTATGGAATGTCCCACAAAGTACATTCCAAAACTTGCGTTTCTGGAGGTTTCTCTTCCAAGAAAAGTAGAATCTGATGCCCCATACTGAGGAATTCTTTTTCTGGCCAAGTAACTAAATGACTTAATGGAAATAAATTGTGTTTGCTGTGTTGCAATTTATATATTTCATAAAAAAAATACATCTCTAACAAATAATTTAGGAAAGAAAAAAATACTACTTTAAAGGAGACATTTTATGATCCCACATCTGCATTTACTGCTGTTTCAAACTTTTCAAACCTTGTAACATTTCTATGGTAGTGACTGTATCATTCACTGTTTTTTTTTTTTTTTTTTTTTTTTTTTTTTTTTCAATAGACCTTGTTTACATCTGTAATGTTTTATCTTCAGGCTATCAATGTAACTCAAAGGATGTCAAACTTCATAATCGTAGAATCTCCTAACTGAAAAGCACTAATGGCAGTCATTGCAACTGTCAGCAGTTTTTCACTTTTCACATGAGGACACTGTTTGCTAATTAGATTAAATCTGGTTCTGGCTGTAATCTCTGTAAGCAGCAGTTAAAGAAAGAACTGCCATGTCACACCTAGTTTGCAGGCTGGAAGGTGATGAACACAGCTAATAAGAGTAATTTGAAGCACAAGTCATGCACATAATTAACTATGCCTTATTTCCTTGATTAAAAATCTGCTTATCAATGACAATGGCTTTACTAAAACACAAGGTAATATTTTAAGGTAGAGTAGATACTTATATTACCTGAATAAAATACTGTTTAAAGGCGCTGAGTGAATTTTTATGTAGCATTGTTGGTAATATTCAGGGCCATGCAAGTTGTTTTTTTTTTTTTTCCCCTTCTACAGGGAACACATGAACAGATATTTTTCCAATACAAAGGAAACCTCTAAAGTTTCTGTTTTCCAGAGCAGTAACATTAAATTTCAAGAAGCAGCTTCTCTGTTAGTCCAAACATGACAGCCTCCTTCAATGAAAGTTTTCGTTTCTCCTGAATTATTCTCAACAACACAATTGTCAATGTTTTGCATCTTTTCATTTCTGTTGATTTCGCAATTGTATATAATATATATATTTATTTTTTTCCCATATACAAATGCCGATAAACAGATACCACTAAATCAATTCTCACTCCTGCCCGTTTGCAGTAGCAACAGCCTCTGGCCATGGTTACTGTTGTCTCAGTCATCATTAGCATTTAACTCCACCCTTATTGTGCCTGAGGTGAAAGACAACATAAATAAAATTTACGATTGCTTAGTGATCAAAGACAAGCTTTCTGAGAGCTATACAACCTCTAGCATATACTGCTGGATGATTTCTTGAATCTTTATAGTTCCTAATAAGACATGGATTCAAGGCTTATGTTCAATAGTACTGCAAGGGAAGATAATCAAGAACTGATGACTCTGCAGAGGTTTGAAAATTCAATCTAAAGGAAATTCAATCTAAAGAACATTGACCTGACAAGGATAGAGAAAAAAAAAATTAAAAAAATGGAGCTTAGAGGCTGTAAAAAGAATTTTGATGCACCATGAAGTGGGAGTAGTGGGAAAATTTCAAGATGGGTTGCAGACAGTAAGTAAATAGATAAGCCTTTTTTTTTTTTTTTTTTTTTTACAATTGTTATTATAACAGCTGAATTCTTGAGGGAGATTATACAAGAGATGAAGGAGAAGAACCTACACCTTTACTTTTCAAATACTATAACAACGATAAAAGGATTTATTTTTTTATCTGAACAATGTTTTTGTCCGTGTTTGCAGCAATCTGAAACATTCTGAAACAGTAGCTATATAATCACTTTATAATACTAGAGCATATTTTCCATAACTCATCTAGCTACTGAAAGATTAGAAGCAAATCAGCACTCTCTAGCTGAGACTGTCAGCTTGTCCAGTAACTGTTGAAGGATCTGAACTGGAAGGAGGTGGCTGCTAAAGAGTTTGCAAGCCACTGTGATAAGCTCACCAGCAGTGGCTCTGTAAAGCCACTCAGAGAAAAGTCATGAGGCTTGGCAAATGTATTGTGTAGTTGTCTAAAAGGGTATAATCCTTTTCTGTTTCCTACTGCATTGCAGAGAAGTCCCTTTTTGTCAGATATGGAAAAAACATGATGTGAAAATTAAATGCTAAAGGGACTAATGTGCATGGAGCTTAACAGTGCTTGTATGATGATAGAGATTTTTGATGTAATATGTGTTAGAGCTTTGTCTTTACAACACAGTTTCTGGCAATCTATTTGTGTGTTTAAATTAATAAAATTAATCTTGACAGGATTACTGCCATGTGATTGCACATATACTTGAACAGCAAGAACTGCCCATGAAATAGTTTTGGCAAAGGACAAAAAGCATCCTCCCAAACAGTTTCTAAAAACAGCTCAGGAGTAATGCCTAATAAGCATTTTCATTCAGTTGCTGTGGTCTGGAAAATAAGAGCATTTAATTCTAAGGACACAGGCCATTCTGCATCAGTTGGCCCCAGATGGCTGAGACTCATTCCACACACATCTATTTACTGGTATTGTTATGCATCCTCTTCTTAATATTCAAAATCATGTGTTCTATAACAAAAATCTCTATTTCATGTTTTAAGGTTGAACACTTAAGGAGCTTTGAGATGTTTCCCTTTCAACAGTCTCTCTGGAAGTACTAGTGTCTTATCACAGAAGGACTTCCATGTAGTGTTTGAATTGCATACATAATATGATATGACATCTGATGTGTATAGGTTGTGTATAGTTTGTCTGAAGACACATTATCCCTAAATTTTCACTTTAAATGGTAACATTTCTTTCTGCAATGCTCATCCCTGCACCTCCTGAGTAGTTTCTATCCCAACGCAGACTTGATGTTTGTGTATTTTGATGATTTTCATTTGCAGTTCTCTGCAAACGTTTCTTTTTTTTCTTGTCATACAATGACAAAATGGCTTTTTCAAGCCTTGGACTAAGTCCTTTTGATAACTCAGCTGTTTCAAATGCTTTGTCTATAGACCATGACTTGTAATTTGCCATGTACTGCGTAGGCAGCAGTTTTACAGGTACTTGCCAATCTATTTTACTATATTCCTTGCCCCTGTTTATAGCTTTTTTTTTTTTTTTTTTTTTTTTTTTTTTTTTTTAAAGGAGGAGATTTTACAGGTTAAATTTAATGGATTATGGGCTTTCATACTCCACTATTAAACATATTATGAATTCTATTAGAACACACAAGCATGGAAAGCTCTTAATTTCATTGTAATTTCACCACTACAATAAAGAAAAATAAAAATAAAATCCTCTGGTGTGGGACTACTAAAGTGCTGCTGTAGAAAAATCTTTACACACATTTATTTGATGAGATGTATGATGTGTTTGGGTGTTCAGTTAGGCTTTTCTTAATATACTGAGAAGCTGGCTGTCGTGGTTTAACCCGGCTGGCAGCTAAATACCACGCAGCCGTTCGCTCACCCTCCCCCCTCCCTCTCTGGGACGGGGGAGAGAAATGGAAAGTGAAGCCCGTGAGTTGAGATAAAGACAGTTTAATAAGACAGGAAAATAATAATAACAAAATAATAATAACAATAATAACAATAATGTTACAATGGTGATAATAGGAAAATAATAATAATATGTACAAACAAGTGATGCACAATGCAATTGCTCACCACCCGCTGACCGATGCCCAGCCTAACCCCGAGCAGTCCGGCCCCCTCCCCCCGGCTAGCCACCCCTATATATTGTTTAGCATGACGTCAGATGGTATGGAATACCCCTTTGGCTAGTTTGGGTCACCTGTCCTGGGTCTGTCCCCTCCCAGCTCTTACTGCACCCCCAGCCTGCCTGTTGGCAGGACAGAGCAAAAGTCTGAGGTGTCCTTGGCTTGGTATAAGCACTGCTCTGCAACAATTAAAACATCGGGGTGTTATCAGCACTCTTCTCATCCTAAGCCAAAACACAGCATTCCACCAGCTACTAGGAAGAAAATTAATTCTGTTTTAACTGAAACCAGGACACTGGCTTTACTCGGGCTACCAATGTGCTAGGTAAGCATATATACAAATATTTATACAGTCAAATTTCAATGTTCCTTTGCTATAAAACTCTCTGGTAAAATATTCTGTAATACCATAATTCCCTGAATGTATGCTATCCTCAGTAACCATATTGTATAACAACCTCTTCATATTTCAGAAGATTTGGAATGCTCCTGCAACACAGGGGAAGAGTTAAAAAAGTTTTTGTTTTGTTTTGTTTTTAGGGGAGGAAAACACACTGAATCATAAAATTCGCCTTGCATGAAAGTAGTTAAAATCCAGTTTGGATAAATAAAAACCTCTCCCAAATACTATTTTAAACAGAAAATAAAATTCCCAAACTGGAGTTGTAGATGATCCAAACCTATCTGCAATTTATGTTTCAACAGAAAAATAGTGGCAGTAGAAAAACTGAGTGAATTTTGAAAACTGTTACTGAAGTGTTTTGACACCTTCTGAAGAGAAATCATTTTGTTTTGAAATTATTTTTGTTACTTTATCTTGACTGAAACGCTTCATGTTGATATACAAATTTGTCTCTTTCTTTTAAGTAGAAAATAATAAAAGTTTTCCAATGGCTTATTTTTCAGGTCAAGGGGAAACTTAGGGAAAAAAAACCCTTTATCAACCAGTTCTAATGAAACAGAAAATCTTCCTGACATGCTGAATCATGTAAAGTTATACTTTGAAATAAAAAGAGAGGGGGAATCCTGTCATTATGCCCTCTTATACACTCTGCTTATAGTTGTATGCATATTAAGTATGACAGCACCAAGCCTGCTGGAGTTCAAGAAGCATTTGGACACTTCACTAAAGGCACATGGTTTGATTTTTTGGGTGAACCTTCGGGGACCCAGGTGTTGTACTTGATGATCCTTATGGGCCCCTTCCAATTCAGGGTATTCTATGATTCTACGAACTAAGTTGAATAAAGAAGGAAAGTCAGAACCCTTGTGATAAGTTAGAAGTGTCTGTGATACTCTGAGTAACTTCTCAGTTGATGACACTGTACCCTCATATCTTGTACAGAAATAGAAAGGCTCCCCAAAAACTGCAGTTATGAAAAACAGTGATATTGAAAATCATAGAATTATTGAATCATTAGGGTTGGAAAAGACTTCCAAAATTATCTGGTCCAACCATCACTCTACTACCAGTGTCTACTACCACTGAACCATGTCCCTAAGCACCAGATCCAACATTTCCTTAAACACCCTCAAGGGAAGGTGACACCTGTTCTCTGGGCAACCCGTTCCAATGCCTGACTACTCTTCCTGAGAAGAAACATCTCCTAATTTCCAACCTAAACCTCCCCTGGTGCAGCTTGAGGCCATTCCCTCTAGTCATACCTCATAAGCAGCTGAGTAGGAAACACAGAGTTCACAAAATCCTTAAATTGCATGGATGTTGCAGAGAAGCCCATATCTTTCTGATTATACCTTTAATTTTGGTCAAACAATTGATAGAAGGTATTACAGTTGTTTGCGTAACATTCTAGGTCTGATAATATGTCCCAGATGCCAATCATACAAAATGAAGAAATCCAGGTCTTGAACAGCTAGCAATTCACCAACAAGATAGCCAACAGGTATCTTAATTTTATCTCCAGAATATACCTTATTTCTAATTCTTATAATTTTAATAAAACTTGTAAGTAACTGAATAGTAAGAAAAGCAAACAAACCATAATCAAAACACAAAATTAGACAGGCAAAGGCTAGAGTGGATTGCACAACAAGCTGTTGGAATTATCAAGAGTTAGGTATCAATTTCTTCTGTGAATGATACAAAACATTCCTTTTCTTGTGCTTCGATATTATTCCATCTGATATATATTTAAAAAAAGAGTGTCAGTTATACAGACCTATCAAATCTTCATCTGCTTTCAGATACAGGATGGTATTTTACCTTTGAGGATGCCTATAAAATGTTATATGAAAGTTCTGAATATTCCCTTACCTTCAATTGTTTCTCTTTTATAATCCACAGTACTCTGCTTTCTAACTTGAATTCATTTTTACATTTTTAATGCAAATCTGTACTTAATGTGACTTTACAAAATAATCACCATGAGACTGCTTTGCAGTTTTCTTCAGACAGAGAATTTTATGCTTGTTTTCTCTCACAGTGATTGTATCCTTAAAACCTTAAAAAAAATCATATTTGGTAATCACAAGGAACAGCTGGTGTAGACTATGCATTTTCATCTTAGTCCTGTCTTTTTTTCTCCCCATCCTCCAATCATCTATTCTAAGTAACTTCTAAGAAAATAAAATTCAGGGTCTCTTAATGATGCAAAGTTTACAAAGAAATCAACACATAGATGGGTGGGTTTTCAAAATCTCATTCTACCATTGGGTACCTTCAGATTAGAAAAAGGAAAAGGAGATGGAGAAAGAAAAGAGAAAACAATTATGAAACTCTGTAAGGACTCATCTAGTTCATAAGCTCCAGTAAAGCACATATTTTGCTCAGAAAAAAAAAACGTTGGGATTCATGATATCTCTGTTTTGGAACCTGGAATTTATCTGGAGTTTTCCAGCACTAAACTAAGGCAAAACTGTGTGCCAGCTTTCTCTCTCTCTGATAGCCTTTATGAAAACTTCTGCAGCCCACAAACCTTTTCCCCAGCACCTGCAGTGTTACCTAGTGAGCACTAAGATATGTTAAAAGTTGTGATGGAGTGGGAAGATTCCCGAGAATAAATTCAATGCCAAACATTGCTGTTTCTCTTTCTCCCTGTTTCTGTCCCTTTGTGTATGATGGGGGTGGAGTGCAGGGAAGAATTCTAACCTTCTGTTTAACATAATAATGTGTTTTCATAGTTTTGAGAATGGTTTAATTGGAAGGAATTGTTCCTAAGGCAATGTTGTAAGTGCTTTCTTTATCTCATAAAAGATTTTGTGCTTTTTCCATGAAAAACAACATCTTTCATACAAACAACAACTGAAACCAAACCACTTATTAGTCTCAACTTTAATTAAATGATGATCCCCATTTAATGGTGATTAAATTGCAATAGCTAGATAAATTAAGACAACAGCATGGGTTTATGAAAGGCAGGTCCTGCTTGACGAACCTGATCTCCTTCTATGACAAAGTGACGTGCTGGGTGGATGAGGGAAAGGCTGTGGATGTGGTCTACCTTGACTTCAGCAAGGCTTTTGACACCGTCTCCCACAGCATTCTCCTCAAGAAACTGGCTGCCCTAGGCTTGGACTGGTGCACGCTTCGTTGGGTTAGAAACTGGCTGGATAGCCGGGCCCAAAGAGTCGTGGTGAATGGAGCCAAGTCCAGTTGGAGGCCAGTCACTAGTGGCGTCCCGCAGGGCTCGGTGCTGGGGCCGGTCCTCTTTAATATCTTCATCAATGATCTGGATGAGGGCATTGAGTGCACCCTCAGTAAGTTCGCAGATGACACCAAGCTATGCGCATGTGTCGATCTGCTTGAGGGTAGGAAAGCTCTGCAGGGGGATCTGGATAGGCTGCACCAATGGGCTGAGGTCAACTGCATGAAGTTTAACAAGGCCAAGTGCCGGATCCTGCACCTGGGGCGCAATAACCCCAAGCAGAGCTATAGGCTGGGAGAGGAATGGTTAGAGAGCTGCCAGGCAGAGAAGGACCTGGGAGTGATGGTGGATAGTCGGCTGAATATGAGGCAGCAGTGTGCTCAGGTGGCCAAGAAGGCCAACGGCATCCTGGCTTCTATCAGGAACAGTGTGACCAGCAGGGCTAGGGAGGTGATCGTCCCCCTGTACTCAGCTCTGGTGAGGCCGCACCTCGAGTACTGTGTTCAGTTTTGGGCCCCTCACTACAAGAAGGACATCGAGGTGCTTGAGCAGAGAAGGGCGTTGAAGCTGGTGAGGGGCCTGGAGAACAAGTCCTACGAGGAGCGGCTGAGGGAGCTGGGCTTGTTCAGCCTGGAGAAGAGGAGGCTCAGGGGCAACCTTATCGCTCTCTATAGGTACCTCAAGGGAGGCTGTAGCGAGGTGGGGGTTGGTCTGTTCTCCCATGTGCCTGGTGACAGGACGAGGGGGAATGGGCTTAAGTTGAGCCAGGGGAGTTTTAGGTTAGATGTTAGGAAGAACTTCTTCACTGAAAGGGTTGTGAGGCATTGGAACAGGCTGCCCAGGGAAGTGGTGGAGTCACCATCCCTGGAAGTCTTCAAAAGACGTTTAGATGTAGAGCTTAGGGATATGGTTTAGTGGGGACTGCTAGCGTTAGGTCAGAGGTTGGACTCGATGATCTTGAGGTCTCTTCCAACCTAGAAATTCTGTGATTCTGTGAACATTTAGTTTAATTAAATTACGTATGGTATTACTTCTTATTAGCACTGTGAATGACTAATACAATGGAAGCTACAAATATCTTTGTTTATCATTTATTAATTTCTTTGAACATGTAAATGTACTTATCATTAAAAGAAAATTAATGATGTTACCATCACTTGAAAACAAAAAAACAAACAAAACACACTCTTCAATTGAACTTCAAAAGACTTTCACACCTAAAAAAGATTTAGTACAAGAAAGCTACTTTCCATCTTTAATCCCAGAGTCTTATATTATTTCAAGGTACTCTTAAATAAAAAGCTCTTATATAAATTAAAAAAAAAAAAAAAAAAAAAACTATTTAATTTGGTCCAAAATTTTATTTTCCTGGTTTAAAGTTGCACTTTGGAAAATTTACCTGTGCCTTAGAATTTCTGATGGCAGGGACATAACACTCTACTTAAAACAAACAAACAAACAACACAATACAATACAATACAATACAATACAATACAATCACATTTCATTGAGATGTTTGTTGTCTGAGACTACAGCTGAACAAATAGCATGTAAGCTTGTTTTCATATTTTCATGAAATCTAAATTTTGATTGTGAAAGAGACAAATAAGGAAATAGTTCAGTTATAAAAGAAAGATGAAAGCATAAGAAAAAAGCAATTATATTCCTATCTACTGCTCTCTTATACAAGGATACGATATTCAAAATATTTTAAAAACAAATGTACTTAAATAATTATTTTTTTCAACTGTAAAAGAATTCTTTTAAGAAAAGCATATGAGCTTTTTACTGATGGTTAATATAAGGCATATAAGGTTGTGTTTCCAGGTAAACATGGAAAGTAAGATATCTGATTACAAAATGAAAATCCATTTTGCATAAATATTTGAAAAAAAAGCAGACATACAGGTAAACAAGAGAGACACTGATCCTCACATAAAAGATGTGACTGCTCAGCCTGCACATTGCTTATTGTATTAGGTTTACATGGCAAGATTTTGGTAACAGGGGGCTGCAGTAGTGGCATGTGTGAGAAGAATCCAGAAACTGTTCCACATTAGATAAGGGCCAGTTTCAACTGGCTACAAAGGGACCTGCTGCTGGCCAGAGCTGAGCTAATAAATGATGTTGTTTGCACCTCTGTGAGAGGTTATTCAAGAAATGTAAAGAAAAAAAAATAAAAAAGCAACCACCAAAAAAACAAACAAACAAACAAAAAAAAAAACAAAAAAACAAACAAACAAAAAAACACCTGCGCAACAGCAGCTAGGAGAGAGGAGTGAGAAAACATGAGAGAACCAGCCCTGCAAATCCCAAGGTCAGTGCAGAAGGAGGGCAGGAGGTTAATAGTTTGTTAATAGTAGGTAATACATCTACAATAATCTACATACATTGAGTCTGTTTTGCCCGTGATGATCATTGCTGAGTGATCTCCTTGCCCTTATCTCAACCCTTGAGCCCTTTCCATTGTATTTTCTCCACATTTCCCTTTGAGGATGAATGAGAGAGAAGTTTTGGTAGAGTTGTGCTGCCTGTCTGTGTAAAACCACAACAATTATATAGACTTTTGAATTGAAATGAACATGATATATGAGCATTTTCATATATAGAAAGAATCTTCCTCTCTCTCTCTTTCTCTCTCTCTCTCTCTCTCTCTCTCTCATCTATCATCTATCTATATTTCTTTCAAAGATCCCCCTAAAGATCATTTCTATTGTGCAGGTATATTTAAATTCCTTTTTAGTGAAAGCAATTTAATTGGGCAGCATCCTAGGCAGGAAGCAAACAGTAGCAATGCATGTTGATTGAAAAGTTTGTTTTCCCAGAGGGCACATATAGGCTAGTACTAAGATTTAAGATTTAAGATCAGGAATTGCACTTTTGAAGTTGATCTTTCAACTTTCCCCACTTACTGTTCACACCATGGAACATGTGAATAGTATTTCTTTGTATTAAACTAAACTAAGAGTTGAGCTCAAAGAGTTCATCCTTAATAGCCACTTTTTCTAGAGGATCAGGTTAAGGCTAGTCCAAGCTAGAGTCATACAAAAACATGTAGATTGTGGATCTCCAATAATAACTATTTTGTTTTGCAAATTAGCTTTTATGGTACCATGAATTCTGTTAATGTAGACATAGTCATAAAAATGTCTAATTTTATACGAAGTTCAATAAGTGAATATAAAAATAGTGCAGGGACTATATGAATATTGACAGATTTCTAATATGGTCAGTTTTGAGGATTTTACCTGAAGCCCAAATCTAGTAAAGTTTTGAGGGATTATTCCAAGATGACACTGCAGTGGACTGGGTTGATGGATATAAGCTTTTCTAAAGGCAAGATTGTGTGGAGTATCAATGCCACTTACTGTCTGTTTTCTTTTTATGTAAGTAAAAATTGCCAGTACGCTTGCAAAAGCACAATTGATATGAACCAACACAGCTTCTGTATTGGCCATTGGCTTATGTTAAATAGCTGGAACTGTTTGTTTTATTCAGAAAACAAAAACAAAAAACACGTGAAGATGACAGTGAGTACATCATCTTGGATGAATATATGGTAGTAAAGCAAACTTGTAAATGTATATATAGACTGAAAAACAACAACAACAACAGCAACAACAACCGAACAAAAAACAAAACCCCAAACCAACCAGCCAACCAAAACAACAATTACTTCATTATAATGTTTATCTACCAGATAGTACAGGTTTCCTAAAATAATCACTTTTCACAGAAACTTTATCTAGTGACTTGTATGTCTAGTAAGGACCAGAATGGACGGTCATCTTGCTAAATGAATAAAACTGGAACTCAAAACTCTGAGTATCCCTTATTTAACAACAAAAAAACACCACTACCACCACCACCAGCAAAAAATAATTAAATATTTAACTGAACAAAAAATAGCTTAAGAACTAAGTTGTTGATTTGGTTAATATTATCATTACAAAAATACACTGTTGATAGTAGAAATTAAAAGCGAGCAAACAAACAAAAAAAACAATTGATCTTGAGAACAGTTTCAGAGTAATAGATCTAGTCAGTTAAGCCTGATTATACCAGTAACAACAGAAGTAAATACTTCTGCTGTGTGGATGCTACCACTGGGATCAAAACAAAAGCCCTGGAGTGTTGTATGCAGGTTTGTACTTGGGCATGTATTCCTTTTACTAGAGAAAACTTAGATAAGACAGCTCAGAAATGTGTGACTCTATCTTGTGTCAAGTAGCTCAAGTGAATAATAGTGAAAATCTGAAACAACTGTGTTTTGAATGATGAATGACTTTCTCAGAAGATTACACTCATTGTCAGTTTCCATTCATATCTGTGTTTACCAAGCCCTTTGTAAATGCAGGTTCCCAGAAGAAAGAAACAAACAAACAAGAAAGGGAATTCTTCCTCATTTGCCTTTTGAAATAATTTTGAATTCTCTGTGAGATATTGTTACAGGTCACCCCGAACTCTGATGATAAATCTTCTGATATTTGGATGTGTAAAAATAATTGTTTGATGTTCAATTGTGTACAACATTTAGCACTACTATGAAGGCATAAAGAAGACAAAAATCTAAAGGATAAAAAATATAGAGTATATTCATAATTTTTTGTCTTTCCTTAAGTCACATGAACAGAGTTTCTTTAAACAGAAAGATTCAAGAGGTGTGAAGTTATAACATTTCTAGAATTAAAAGTAGGTAAAAAGTTATAATTTTTCCAACAGATAAATGGAGGGCCTGTCAGCTTTCTGAAAATAAACTTCTTCCTTAATATAGTACCCAGCATGAGGCAAGTTCAGCAAGAGAGCAGCAAAACAGATACAGAAATTTAACACTGCAAATATAGATTACGCAGCTGCTGACTGAGTACATAACACCTTGTGCTATCATCCTTTTGGATCATGGAAAAATAAATAAAGCTATATGAGGATGCCCCATGTTACAAAAGATTTCTGCTGAAAGTGCTGCTGTTGAGTGAGAAGGAAGTGTCCTTTTCTGTAAGCCAGAATTAAATTATTATCTCCACCTTTATACACTTCACATTTGTACATCCTACACACTTCCTATTTGTAGGATGTACAATCTGTTGTATAGATTTTAATTTTGGGGGAGTTGGATTATTGGAATTGGATAGGGTTTATTATTTTATTATTATTGTTAATCTGATAGGAGCTATTAGGATAGCTCCCTATTAGAAGAAAAATGTTGATCCACAGTTTACAGGTTGCCCAAAGAAGTTGTGGATGCTCCATCCCTGAAGGTGTTGAAGGCCAGGTTGGACGAGGCCCTGGGAAAACTGATCTAAAGTGTGGCATCACTGTCCCTGGCAGGGGGATTGGAACTAGATGATCTTTAAGGTCCCTTCCAACCCAACCCATTCTATGATTGTATGATATAATATGTCATACTTCATTCACAAATGCTGCAGACCAATTTTAGTATCTAATGAAACTGCAGAGCTCCCTTCTGGTGTTATTGAATTAGTCTACCTATCTGAATGCAAAAGTCAAAACTCCACTGCCCCTTGTTCTTCAGATGTGGTCCATTTCTGGTACAGGTGCCTTGCTGCTGCATGAGCACAGCACAGTAAGCTCAGTATATACACATGGTGAATGTAAAGCTTTACTGAGGTTGTCTTCATACATCTAGTACAGATTTAACAATTCTTCCTTCCATTCAATGTTAGTCCTGACAGCACCCTTTGCAGCCCATCACAACAGCCACTCAGTTGTCGTGCAATATATGTAGCTAAGAGATTCTCAAGAGCACATCTGCATGCAAACACAATTACTAGAACAGGTGGAGATAAGGGACATGATCATCACACCTCAGACATAGAAATAATGAAGCAGTTTGAACCTTTTCTTTGTAAAACTTCTTTGCAGCAATGTCAATTTTAATGAACCCTGGGTTGAATCATTTTTGGTACTTGTCGCCAGTCTCTGGTACTGTTTGCCATCCTCTGCCATCCGTGCTGTTCTCCAGCCATATAGATTACCTGGATGTC